>NC_056740.1:323671536-323986536 GCF_019279795.1 Protopterus annectens | reverse complement strand
GAGGATTTAATAGTTCAGGTAAGTCTATAAATTTGAAGGATGGAGTGAAGAGCTGGGAAGCTATTGGGTTTAAAAATTAGTTTGTGGGCTAGAGTCACTTGGGTATAATTGAGGTAGTGGGAAAATTCGAACCAGTTCAATTCTGAGATTGCATGGGAATGATGAGTGCAGTTAGGCTTGCTTGAGGCAAATTTGGCTAATTTGTAATAGCAGGATTGGAGGTTATTATTGAGGGATGAATGAAGGTTGGTGAAAATGGCACTTCCATATTGAAGAGGAGGGATAAGTAAGGTACTGGCCAGTTTTGTTCTGGTATGGGTGTCTAGATACAGTTTATGACAATAAAGTTTGCCTAGTTTAAAGTGAGTTTTCTTTATTGCATTAAAGCATATGTGATTCAAAGGTGAGTTTAGCATTGATTGTGATTCCCAGTCATTTTGCTTTCTTCACAATTTCAATTTCTGTTTTATCTAGTGAAAGGATTTTGAAATCAATAGCTGGAGGTTTTGTTGAGAAAAGTAAGAGTTTGGTTTTTGGGTAGGTTAGGTTTAACAAAAAGTTGCACATTACTGACCCAGGTTTCTATTGTTGTAGAAAAATATTCGGGAGTTAGATTATCAGTGGAAAGAGAATAGGGCTTTAGTTTGGTTAGGAGTTTGAATATAAGAGAAGTAGGTGCTGGTTGAATTGTAAAGGAAGGGGGTGTATGAGTATTGCTAGAAGAATGTGAGGGAGGGAAGGTGGTGCTATCAAATAAGGAGTTGTGTCCTGCGAGTTATTTGGCGAATCTTTGATTAGTTTTTGAATGGTAGTGATAAAATAAGTGTTGAAGTTAATGGCAATTTGTTGTGGGTTCTTACCAGGTGAGGGACATGGGTTTTGTAAGGATTCTGGGTTAAGTAGAGAGGAACCAGATCTCTAGAACTGTTTTGGATTGTTTTTTAAAAGTGGTTAGCTTAGAGGAAAAGTAATTTTTTGTCTTCTATGACTAGTTTCTAGACTCTATTTCCAAGTTAAAATAAATAAATAAATGAAAAAAATGAATAAATGAAAATAAATGAAACCCTGGCATCATAACCCTCTGATATGATTCTAAAGGAAAATAACCTACTTAAGGATTGCCTTATTAATGTGGAAACTAAGATGGAATTAATACAAGGCAGGCAAACTGATAATGAAGACAGAGCCCAGAGGAAAAAACTTTCAAATAATTGGGGTCCTGAATCATATGTTAGCTAATGATTGCAGCCATGTTGGATAGCAACACCTTGCTAGATACTCCATCTTTCCTGAGATTATGACTAGATTATAAAGGATTCACAGAGGCTTTTACGTGGGACTTGCAGGAACTGCAGGGTGCCCTAGAAATACAATTGCTGGTCTCAAAGCATATGCCCTAAAGAAACAGATTCTTTCAGTAATCTGGTGACCTGATATAGTTTTTAAGGTTGTTGACCACAAGGTATTTATTGAAAATGATTATTCAGATGAAACCAGGCCGAAGAGATTGCAGTTCAGAGGAGATGTGAAGGACTGCAAGAGTAGAAAACTGCTCCCATCTAAATTACTTTATATACCTACAAATTAGGTTGCCTAGTGGCATTAAAACTTTTGCAGACACCCAAGAATGTTACGAAGTACATTCAAAAGGTTTGTCTGATATCCATAAGTACCAGGAATACATATAAATGGCAAACCAGACTCATTTCATAATGCCTCATCAGACATTAGAAAATTAATGCAGATTCCAAGATTATTTTCTGGAAATTCCCTCATTGTCTTGGGTCAAAAGAAAGAGTGAAGAACAAATGAAGTATGAAAAACCTGCCAGACTTAAAGTCTGTGCAGCACACAGGCAACATATATATATATATTTTTGGGTGGGGGGGTCTCTGACCAGGATCGACTGTTCATTTAATGGACTAATGTAAGGAAGTTTCTGTTAAACGGACATTTCAAATAATGTATATTTAATTTACCTATATGCTCAAAAAATATAGGTCAAAGTAGATGCATGCTTGCTGATATGTCTGTAGACATAGACCACTGTATCTGAAGTGATCCATTCCAAGATAGAGACTTAATGCATGAAATCAATTGCAGGATCATGTGATACTTTAAGCCAATCAAACCCAGTGCTTCTTGAATGTATAATTATCCTGAATGTTACATGTTGCTTTAGAAACAAGATGGAAGTTCAGTGCTGCATCTTTTGGTTGACAATCAGAAAGGTTTTCCTTACTTCTAAATTTAAAAAAGTACAGTGTTTGTTAACCATATAGCTTGCTGCTTTCATTGCCCTTGCCAATAAAGCTTAAAACATGCAAATAGGAAATTTCAGTTTTCCAAACAGCCAGTGATAGAGACTTCTCCTGCGCAATAATCTTCATTTAGTAAACTATGTTGATGAGCTCAGTCACATCAATTTCCAAAAATCATGAAACCCAGGTATTGTTCCAAAGCAACAAGCCGTTATTTATCAGTCTGTGATGAATAAAAGACTTGTTGCTTTGGAACACTACCTGGGTTTCATAATTTTTGGTAATTATTGTGACTGAACTCATTCAACAAAGTTTTAAGACCACTAGTTTCTCTGATTTTTATTTTTTCCTCAACACCCGTGGTGGTGAGTTTGGAACTAGACAGATTCCTGCACTTGTTCATTTTTTATAATCTTCATTTAGGTGACACCAACAATTTGACCATTTAATAACTCACAAGGTCAGGTCATCAGTGAGCTTTTTGGTAACTCTAGCTCTAGTAAGAGAGGAAGGCATTGATTTTTATATATTGTTTTGCTTATTCAGTCAGGTTAAAGCAATTGATATGACTCTTGTCAGATAGTGCTGGTAAAGGAGCATCTATTTAATGAGATGAGGGTGACCAGGGAGAACATTTTCCCTGACAAAGCACTACTATGTAAAGATATAACCACAGGCAGAGCACAGCCTGCCCATTGGTTATTATAGACTGTTAAATTGTTGGAGAAATTCCCACTCCTTGGAAGAAATTGGTGTGGATATATTTCCATCTGTGTGTATGCTTAGCTTATTTAATTTTTTCTTACATTTTATATTGTTATTTTGTTTCCTTTAGGTGATAACATAATATTGTTTCTCAGAGGATATTGCACTAAGAGCCAAATATGGGATTTTTTAGGTAAGGTAGTTTATTACAACAGTAACTACAGAGGATATTCATCCAGCCAGGGCTGATGGAAAGTGTTGAAATATGGAAAGCAGGGTGGCCATTATACATAGGATATTGTGGTAGCAAAGTCTTAGAATGGGGTCAATTCTGAAGTACAGTAATGGGCTAAAATGCTCAGTTAATAGAAATACTGTTCTGGGGTTTATTTTATTAATATTTTTAGTCTTGACAGGTGCATAACAAACCACTGAAAGGTTACTTGGACCAAGGAATGTCTACTTCTTTCCTGATCTTTAGATGTAGTAGGATAGCTCTACTGGTATCTAGCTTTCCTCATTTATGATGGAAAATTTAGTACTGGGTGACTATGCAAAATATGTGGGCATTAAATGTTACTACCAAGGCATAAACTGCACATTTCTGCTGTTTATTTCCGTCCTGGCTTTAACCAGTGTGAATATAGAAATATTATGGCCATGATTTAGGCCTTTTAAAATTGTGTAATGTTTTATATGTGAGTCTGAAATTCTGCTGCAAAACCTTCGGATGTGCAGGGAAAGCCTAGATAACTTGGAATCCTGGAGCTCATCAGATATGTTTCACAATACATTTGTGCCATGAGCCTTACAAATGTTGGCACAAGTGAGGTGTAAGCACCAGGTTTTATATTTTATTTTAATAAGATTTAAACTATTATCTAGAGTAGATAAGGCATATATCACAATGTGTGTGTGTGTGTGTGTGTGTGTGTGTGTGTGTGTGTGTGTGTATATATATATATGTATATATATATATATATATATATATATATATATATATATATATATATATATACATACATATATATATATATATATATATATATATATATATATGTGTGTGTGTGTGTGTGTGTGTGTGTGTGTGTGTGTGTGTGCGTGTGTGTGTGTGTATATAGGTGCATGCCTTTAATAGAAGAAACTTAACTTATTGAATCTCTGCTTATCACAATCAAACTTATCTAATCCTGGAAAATTAAAAAAAAAAAAAAAAGCAGAACAAACATTTTTGTACAGTGTAAGATGATTTATAATTAATTTTGCATGCTGTATCACATTGTGCTGTATTGTGCAAGCTGCTGGTGTGCTTCCAGGGGTTTTCCATGTCTTTCACTGCAGAATGACTGTAGAGTGATTATATATAATTTAGGGGGATGTATGGGGGAGTCAGGGGGGCTTGCCAACCTACCAAATCACTTGTTTTAGATTTTTTTGGTTTCAATAAGTTGTTTTGATAAGTTGGGATTCAGTATAGTCTAATTTCTGTAAAGACATACACACACACACACACACACACACATATATATATATATATATATATATATATATATATATATATATATATAGGATCACTACTAAATCCCGAATACTCACAATACCAAAGACAGGAATCTTGAGACGACAATCACGAAAGCCGGCAATACCGAATGTTTACAATCTCGAACCACATAATACCGACCGCCAAAAATCCCACTACCCTGACAGCTGTTACTTAGATAACTTATGTCATCATGATGTACTCCAGTGCAAAACCACATCCAAGGCACCTAAACCTGAATACTCAAACTGTAACTGTGACCAGAAATAAGTCCAGAAGTAGAATCCACATCAAACTTCCATAGTGAAGGAGTTTAACTGTGACCGGAATAAATTCCACAAGTAGAATACACATGAAAACTCCATAGTGAAGGAAAAACTTGTGTGCTATGACAAATATAATCCCAAACACAACTGTAGTCACATAAACTTAGATTTAATGTAAATAGTGCTTATCCACATGTTAAACATCCTCTGAAGAATGGTACAACAGCGTTGCAAATTCACATCTTTAATAACCACGCAATTGCCTGTACAAATTATATGCACGTATACTCTCTGTGGTGATCCAATAAGCGCTGGAAATGGTTGTGTCTTTCTATAAGTTTCCTACACTTTGTGGTTGGCAGGTACCTGGCAGCAAGTCTCTCACGCAATCCATCCACACGGTTTTGCTCCCTAGCCAAAGTTGTTAGTAATACTGATAAATCAGTACCTCTGTTGCCAAGTATACACTTTAAACAGCAATGCCACACCTACACCAAATTATGTGTCCATGGCAAGAACAACCTGTTAAGGTCTGAGATGTTCCAGAACTTAACTGGAAATAATGGAGGGAATCTACTGATGGCAGCAGACCTGGAGGCAAACTTCCGCATTCATCCCAAGAGGTACCAATCTGAGAAGTACCTAATAACCTCCCTCCCCTATTCTGGAAATGTATCCTTCAACACATTAAATGTAGGGATAACATCACATTTGTGTAGGAATGCTAAACCCACTAAGCACTTCACTGCCAATTGAAACTCATGGGAACTGTTATATAGGGAGCCTAATCCTAGTTGTTGCACCTTCCACCATATCTTCTGACCAAAATGGAAACGGCATCCCTTAGCTGTTATTGCACTGAAATTTAGCCGTATACTCTTTATGGCAGCGACCTCAAAATCACACAGGACAAACTCTAGTGATAGATTAAAGTCATGTGCTGAAAATGGGTACAAAACACAATGTCATATTAGATTATATGCCTTGAGTGATTTCTTGGACATTAAGCAATACATAAGTGGAACACTTTTACTATAACCTGCATACTTCACAATGCCATGAATACTATACAGCTGCCTGCATAGTGTCCCTTTACAAAAGTGTGTCCCGTCCATCAGCCAGATAGTCACCACACTTAGATCATGGAGATTATTTACAGTACTAAATGCTATGACAGTAGTTCCAGACGCATGATCCGAAACATGTTTCTCAGTAGATGTACCTGATTGAAATGGGAACATACTCATCTGCACTGTTTGTAGTGTTAAATTAGGTATATGTGTTTCCTGATCCTGTTTACACCTAACCCTCCTAATTTGCTGCATTAGAGCTTTTCTTGCTGGTAAACTGGACACACATTGCAGAGATGTCGATGCCATAGCATCGTCAAACAACATACACGGTGTGTCCCTGAATAAAGAAGCTTTCTGCTTGAGGGAACCACACACATTGTACTTCTCCACTTCAAAAGGGTCACCTACATGGTTATGCGGAAGTGATTTCAGAAGCTGCTCACCTTCGGAAAGTTATTCAGTCACAGTTCTCCCTCTGCAACTGCCGCTACGTTTCAGTTTGCAGCACCAGTACCTCTGGAGGTCTTGTTTCTTCTCTAGATGGTAGACATACCCCTCAATAATCAGAACCTGCTTAGTCTTCTGCAATTGCACTCTTGAATACAGTTGTCCCACACTACCGGGCACTTCGCAATGGTCGTCCTTTCAAATGTGTCCAAAGGAGGCACCTTTACACTGATGGCAGAGGCAAAGCCCAAGGGAGGCACCTCAACCCAGCGTTATGTTCTTGTGTCTTTCTCACTTACAGACTTAAAATAAGTATTTGTAAGTGTTGAATGCTTAATGACAGAATTATCAAGTGCTGATTGATTTGAAACTTTATAGACGAAGCTTTATAAGGAAACGAATAAACTAAGGGCCGGATTCACGAAGGCTTGCACGGAGTCTAAGAGTAGTGTAAGACTCCATGCAGCCTTCGCGATCCAGGAACAGCCCAAAGTCCGTGTAAGAGACAAGCTAAAATGGCTCTTACATGGAGTGGGCGTGGATAAGCTAATCACCTCACTTGCAGCCGAATAGCATGCAAATGAGGATGATTAGCGATCCAGGAAGCCCAGAACAGCCCGTGTAAGAGCCGTTTTAGCTGCAGAAATGTACTCAGTTGACAACTGAGTACGTTTCTGCAAAAGCTGTAATGGAGCCATGTCAGCTCCAAATAAAGGGTGCATATGTGTCAGGCAGCATGCCAATGGCCAAATATGTGGCCATTGGCAAAGTAACCTGATGCAAATATATTAAAAATATAATTTTTTTTTTCGGCGATTGCCGATGTTTAAACCCAGCGCAGCCCCGTGCAAACAGGCTGCGCTGTATAAAACATAAAAACGAAGGTTTTATACCTACAAATTAGGTTTTATGCAATACATGGAATGTCAATGCAGGGACCAGCAGACCAAAACCAACATGGCCACCGTGTAGTGGTTGCTAAGGGGGGAAGCTGAGTCTAAGACATGTAACTAAGCATTAGTAGGCAATCTGATGCAAATGAGTGTAAGGATACTGAATTCCACTGTCACATAGCAAATGAGCACAGTCTGAGTAGTGTAAGAGTTACATAAGGGGGAGGAACAGAGTAGGAGATAGGTGACATCACAGGAGGGAATGGTAGAAAGAAATGCAGTTCATTGGAGGTCAGAGTTACATGACAGATGTCAAACAGATATCATGGAAAGAGGTGTGCCACTAACTAAGCATGAGAAAGTAAAGAAATGGAAGGTGTACACTGTTGCCTACACCAAAGTTTCTTGCTGGATGTGTATGCGCATGTGTGTGCGCCATGAAGCGCGAGTAAGGCAGTGTGCATGCGTGTAAGACAGACTGAGCATGTGGGAGCGTGTTGGGAGATGTTTAACACTGTTTGCGCGGGCGTGTACGCGTTTTAATCCGAATAAGCAGATTCTGAACCGTGTAAGTATGTGTGCGCGCGTGTAAGCCACTGTGAGCGTGTTTCTGCTGGTTTACACACGGCTCCACCTTGAGGAAACAGAAAGGAAAAAGGAAGCAACAGATTTAGTAGGAAGCTAGCAGGGAATACTGCTGGAGCTAGCAGGTGAAAACAATTAGATGCAGGCAATTGCACAGGCAGAATAGTAGCCCAACCCAGCACTTAAAACTCTGCAAACAGCAGTGCAGGATTTTTCTCTCAAGAGACACTGCAAGACAGGAGTTAAGTTATCAGAAGTGAAAACTGAAAAAGCTGAACTCAGAGCAGAAATGTTAGGGGCTGCCATAGCTGTCATAATGAGACATAGGCGACTTGCTGAGGGTGGTGACAATGCAGATGGTGCCAGACAACCCACAGTGAGGAGACGGAGAAGAGTGTACAGGCCCAGGGTCACCTACCACGGGTTACATGAGCTGGAGATAGTACAGCGCTATAGAGTGGACAGAGATCTCCTGCAGCAAATAGTGGAGCTGTGCAGGCCACGCCTCACACACAGAACCAACAGAGGGGAACCCATCCCAGTGGAAACCAAGGTATGTGTTGGCCTAAGAATACTAGCAACAGGTACCTTCCAGAGACCAACTGGTGATATGATGGGGATATCACAGGCATCAGCCTCCAGGGTACTGCACCAGTTCCTGGATGCCATGTCAGCACATGTCGGTGATCGTGTATAGTTCCCCAATGCCCATGAGGTATTGGCCAGCAATATGCGTCTCTTCCAGCAAATAGCGGAATACCCTGAGGTAGTGGGTGCAATAGACTGCACGCACATACGCATCAAAGCACCAGCCGGTGAGCTGGGTAGGGCATACATCAACCGCAAGGGCTTCCCCTCCATCAACTGCCAGGTCATGTGTGATGCACAGGGCATAATAATGAATGTGTGTGCTGGCTGTCCTGGTAGCTACCATGATTCCCACATCTGGCATTTGACGCAGCTGTACCAGACATTTGCCAATGGGGACATCCCGCATGGACACCTAGTGGGGGATGCAGGTTATGCACTGGAGCCGTGGCTGATGACACCCATCAGAAACGCACACACACCTGAACAGGAATGCCATAATGAGGCACACGCACAAACACATAATGTAAGTCAAGGTTCCGGTGTCTGGACACATCTGGTGGAGCCTTGCAGTACACACCAACTACATGTACCCAAATTGTCATGGTATGTGCTATGCTACATAATATGATCTTGCGAAAACAGCTGCAGCAGGACCAGCATAGGGCCGGGCCAAACAGCCCCCCACCATTGCCAAGGCCATCACAGGCAGAGCATGACTCGGAGGAGGAACAACCTGAGCCTGCCCCAGTAGGCAGAAGGAGGCGTGCCCAGTATGCCCTGGACTTGGCAAAGAGGCAACACATAGCACATACACTGGCTCAGTAGGAACCCTGGGAATGATACCCCTCTCTGACTCACTCATATAGTAACAGGGATGCCTAACATGACACAACCTGCTCTCAAACATGTACAGGGAAGTGTAATATGCGCATCCGACAGAGGCAGCCCTGCAGCACCACCTGAGGCATGAATGCTATGTGTTAAGTCATGTAACACCATGTACTATATGTACACCTGAGGACCCTGACTAACATCCTACCCTCACCAAGCATCATGCCACAACATGACAATGAGATGATCAAGTGCAATAATTGACGGAAGTATCGCAGTTAGTCAAAAGGGATCCAATGTGTGCCAGTCTGGGATGACATGCTGAGCATGACATGATGCACCACCTGCTAGGACTGGCGTGCACCTATCAGTGCAGGCCATATGGATACTGGCAAAGGCTGTTGTTAGCCACAGTGTGCCCTGAATAGGTAAGGCTCAAAACACAAACCTATCTCCATAGGTATCAGAAGGGATAAGAATAAGATAAGGGATATGTCGAAACAGCAAGATGCATGCAGTCTAAACTCACCCAGTATGGAGAATGGTGATATATGCGCTGTAACAGAAAACTGAGCCAAGGCTCACAACAGCACCCTAACACTACCAGGTTACACCTCATACTGTGCTGTACAGCCTCAAAACATGGAACAAGCTACAAAAGGAGGGTGACTAGCAAGAATTGTCAAGGATAACCACACCCCCATGTTGGTACCACAACAAAAAGCAGCATGGACTAGCCATGGTCAAGTAACAGTGGCTAAAACTGCCCCCCAGTTTATAGCCTGCTACAGACTACTGTCCCAACACCAGGAACTGCACCTGGCCTATGCTGGAATACATGAATATATCAAGTCCTCCAAACCACATTATATTGGGTGACTGAAAATACCCAGAGATAGACTGGGAGCATTATACTATCTCCAACAGTGTAGGACAAAGGTTCATAGAATCCATAAACCAAAATGCCCAGGAACAACGTACCACTCCCACAAGAGGGGTAAGCATACTGGATGTGATAATCAGCAACATGGGTACTGGATGGCAAGACGAGAAGTGTATTGCTCACTGGTAAAACCAGACCATAGAGTAATCACACTGGATATACAAATCCTGACCACAGTCCCTGGCCAGAAAACCACAGTGGAAAACATGTGTAAAGCAATATTTGCACTCCTCCAAACTGATGTGGAATCCATTAAAGGTCCTGTGCAGGTGCAAAATATGGGCCACACCTCAGAACCTGTAATACAGCCATTCCATGAACACTGCCAGGAATGCTTGGATTATGCAATCCTAAATTAAAACAAGACACAATGCCATACACGCAGGCATCTGGCATGGTGGACACCAGCCATAACCAAACCATGCAATAGAATGAGGAAGCTACTACAAGATAGAGCAAACATAAACAATGAAGTAATCACTGATCAGTAGTATGGCAATAAAATATGTCCACACATACAATCCACTAAGGCCAGCCACAACAAGTTGAATCTGTGAATCCTGAGGCAATGTTACACCTGCCCCAAGTACACAGACAACCCCCAACTCCACCCAAGAAATACAAATATATGTGAGAGATGCAACCATCTAGCCAAACTGGAGGCTGAGCTCCCTCAACTCAGTACTCCCAAAACTAGTCAGCAGGAGAAGGTAACCACACACACCACAAACACAGTCCCACATAGACCTATCGCAACTGCATACCAAAGACATAAACACAGAAAAGCATTCCCGGAGGCACAAATTACAAACACAGCACACCAACAGAGGCCTCTAAAGCAGACACCCAATCAAACAACCTCCAAACATAGCACATGCAACACATAGTACACAAAGCTGATGTGCCAAACAGTCACAGGCCAGAAGGAGAAACAACATGCCTGATACAGTTGTAATAGGTGACTCCATAGTCAGACACACTGCTGTCCCGCACACCAGACTGAACAAGGGAAAGGGTACAGTAAGCTGCCTGTAGGCTGCCACAATGCCACATAACAGAAGTATGCAGGTCACTCCAAAGCAAGTAGAAATATGATGCAGTCATAGTCCATGCTGGTGTGAATGACCTAAGATGTACCTCCCTAGACTACATGAAAAGAGACATAGATGAGCTCTCTGATTATGTAGTCCAGGCCGGTATGACACTCACCGTTTGCAGCATCCTACCCTTACCAAGAATAATGCCACAGTACAAACATGGAATGATCAGTCATAGCAAGTGGCACACTTACTGGTGTCATTCCAAGGGGATCCAATGTCTGTCTGCTTGGGTTGTCATGCTTGACAAGCCACACAGCTGTTCTTGGGATGGCTTGCACCTGTTACCCCTGGGCGTCTGAATATTGGATAAGGCCTTTGCCACCTCCATAGAGCCTTTTGTAGGCAAGGCTGAAAAGACTGACCCAAGACCCTAGAAAACTAAGTGGAAAGAAACATAAGGGTAATGCTGACCAATGCCAGATGTGTAAACCCCAATATGCATGCTCCCAAGGCCATCCCCAGTATGGAGAACATCGATGTCTGTGCAGTGACAGAAACCTGCTGCAAGCCTCCTGACAGCACACCAGCACTACCAGGTTATACCACGTATCATGTGTCATGGCCCCAAAACCTGGAACAAAACATAAAAGGAGGGTGAGTATCCATATTCAGCACAGACACCCATACGTCCAGGTAACTGACAATGCACAAGGCATTGGAGTCCACCCATGTGCAACTAACTGTAGACAAGACTGCTGTACAGTCTGTAGCATACTACAGACCACACTCTCACACACAGGAACCCCACCCATGCGTCCTGAAGACACTGGACAGTATGAATGTCCCACCAAATACCAAACAAGGTACCACAAATTACCACATAGGTGGTAAACCATTATGTATGGAAGGAGTAACCAGGGACCTAGGGACACAAGTGGACAGTAACCTGTTATGTGACACCCACATTGCCAATGTGGCTAGAAAGACTGTCTACATTTGACACCGTATCAGGAAAGGATTCACATCTATGTCAACAGAGGTCATTGTGCCCCTATACTGTTCTCTAATCACACCCATAATCTAGTACAATGCCTCATATGGGATGTACCTTACCTGACACCTGCAGCAGTTAGAAAGACCTCAAAGGTACTTCACCAAGAGGATAAAGGGTCTCAAATATATGTCATATGCTGCCTGGCTGTAGACACCCCAGCTGAATGCAGTCACATACTGCCTACACAGAGGCATTGCATGCCTGTTGTAGAAGGCCATGCCCAACACAGGAGTAATGGACATGCTCCACCCCAGAAAACTCAAATCCATCAGAGCTGTGAGAGTGAGAGATGTCAACCTCAACAAATAATGAAATAGGATGTGCTGGTGGGACAGATACATAATCCAGAGGCTCCCCACACCCTGGACCAGAATCCCACTCCATGTTAGGCAGAGCCCCTCACTGACACTCTTCAACAGGAATCTTGCCAAGTGGATGGATGATTGTAGAGTTACACTGGGGGTCTTCACTGTGTCATGTCCAGGCAGAGGCACAGCAAAGCAAATCATAAATGGCCATAATATTCACATAGCAAGGGGTGGCAAAAGCCACACACACTCTGGCTAGGCTAACAAATGCCCTAGTGTGGATAGCCTAGTATGAACCTATGAACCTATGAAGATACAAATTGTACAGGACACTAAGGATAATCCCAAGGCTTTCACAACTGATGGTAGGAAGCATGTTGGGAATTCACAGATATGCTCTGAATCACACAAATATCACAAACACACACACATATTGCCAACATACATCCTGACAGGTGCAGTGCAACCCCCCCCCCCCCTGAATGCAGAATATCTATACCAGCAGACTGCTGGCCCCCTGACATTGCAGATGCTGAGGTAACAGCCAACATCTACAAAGCAAAACACACAGCAGCAATGGTATGAGATGGTGTCCTGGGCTTAGTGCAACATGGACTCCAAGATGAATGGAATGCCAAACCACACTACTGCTCAATGTCAGCCTTACCACAGAATATGTACCCAAAGAGCAGTATACAACAACAATGGTCCTTCTCAACAAAGGTGTTGCCTGAATGGATACTGAAAACTACTACCCCAGAATCCTGAGAAGCTCGGTCTGCACAGCTATGGAAAGGATCAGCATGTACCACAGACATAAAGATATTGGGGACCTACTGACACCGGACCCTACCCAGTGTGGCTTTCTTAAGTGCAGATCCTGCCCCTAAACATGTTTGACTCAATGGAAACAGTCATTAAGGTCATTGATGAGGGCAATGTGGTCCACACAGCGTAGCTGGACCTTGCAAAAGCTTCTATACAATACCCTATGTGTTCATTATAGATAAGCTCACCAGCTTAAATATAAACCCCTATGTCAGTACAGGGGTTGCAAACCAGACCAAGGACAGTACAGACATGGTAAGACATGCTGCAGCCATGTCAGACTACAAACCAGATATAACTGGCATCCCACAAGGCTTGGTCCTGGGATCTCCTTCGTCTGGTATATATGTCCCATAGGTACAGGCAAACATGGAAGGACTGTGTCCGAACATGTTTGCAGAGGACTACAAACTGCTCACCACATATGATCCACCAGCTGACACAAGCATCCCACAAAAGGGCCACATAGAAACAGACAACTGGTGCCATAGCCTTGTCAGCAAGCTAATTGCAGAAACGTGTATAGTCAACCCCCGTGGATATACAGTAAGTGCCCACCAATTACCACATAGGTGTTAACCCATTATGTAGTTAACATGTAATGAGAGACCTGGGGACACAAGGTGATAGATATCCTGCATTGGACAAACATGTGCTGTAGTGTTTACAGAAACATACCATATACCCACCTAATCATGAAGGTTGTCAGATCTAGATAAGGGGAGGTCATTGTGGCTTTGCAGTCATCCTTCATCAGCGGTACAATTGACTACAATAGCCCCTGTGGGATGTACCTCAGCAGACATCTCCATCAACTGTAAAGTCCCCAACAGTACCTCGCCAGGAGTATCAAAGAGCTTGCACAGATGCCATGTGTTGCCTGTGTTGCTGGTATCAATAAACATGCTGCACCTTGTACAATCTGAATGGCAGTGAGCTATGCACATGGGAGACCTGAACCCCAGCACTGACTTACATAGGACAAGCTGTACTGCATGATCCATAACACAGAAGCCACCCCCACCCATGAGTGAACCCCCAGTACAGGCTACCCATAGAGTCACTTATCAATCTTCCTCAATAGGAATCTTGATGAGTGGATGGGAGACGGTAGCTTTATCCTGGGTATCACTGTCATGTCACAGGTAGACAGAGGCACAGTATACTAACCATGACATATGTCATGACAAACTCCACTTACAATGTGTGTTGAAGGACAAACACACTCTCCAGCTAGCATTAGACATGGACTAGGGCACATCGCTAGTGTTTGCAAATGTACACCTATGTTGTGGAATACACTACCAATGTTGGACAAGCCTGGTTTAAGTAGTTCATATCTGAATAGAATGCAACATGGTCAGATGTACACAACTGGCCCCTAACCAGGCTGTTGTGCACACTATCGAAATGTACAGCAGTGATAGCACTAAAGCCCAGGATACTGTCCACCACAGTCAAAGTACTACCAGTACACTATACAGTGCTACAGTGTTAGGTCAGTGTGAAAGGATGTTGACAACTGTATGCAAAGTATCCCATGCAAACACTGCAGGCACAGTATAATCCTGTTGTGTTCACACACAAAGCAGTTGTACAGTAACTACACAACATGACACACACCACACAACCATAAACGGGTGATATTTGTTGAAGTTCACACTCATCCACAAATGTGGTGGGCTGCAGAGTCCAACATATGGAATGCTCACACTGGGCATGCTCACACACTTTGATAAATGAGACATATGTCAGACAACATGCCATGGGAAGGCTGAACTGGGCATGCTCACACACTTAGGCCAAATCCCAGTTTAGCAGTTGGACACACATATCTGGTATTTTTATGTGTTATTCCAGGAACCAACCACATTACAGCAGTCTGCCCAGTGCACACAGTTAAATGACTACAGAGACATACGTGATACAGTGGATCCCTCCCATATGCAAACATCTTCCACAGATGCACAAGTTGTTCATACAAACAGGGAATGCTATGGCAATAAAGATGTGCAAACAGTCTACCGGCAACAAATAATGTGCATTTGACAATTAAACATATGGGTGTAGAGGTCAACACTAGGCTGTTTGCCCTAGGGAATGGCAGCTAAGCCAGAGTGTGCTTGGTGTCTGCCTCCCCACAGGATGCACATTCCCTGTTCTAAACACCGATGATGTCAGTACCCTATAAGTACAGCAGGAGAAAAGAAACTTCCCAGTAATGTGAATAGTGTGCTCTGCTACTATGTCGGTCACAAGTGTCATAACATAATTAGGTAGGGGTTTGAATCCTATGAATGGCAAGTGTGTGTGTTTGTCTGAGGGGGGTTAGTGTGTGTGAGGACAATGTCCCTTTTGGCAACTAGGTGAACAGACTACAGGATGCACATTTCCCTTTCTAAACACTGATGATGTCAGCACTCTATAAGTATAGCAGGAGAAGGGAAACCTTCCAGTAATGTGAATAGCGTGCTCTGCTAATGCATCCATCTCAAGTGTCATAATATAGCTAGGGAGGGGTTTGAATCCTGCAAATGGTAAGTGTGTGTGTTTGTCGGAGGAGGGTAATTGTGTGTGAGAGAAATGTCCCTTTTGGCAACTAGGAGAACAGACTACAGGATGCACATTTCCCTTTCTAAACACTGATGATTTCAGCACCCTATAAGTACAGCAAGAGAAGAAAAACCTCCCAGTAATGCGAATAGCACACTCTGCTAAAGTGTCCATCTCGAGTTCATAACATAGTCAAATAGGGGTTTGAATCCTGCAATTGGCAAGTGTGTGTTTTTGGCTGAGGGGGGTTAGTGTGTGTGAGGAGAATGTCCCTTTTGGCAACTAGGTGAACAGACTACAGGATGCACATTCCCCTTTCTAAACACTGTTCAGCTGAAGGCAATGGCTTTGGCACAAGATGTCTGTTTCTATGATGCCCCTTTGGAAGATGCTTATGTTGGCTGGAGAGTCGATTATGGTGGCCAGTTCGCAGTCATCTGCATATTTGGTCAGCCACAGTCCATCCGTGGTGGCCTGTACCTCCAATAAATATATACCAAACAAGAGAGGTCCCAGGACTGAGCCTTGTGTGACACAACTCGTAACTGGTTTGGAGTCTGGCATGGCTCCAGCAATTCTAACCATGTGGGTTCTGTCCTTGAGCCACTGTGCAATCCATCTAGTGACATAGGGGCTTATATTTAAGCTGGTGAGCTTCTCTAGAATGCCTAAGTGGGGTATTGTTGTGAAGGCTTTTGCAAGGTCCAGGTAGGCTGTGTGAACCACCTTCCCCTCGTCAATGGCCTTGGTGACTGTTTCAAAGAAATCAACCAGGTTAAACCTGGTAGTGCTGGTGTGCTCTCAGTAGCCCTGAACCAGGCATCTGTTACTGCACAGATATCGATGTTCTCCATGCCAAGGAGTGTTTTGAGTGCATGCATCTGGAGGTTTAGACTTCTGGCGTTGGGTAGCATTACTCTTAGTTTCTTATCCCTTGTGATACCTATGAAGGTGGGTTTGTCATTTGAGCCTTGCCTAATATAGGCACTATGGGGGTAGCAAGAGCCTTTGCCAATATCTGAAAGCCCAGGGCTGACAGGTGCAGGGCGTCCCTAGCGAAGCAGGTAGTTCAAGAGATGATGAATATGTGAAGGTGTAGTGCCTGTGATTAGTTAGCAGTAGCATATATGACTGCTCACGTGGACACATGCCAGGTAAGTCATATGCACTGTGTCACAGACAATGTACATGTGAACAGGACAAACAGTGACATCCTGTCAAGTGGGACATGGACATACATATAGTAAGCTATGCAGATGGCACTAGGAGTCCACAGAAGCTCTATAACTATGCATTGCAGGTGTGATCAGTATTCCAGGGTAATTGCAAGCAAACATGCATGCAAACAAAGCTACAGTAAACAGGGCTACATGTAGTCCATTGTACAACAAACAAGCTGTACCAGTTCCAGTAGGTAACACTGCAAATATGCAGGCACTATGCACATGTACATGGACATACATGGGTCAGATGGCTAGGGTCCAGTCTCAGTGCACACAAGTGTACAGACCATGTACTGTCAGGATGTACAGTAACTAGATGGAAACCCATGTGCTCATACCTGCAGTAATACACATGTCAAATAACAGACACTGAGCCTTCACTCAGTGGTTCCATACTTAGTAGGATGTATGCTACCTGGCCTGCCACCACAGTATCCCTGACATATATGGGGACTCTCCCTCCTGTGACAGTTAGTTATGTGTGTTGGGTCTGTCTAGCATGGTGTGAGATGTGAGCATGCAGTGCTAGGGTGCTCCTGTGTGTCCTGTACCAGTCGTGTAGTACTGCACACATATCAACATCCTCAAACATCTGCATTGCAGAGTCCAGTGTGGGCAACATGTCACTTGCAATTTACATGTCCATCATTGTGTATTACTACATTCATTACCTTATCCCCTGTGCTACCTATGTATGTAGCCTTCTGTTGACATCATTACCACCAGTATGCCAACATGTGCAGATGATACACTATGGTACTTACCATGGGTGTAGACAACAGGACATGACAATCACACACTTACCGCATCAGGCATGCTGTGATATACCCACAATTAATTCAGCACACAGTACTGCTAACAACATGATACTATTACTACACATCTATGTGGTCACCCTGTGCATCAGCAACATGTTAACCTGTACCTGCACAGTTGTTACAGATTGCAGGAGGTGGCACAGTTTCATCATATGCACAGGGTGTGAACTTGGTATGCCTGAGTCAGCCACCGATACCACCAATTGACATGTATGTGTATGTGTGTTGGTGAGGGACAGCAGTAGAAGGTGGGGCAATGTTGATGCAGTGTGTGCATGTATGCGGTAGTCCTAGGTTTTGTCAATTCGCATGTGTGTATGGATGCACACAGTTCCACCTCATGGCTGCCATATACCGGTGTTTGTGGACAGCCACAGACTGTACCTGCCAGGTCATACAGATCAGTGTCTCTGGCCATGGACACGGTACCTGTGCCTTGCAGGGGTGCTACGGACCGTATCCGGTACCAACCCAGACTGGGTAGTGTCATCAGAAGCAGGTGTTCGTTGACTGGACACAGATCCCTGTCGGGCCTGGCCAGAGCCACGTGCATGTGGTCTCCTTGGGCGGTCTGATGACGGCACAGACCCAGCATTGCTGGGGCTGCTGCTGGCACTACGAGGGTGGCTGTGGCCCTCTGTCATCTGCGATGACTGCCAGCTGCTGCTGCTGCTGGCATACGGCCACGTTGACACCTCAACCGCCCACCATCGCCCTGGCTCATGGACATGTAGTTGTGGAACCGGTCTAATATGTCCCCACAATGTCTGTCTATGACATCGGTGAAATCACGGATGGCAGCCGCAATGTCATGCATACTGTCAGTCATGGCTGTGCGACATGCTGTCAGCTCCCTCAGACCCTGTCTGGTGTACCATTCCATACGCGACTGTGCCTGCATGACAGCCCGAAACATAGCTGAGGTTGTAAGACCTCTGTGGGCACGTCTGACAGGGGCAGTACACCCACGGATGCTCCCACGAGAACCCCTGGACATCTGTCTGTGTGGTACCATCTCTGGACCATGCCCATGGCTGCTGTGTGGGGAGGCATGTGCCACAGATACCACATGACCCTGGTCAATGCCCACTATATGCTGTCCATCACCTAGGGACATTGGTGACAAAGGGTGTATTGGCAGGATAACTGTGCGCATTGATGGGGTCGACAGCTGTGTACTGTCAATCGGCTGACCAATGGCGGACCCTGGCATACTTTCCTGTGCCATTACACAGATGTCATCATTATCAGCACCCATGGCACCTGATTCAGGTTCCCTGCTACATGACACCAGAGCAGCAACAGAACCTGTGGGAGGGAAACAGGAAACACAGTTTACAATGTCTACACATTACCAGTGGTGCACACATGCACACATGCACAGGTGCACACATGCACACGTGCACACATGCACAGGTGCACACATGCACACATGCACAGGTGCACACATGCACAGGTGCACACATGCACACATGCACAGGTGCACACATGCACAGGTGCACACATGCACACATGCACACGTGCACACAAGCACACGTGCACACGTGCCCACATGCACACGTGCACACATGCACACATGCACACATGCACAGGTGCACACATGCACACAGTTTCACACAATTGTATATTACTCAGTATGCGTAATATCAACACACAGACACAGACACACCTACATGCATACAAAGAGCACTACTAAGTGAGCCAAATAGTACTATTACTATCAACACTATTACAGGAATTGTTAATACACACTCACCAGCATGGATAGGCTGCATTGCTGTTATACCAGAGGGTCCTGCAGACGTGAAGAAACTAATGTCAGTGGGCACAACTGTGCCATTGTTACTGAGTATGATACAGGTCAGTAGTACAACAGTTGCCTTTCACAGGTCATCTGCTAATATTGAGGACATCACACTTGCACATTAAATACTATGGTGACAGCTACAAACAAAGGACACACCTCACACATGCATTAACTACCAGTGTACACAACAGTCAACTATACATATGGCATATTACCTGCACGTTCACTGTCTTGCTGCTGTGTGGCTCCAGCCTCCATCATAATGCATGTCTGCTGCTGTTGTTGTTGCTGGTGGACTGGAGCCACTACACTCATGAGTAGTCCCTCCAGTCTGGTGAGTGGGGGATGTGTAGCCACCCCACCACCTGTGGCGACCTGTTGCCTGTGGATATCTGACGCACGCTGACGGACATGTCTGATTAAATCATTGCAGTGATGTCGTACCTGCTCATATGTCCTATTATGCGTGCCTATGTCATTTACCCGATGGACAAGGTCTTGCCACAGTGCAGCCCCCTCCTGCTGATTCTGGCTGGTGCTGGAAAAGAGTATTGCATAATCCCGCACCAGGCTCTGGTGTATCTCCTCATCCTCAGCTGTGGAGTAGGTGGGATTCCGCGGGTGGGCCATGTACCTGAGAAAGAAAATAACCTGGTATCAGCAATATATGTCAGCAGAATTTGGCACACATACTACACATGCTACTTGACTGTTATGATACAACATATCTCACATATGTAGCATCTGTCTGTCTATTGGTGGATACACATGTAGATGGCCAGGTATCAGTGCTCAGCCAGCAACTGTGCAACAGTACCTGGCACACTCCATACAACATACTACCAAACCCCAGCAGTCAGAACACTGATTCAGGTCAAGAGCACCTCCTCACTCTGGGGGTTTGTATCTAGGTACTGTCTGGCCTACATCATCAACTACTGTGAGCTGACCACACACTGATTGCCCTGGATATACATATCCCACCTCCACCACCAGCACAAACGACTATAGTGCATAACATTACAGATACAAACTTTACACTTTGTAACAGTGACATGGTATCCTTTCAGCCCACTGGGCCAGTGGCAGATACAACCCACAATGCTGACCCCTACACAATTGCTTTCTACAGACATCTCCGAGAATGCATGGATCATGCAATCCCATATATGACCAAGACACTCTCCACAAAGGGACAGCATCCTGTCTGGTGGATCCCAGCCATAGACAGATTGTATTACAGAAAATGGAAGCTACTGCAAGACAGAGCATAATTCCATAAAGGGAGGGCATGTCTGAGCAACACTAGTAAGGATCTATTTTCCATCATACAAAATCCATGGGCAACTTTGAGAGGGAAATCAAGAGGGACACTACAGATAACCAGAAGGCCTTCTTCAGTTATGTTAGCAACCTGGTCAGGATCCATCCTCTATGCCCATAGTTAGTACACAACAAAAAATATTTCACTGACACCACAGATATCGACAACATTGTGGCAGACAGGTTCAGTGCAGGTGTCACCCCGCCCTCTCCCCCAAAATAAGACATAGTTATCCCAGCTGACTGTAACCTCCCTGTCATCACAGATGTCCAGGTGAGAGTCACCCTCAGGACAGCAGAATACACAACATGAATGGGACCTGATGGTATCCCCAGTTGCATGCTACATAAACTCTGACAGGAGCTAAACACACATATAGAAGTGCTATGTAACACTAGCCTGACTACAGGATATGTACCTGTACACTGGCGCACAGCAGCAGTGGTTCCACTCCACGAAGGAGGCACCTCAACATACCAATAAAATACAACACAATACATTACATTACAGTACAATACTATACAATATGCTATTGCCCCTGGGACTACAGCAGCGTACTGTTCTGCTACCCTGACCATTGTGACACATGTGGTGTGATGGTACCTGCTGCTGTCACACAGTTACACGGGGTGACTCATGTGGCATATTACCTATCTGACTAACATTCAGCAGGGGTATGTGTGACATGTACTCATGGGGAGTCTTGCTTCTTAACACTGTGTGGTTTATTGCAGGGTATGTCTTATCTGTGGGTAGGAACTCTTACCTCCACGTGTGCACTCTATTGCAGTGGCACGGACGACACACAGCAAACATTTAGGTTGTGGATGGTGTGAGGTGTTACTATGGTTGTTGGACATCTGTCATGGGTGTGACTTATATATGTAAATCCGGGAGTGGTAACCTCTATGTGGGTAGCATAGGTGTACTCTGTGGTGTTGTCAGTCACTGTGCATTGGTAATGTATTTGAGTGCATTGTGACAGTGTTGTACATGTCACTGTGTCCTTCTCCATATCTGTAGCTGTCATGTGAGGTCCATACCATGGCATCCATTATGTGGTGTGGAGGGGTACACTGACCTACATGTCCATAGCTGACACACCATGTCCGCTGACACATACCATGTGCAGGTATTCCAGGGATAGTGTGCCACTGTGAATATCATTGGGGTCACTATTGTACACATTTATGACCCTGTTCAACCCTGACACATGCAGTGGTGGGCAGCCAATCACATATCTGGTGGTTACTGGTGTAGGTGATCTGGAATGTGGTATGGTACTCCAGTTTTGACACTGGTGTTCACTCCATGCCTTTGTCACCAGGTACCTGTTGCAATACATCTGTACACATGTGCCTCACTCAGAATTTATATACATCTCTCTCTCTCTCTCTATATATATATATATATATATATATGTATATATATATATATATATATATATATATATATATATATATATATATATATATACATATATATATATATATATATTGATGTACATATATTGCTATAGATGTGGAGGGGGGGACACAGAGGGGGTGTGAGTGACAGAGGGGGTGGGACAGGCTGTGTTGCAGGTCGTCATATACAGTCATACCTGTAGATAGATCAGTCTGTCTATGTATATGTATCTACATATATCTATATCTGTATGTGTGCATTACATAGATATGTTTGTACAATATTCTATCTACATCTGTCTATGTATTCCTACATCTCTCTGTCTATGTATGTATACATATATGCATATCATATATATATATATATATATATATATATATATATATATATATATATATATATACATACATACATATGTTGACATACATACGTATCCATATATTAGACAGGTATATCAACATATTTGTCTACCATACTGTATACACACACTAACATACTGCTAAACATACATAACTGTGAAACCTACTTTGTACATGGCACTACAACCTACAATCAACCAACATTGATATGTGCACATAGATGCTCTCACATACAAATGTATGTACAGCCTTCACTGATAGCTGCTGTATGTCCCCTGCCCTTTACACATCTTCATATACATATGGATACAGACCAATGACACATATGAAGGGTTCACAGTATGTAGACCTTTATAGTATTACTTTACATTACCTGTGTTTGTCACAGCTGCTTGTGTTGCTGTCTGGTTTTCTGTCCTGCTGCTCCACTTCCCAGTTGTCAGCTTTCAGGTAGCTGTTGCTGAACAATTTGTTTGTGTCTGCTTAATTGCAGTTTTCTCTGTCTCTGTCTCTGTCTCTCTCTCTCTCTGTCTGTCTCTCACGTCCTTCTCAGGGTGCAATGAAAGTATTGCATGTGTGGACTGGGAGTACAGCATACTTTTGTAGGTATCTGCATATGCCCATGTGATGGCCTCTGCACCAATTGTTAGCCAGCATTTGCTAATTGCATGCAGCCAGTTGTGTACTGATTGCAGTTCTCACTGTGATTTCAGAACAGTGCTATAAAAAGGTATGTGAGATAGGCGTAGCCCTTTCAGATTTTAAGGGCAGGGACCATGCTGTTATGCTGTGGACAATGTTCTGTGAGTGTAAAGGTTGGTATCTCTCTCATATTTCCAGGTGTGTTGTAGATTAACATTCCTCCATTCATTTCTCCAGTTTCCTGTACTAACTGTGCATGTACACTGACACCTACAACTACTACTACTGTTAATGTGTGTGTGTGTGTGCTTTCCTTTCACTTTTGCTTGCACTTTGTTGCTAAGGCTTCAATAGTTGCCCTTTACAGTCACTACTTGTATGCCTGCTAGGTGTCTTGACTGTAGTGTGCTGCTGTAGCTTTCCTATTTTCCATGTACATTCACACCTTGGAATGCTTGCTATATCTGCTAGGGTGTTACAGCATGCAGTGTGGTCTGGCCATGGTGTGGGCCTTGACATCTATTAGGGTATTTGAGTATGCTGCTGAGCAGGCCCCAGAGACTTTCAGGTTCATCTGTTATGTGCCTCATGGAATGGTACATATCAGTGGGGTACACACATTAAAATGTCTGGTATGCTGCAGTTGTGACTGTGGGTTAGCATGAGCATATGTATTACTACACTTTTTCTGCCATGCAAGTGATGAATACTTTCAGGACTCCATAGTTACCATTACATGTGTTACACCTTTCTGCCTACTGTTTGTACATTTCACATGGGGTCTGTGGGGCATCCCTGTAAGTCATTCACTGTTGCTATGTCTAGGCTCTTTACTATTCAAATATGGTGGTGTCAGACCCGTCATGTGTACAGATATTTGCAGGTTGTCCACATTTCTGCCTCATATTTTGGTCAATATCTCATGCACACCTTTTTCTGGCAAGTCACTCTGGGCTCAAGTCAGAATATGGTGACAAACATTCAAGTTTCAGACTGCATACCCTTCCAAACATCCCACAAAGTGCAGACCCTGTTACTCTCTGAACTGTCTGCGTTTGTTGTAACATTATTTGTAATGTGTCCCTGGTTTTGGGCCTTTGCTCCACATATTTTATTACTTGGTCCAGATGTGTTCTTGTAAGAGGTTGTGGGGTATGGGCAGTGCTTATCCTGCTGTGAGTATGTGTGTGGCTTGCAAGGCGCTATAGTGACATTATTACCTACTAGCTTCCAACTAGCATGGCTGTTTCTGTTCACACACTACTATTATGGAAATCAACTAGTTTTGATAGTAATTCTAAATGGCATACTTTGTGTACTACACATCTATATTCCCTTTACATTCATTCCTACTATTACATGATATATTTATTTTAGCACAATGTTCTTGTATAAAAGTCATGGCTTAGTGGTAAGTCATGCAGACTACTGTTTCCAAGGTCCTGGGTTCGGGACACACAGTGGGATTTTATTTTGCTTTTGAGCTGAGTACAGGACCTGTCAATCAAAGTGATTAAGGCACTTTTAAGCAGTTGTAACCAGGTTAACACTGGTTTGCGCAGAGCTCACACATGCGCACTGGCGGTTAGCTCTGCGCACACAAGCGCACACCCGCTTACAACCGCTTAAACGTGCTTACTCTTGCGCACACCCGCGCTATTTTCTTTGAAAGAAAAGAAAATGGGGAGACAGGAAAGTGGTGAAAAAGGGGTCACAAAGAGCGTAAGACAGTAGGGAAACAAGCTTGGGATGTGCAGGAGGGATGTAGGTAAGGCCCATGGCTGCCCATTTCTACATCAGCAACAGCTGTGCATATGTATGTAATTTGGTGCGACATTTGAAACCTTCCACCCCTGAGAGAGGTGTCAGGACAACAATAATACTTGTTGTACAGCCAATTGTAATTGATAGGTTCCATGTCCAGTAGACATGTGTGCGGAATGGGCAGCTATGTATGGGGAGTAATTTTTTTGTGGGTACAGAGTGCCCTTTTTTTTCAGGTGAGAGTGGTATGTCAGGTGAAGGAAGTCGGTACAGCTGAGGAGGTAGGTTGGGTAGGTAAACAGACAAGACAAACAAGATGCATACAGTGGCGGTGTATGACACGTGTGGGGGGATTACACAATTGACGGGGACGGAGGTTTGGATATCCAGAGCCCATGAGCCCACAGATGGCAACAGTGGAACTGATATCCCCACCCATAGGCAGTTGCCACTGTTCCTTCACTGCCCAGGACGGGGCTGTGCTGGGGGCTGTGTAGGCGGGGCAACAGGCATGCCCGTTAGTTGCGCCACCCATGCCTCGAGCTGGCGTAGGGGCTCGAGAACAGAGTCCCGAATCTCCCTACGCACCACACTCCGGACGCTACGGAGGGTGAGTGGTGGTTCTCCTCTGGCCACACTTGCAGAGGGGGGGCAAGCCCCATCCCCTGCAGTGCTTCCACCCACAGGTGGCACAGGGCCACCGGAGGAGGGTCCGGACTCGGCACTAGTGCCAGGTGCACTCGCCAGCTGAGGTGGGAGAGGTGGGTCCGCTGGAATCTGCCTTCCCTGTCGTACTATGTTTTGCATTATGTCATGACAGTTTGGGTTAGTGACATATAATACCATTCACAATTAGTTGTAACAGCATGCATTAGTATTCCCAATAACCAAACACCCAGATATTCACACCATTGAACAGCGTGCATAACACATGCATAATTTGAACAGAAATACACAGTCCAACAACATGCAGGGTTAATTGATGGCAACAGGCCATCAGGTGTGGATGTATGAACAGGGCAGATGCATCAACAGACATGCAAATATATATGACCCAACAGGACAAACATCCAGGGGTGTTAATTGTGATTGCACATACCATTTTCACGTGGAATGGGTTATATGTGGTTATAGGATGGGGTGAAGAAAGTAATATTAACACCTTCGAATAACAATACATATGCTGTACATTTCTAATAGCTACAGTTATATACACACTACTGTTCTAACTACAGTTTCCTATATGATAACTATTTCAACTTGGTGATAGGACTGTTACTGCAACATCAATATACATTTTCTGGTTCTTCATACACATTCATATCTAGCTTTGTTCAGCTACATCATCCTGCTACATTTGCTTTATATAGCTGTAGACAAGTGTGGATGTTTGGTATATCAGACAAACATCCTATCTGCATATTGCAGACTGAGAGCAACATATCCAGATTTTGGGATACACATTCCAGATGCAGCAACACTTTGAACAGATTTTGCTGTTTGGTTTTGAATCTCACATGCATTTCATTCTGTCTTGACTGCAGTATACTTTATTCAGGGGTTATTACTACTGTATTGCTGGATTCATGACACTTTCTCACACTCTCTCACTTGCTTTCATTTTACTATTTAGGATGGTACTTCTAGGCTTTATTGACATGTTTTACCAGTAGTTATCACAATCCTTTCCAGCAGTCTCACTTCTGTCATGTTTCAGTATTTCCACAGGGATATATTTCACACATGTGATTTCATCATCTTCTGCAGCTATACTTTTCATCCTGCTGCAGGTTGTGTACTATTTTCTTACAGGCAGGGTATTTTTATTTCAGAATATATGTTGGACAGTTTCATATTTAGGTTAAACTTACAGGCTGAAACACACTTTTGTAATCAAGCAATACTTGCATACACTTTCACACTGTTACTTGCAGATTCTATTCCTTACTGACTACACTGCACTCTTTTGCTGACTGTCATATTTTTATATTTCTTTACAGTTACTGGTAGTGGATTACTGACCTGCCTGGTGGTGCAACCGCACCAGCCTATCGCCATAGGCTCTGCGGTTCGCAAAACGGACACCTGCAGCTGTAATATAAATGAAGTAATATTGGAATACACATCTCCATAATATCAGCTAGTTTAATTTCTTACATACATAATTAAATGTTACTTACTCAGTAGTGGGGCATTGGGTGTTTGCCGGGCCTCCTGGATCCAAAGGTTCAGTTGGTCCTGCTTGCGTCTCTTCACGTCCGTATGGTGGTGACGGACCTGTTCACCAGTCCTTGGAATCCCTGTGGCACTGGTGAGATCATGAGCCAACCGGTCCCACGCCTCAGCCCTGTATGCTCCCCAGAGGACCTGGCCCTGCATGAGTTGGGCCTCATGATGATGGACTAGGAGCCAGACCATGTACCTGGACTCCTCAACACACCACCTCTGTGCTCGAAAGCGACTACCCTCTCCTACTCCTGTCATTCTGCCTGCAGGTCAGTTCTACAATTGTTTATGCTGTGTATTCCCGCCTATGGGGCTTATATAGTCCGTTTTTCCTGCACATATCTGTGATTGGCCATTTTGGAATTGTATCAACTTCAGTAAACCTGCATTGTCATGCTCTAGTTTGTATTCATTCCTATATATTAGCTATTATTGCATTTACAGGTACTGCTGTCATGGCTTAGTGGTTCTGTACCTTGACTATGGTGTATAGTATCCTGGGTTCGAACCTGGCCACTGCTTTTTATTTTTCATGACTGTCTAGACATGCTGAGGGGTGTGTCTGTGTAAAGGCAGTTTTGATACAGCTTGCTCAATGTTGCCCGTCAGTTAGCTTGTTTGCGTGGTGCGCAGCTCCGTGCAAACGGGGTATGCTGCTTTAAGCCTCATTTGGCTATCGGCACGCATATTAAGCTCAGCTCAGTTAGGGGCACATAGATTTAGCATGTTAAACCACTGCTCAGCTACAGGCACTCATTTTGTGCCAGTTAAACCACTGCTCATCTACGGGCACATGCACTCACTCTGTTAAACTGTAGCTCAGCTATGAGCACATCTGGCATTTTTTCTTCTTTTGTTACCTCACATGTCTTCAATATAAATGGGCTATTTCATTACATTTTACATATATTGGGGTTTTATGTGTACATATTTCTCAGGGACTTGTTTCCTGCTTATTTTGAAAAAAAAAATTGGTGTTGTGGGGGCTCGAACCAAGAATGCCTGCTCTTCAGCCAACATCTCTACTGCTACGCTATTGCTTCCTGGCTTATTTTCCATATTTAGTTCTTATATGCTTTCCCACTGACTGCTAACTGTAGCTGCGCTTCGGACGCATACATAAATGAGCGCACTCACGGTTAAACATCTTTACAATTTAAAAAAAATATATAACATGTTCATTTATATATATTTTATGTTCATAGTCTGTGGGTGGCATGTGTTGTGCTGTGTTTATTCAAATTTCCGTGGACTCTGTTGTGGGTGTTTACTTTGGGCACTTTTACACTTCTGGGGGCGTGTCCGCTTGCAGGGCTCAGCCTACGGACACGCCCCCTACTGTCTTACACGGACCGTGTTAGACTTAGGTGTGATTCAGCATGCTCTCATTAATATGCAAAGCATGCTGACATCACTCCATTTAACTGCAGCCTCCGTGTAAGAGTTATAACTCTTACACGGAGGCTTCGTGAATCCTGGGGTAAATCTTTTCATCAGCAGCTGTGATCTGCTCGCATGGTCTGGTATGCATTTCAGATTTTTTTTTTGTCTGACTGCTTACACATTTACTGACTTCTATGATGTTTTTTAAAACATTTTCAGCATCATCACTTTTGCAGTTACACAGCTTTATAAACAGAATTTATATCCAAATCCAGTGATACAAAATAATGGGCTGGCTATTCTAGTTTTGACTGAGTCAGAGCTCCTCTGTGACCTTGAGGGTAACGTACACATTACTCATAAGTACTCTGAATGCTTCATCAGTACTGTTAATGTATTTCTTAGAAGTCGTGTTGACGTTAGTTTCTCAGCAGTATCTGCACTTGAATCTCATCAAATTACTATTTATGCTTTCACTTCCTGTCAGAACTATTAAAAGATGATATAGCACATCTGTGAAAAATACAGTGAAAAGGAAATAGTACCACATGTTCAGCAAATACAAAACAGAGTCATGCTTTTTATATAAAACAAATCCACAAGCATTTATTTTTGGCATAAAGAGCATGATAAAATGCAGATATAAAAACATTTTTTATCTATATTATTTGGCTGTTTTTGTAGGGCTGATTATACAATGTAGAACTAAGAAAACTTCTCAAGTGAGATTAAGCATCTGTTACTTTTGAGAAGAGTGTATGAATCAGCAGGTATACAAACGGCGACAAGAAAACAACTTTAGATAAAAAAAAAACACTTTAGTTAACATAAATAACAGTGAATGAGAGAAGGGGATAAATCAAAAGGGAAAAGAATGAGGAAGGAAGAAATTGAATAACAAATACAATTTTGAGATGTAGAGATTCAACCAAATATTTCATAACTACACACTAAAATGGCACACATTGGGAAGAAGTAAGACTAAAGTTAGTAGGAACCAAGCAACACTGACTGTATTCAGACTGCTAAAATACAAAAAACTCTACCAGTAAAAAAAAAAAAAAAATGTGACTAGAGAAATGAAATACAGAGAAAGATCAGATGTCATAGTGATATGGAAGTGCATCTATGGGACCTGTGGGGTAGAAAAGAGTGCAGTTCCTGACGGAACACTGGGATGCTAGAACTCGAAGTGATTCAGCTGAACAGGATGATGGGATCTCAGAGTCTCTGCAGTGAGTTGTTGAAATATAAATGAGGAGGTAATAACTGTTCAGCAGAGAGGAGGTAGAAAAGGGAAATTAAGCAGGAGAGCAGAGTTAGAATAAAAAATGAGAGGATAAGAAAAGCAAGAACAGAAGGGATGTGAGCTATAGAAGACCAGGTCAAGGATGAAGGTAAGAGTATGAGAAGAGTGTAGGCAGGCAGATGAAGATGGGAGTATGAGAAGAGTGTAGGGAGACAGGTGAAGGTGATAGTATGAGAAGAGTGTAGGCAGGCAGATGAAGATGAGAGTATGAGGAGTGTAGGCAGACAGGTGAAGGTAAGAGTATGAGAAGAGTGTAGGGAGGCAGATGAATGTGAGAGTATGAGAAGAAAGTAGGCAGATAGATGAAGGTGAGAGCATGAGAAGAGCGTAGGCAGACAGATGAAGATGAGAGTATGAGAAGAGTGTAGGGAGACAGATGAAGGTGAGAGTATAAGAGTGTAGGGAAACAGATGAAGGTGAGAGTATGAGAAGAGCATAGGCAGACAGATGAAGATGAGAGCATGAGAAGAGTATAGGGAGACAGATGAAGGTAAGAGTATGAGAAGACTGTAGGGAGACAGATGAAGGTGAGAGTATGAGAAGAGCATAGGGAGACAGATGAAGGTGAAAGTATGAGAAGAGCGTAGGGAGACAGATGAAAGTGAAGTATGAGAAGAGTGTAGGCAGACAGATGAAGATAAGAGTATGAGGAGTGTAGGCAGACAGATGAAGGTGAGAGTATGAGAAGAGTGTAGGCAGACAGATGAAGGTGAGAGTATGAGAACAGCGTAGGCCGACAGATGAAGATGAGAGCATGAGGAGTTTAGGGAGACAGATGAAAGTGAGAGTATGAGAAGAGCGTAGGGAGACAGATGAAGGTGAGAGTATGAGAAGAGTATAGGGAGACAGATGAAGGTGAGAGTAAGAGAAGAGCGTAGGGAGACAGATGAAGGTGAAAGTATGAGAAGAGTGTAGGCAGACAGATGAAGATGAGTGTATGAGGAGTGTAGGCAGACAGATGAAGGTGAGAGTATTTATTTATTTTTTTATTTATTTTACATTTGTTGACTGGGCTAGTCTAGCTGGATACATGTCCATTTTCAGAAGAGGCCCAGGGAGAAAAGCTCCAAGAAACATACAAAATTAATATAGAAGTTATGACAGATCAATATATATATATATATATATATATATATATATATATATATATATATATATATATATATATATATATATATAAACAGCAATTCTTACAAATATATAAGTAATTATTTATTTATTTATTTTAGGTACAAATTATAATACTCATAGTGATTAATAACATTAGCATTAATTCCGTAGAGGGTAATGTATAAGAGAGGGTACATTATACATATATACATAAGTTTTAGATGCAATAACATAGTAAATTGAAACATTAAGGGAAGATTGTGAAGGATGTGGGGGTTAAAATTAGTAAAAGGAAAAAGTTAGTCAGGGTTATTACAGGAGCATAGCCAGTGTTTGTTGAGAAATAGGTTTAGATTCCTTTTGAAAAGTGAGAGAGAAGTCTGAGTTGTGAGTTCAGAGGGTAGTTGATTCCATAGTTTTCCAACAGAGTTAGAGAACAAGGAGTCAACTGCTAAGTTGTTAGATTTGGTCATATTGATCAGCAGTTTATTTGAGGAGCGTAGATTCTTGAGATTATTATAAGGGGTAATGAGGCTAGACAGTATTGGAGTGTTGCTGGGTTGATACAGGGTCTTGTGTATGAGAAGTATGAGAAGAGCGTAGGGAGACAGATGAAGGTGAGATCATGAGAAGAGTGTAGGCAGACAGATGAAGGTGAGATCATGAGAAGAGTGTAGGCAGACAGATGAAGGTGAGATCATGAAAAGAGTGTAGGCAGACAGATGAAGATGAGATCATGAGAAGAGTGTAGGCAGACAGATGAAGGTGAGAGTATGAGAAGAGTGTAGGGAGACAGATGAAGGTGAGAGTATGAGGAGTGTAGGCAGACAGAGGAAGGTGAGATCATGAGAAGAGTGTAGGCAGACAGATGAAGGTGAGAGTATGAGAAGAGCGTAGGGAGACAGATGAAGGTGAGAGTATGAGGAGTATAGGCAGACAGATGAAGATGAGAGTATGGGGAGTGTAGGCAGACAGATGAAGGTGAGAGCATGAGAAGAGTGTAGGCAGACAGATGAAGGTGAGATCATGAGAAGAGTGTAGGCAGACAGATGAAGGTGAGATCATGAGAAGAGTGTAGGCAGTCAGATGAAGGTGAGATCATGAGAAGAGTGTAGGCAGACAGATGAAGATAAGAGTACGAGGAGTGTAGGCAGACAGATAAAGGTGAGATCATGAGAAGAGTGTAGGCAGACAGATGAAGGTGAGATCATGAGAAGAGTGTAGGCAGACAGATGAAGATAAGAGTACGAGGAGTGTAGGCAGACAGATGAAGGTCAGATCATGAGAAGAGTGTAGGCAGACAGATGAAGGTGAGATCATGAGAAGAGTGTAGGCAGACAGATGAAGGTGAGATCATGAGAAGAGTGTCGGCATTCAGATGAAGGTGAGATCATGAGAAGAGTGTAGGCAGACAGATGAAGATGAGAGTATGGGGAGTGTAGGGAGACAGATGAAGGTGAGAGTATGAGAATAGCGTCGGGAGACAGATGAAGTTTGGAGTATGAGAACAGTGTAGGCAGACATATGAAGGTGAGATTATGAGAAGAGTGTGGGCAGACAGATGAAAGTGAGATCATGAGAAGAGTGTGGGCAGACAGATGAAGATGAGAGTATAAGAGTGTAGGCAGACAGATGTAAGAGGGTTAGCAAACTTACTACACAAAGAATGGGAGGAAGTGACTGAAAGTGCTTAAAAGAGAAGACTAAATTGGAGGAGAAGTAGTGGGTGGTAGTGTAGTATTGCAGGATGAAAGAGAAGGGAAACCAAGGAGGCAAACTACAATACTTGAGTTCATCTAGACTATAGAAGTTGAAAGAAAATGGAAAGACAGAGTTTCAGAAATCAGACAAACAACATAAGGAGCTTAAGAGTGTGTAGCACAGCCAGCACAGACAGGTTAGGAATGACTGTGTCAGGAATTACAGAAAAAAATAAGAAATAGGAGACGTAGAGGTCAGCTATGTGATGGTAAGTAGGCAGGCAAGTTAGATAGATGCAAAGTAGTAGGAATGAGAAATTGGTTGGGACTGAAATTATACAGGACAAGCTAGGACATCAGTAAGCTTCTAAAAGATAGAAGGAGATACAAGCATGTTACAGGCTATGGGATCACCAATCAGCAAATGAAACTGCAGAGAAAGCACAGGAAAAGGAGTAGGAATTGGTTAGAACCTGCAAAAACCTGCAGTGCACAGTGGAGTTTTAGTGATGCTACCTGTAAAGTATGTCGTGGTTTGGATGCTGTACCTATTGCATAATGTAAAGTAGATGCTGCTGAGTTTGATTATATGCACCCTATATAAAAAAATTATTTTGACTGTTCTGGATACCAAATGTTACATGGTATCAGAAATAATTACAGATAAGTAAGTGTGTCTTTCACAGAGGTTCATAGCTTCTTATTAATCTTACAGCCAAGGAGAACCTTAAGAAATTCTGTCATATCAGCCAAAAATGGTGGGAAACTAGGAGTTTCCTCCCATTTAGGAAAGTTTCCTTATATATCCAAGGTGAAAATTTGTGGTCATAGATCCAGTCATCTGGACTGGTTTTAAAGGTTGCTAGGAAAATACTCTGCTTGATATATAAGGGCGTTCAGTTCCAAAAATGGTGAATGAAAGCTGTAACAAAACCATGGAGAAGTAAAACTATATCTGCACTTAGTGGGGTTAGATTATTAGTAGATCAGACAGTTGGTAAGGAAGGGAACTTCCTTCCCAACATACTATGTGGCAAAAACATGAATGTAAATGGATGCTGTGGTTTAACTACTGGTCAGACTACCTCAAACTCCAGCTGAGGACTTCTACCTGTCTGATGTTTCTGGAGAAGGTTTTAAAAATGTGACAGTCTCACATCCTAGATAAAGTGGGTTCCTCCCAGCTGGATGACTGATATGTCAGGTTTATTCCAAAGACATTGAATTTGCATTTCTCCCTTGGGTTAGGTACCTACTGCGCCATCTAGTGATGCCGATGTGGTAATGTCGGTTTAGGTTTCTATGGGAAGTGTTCTACTCAGGTGAAGGAGATTGAAGAGTGGTGGGTCATTCACACCATGGAAGCCTAAGCAGAAATCACCCTCAGGAAACTGTGCAACACAAATAGAGGGATAAGACTTTTATTGTATTAGAGTATCCAAGGATAGTGAAACCTGAGTTTTTATGTTGAAGAAACATGGAGATGCGTTGTCTTAGTTTAGGTGCTTAGCATGGTACATGCCAAAGGGGGGCATTTTATTCAATGATGGGTCTAATAAGGGAGAAATATAGTGGGATTATTAACTTATATGGGCATTGAGGAGATACCACAAAGGATTAATTATGCAAGGTAAAAGAATTCTCTGACCATGACCGAGACATGTTGGTCAAAGGAGAGTTTATTAATATAGCTATGAAAATCCCTGATAACCATGTCAGATTTAGGAGAGGTTTCTATATGGTTTGTGGTAGCAATTACTAAAGGAAATTATGTTACATTTCTTGGTATGGAGAGTAAGCCCATGATTAAAGCACTAATCATTAGTTGGTCCTGCCTTTACTGGAGAACTTGAGTATCATAAAGGGATTTGATAACTGTCCCCAGTTTGCAGTCATCAGCAAATGTGGTTAGTCATAGTCCCCAGATATCAGATTTCATGTCAGACAAGTATACACAAAATAAGACAGCACCCAGGAAAGATCCCTATGGGACATTGCTAGTGACACTTCTCTGTCTACATCAGGTATCCCAACCATAATGGTATGGGCTCTGTCAGGTTGAAATTGAAATATCCAGTGAACTACACAGGGCTTAATTTTGAGTGTGAGAATGTATTAACCTTCCCAGCATGAGAATAGGTAAGAGAGGGCTGGAATTTATGGCGGAAACTGCCAAAGGAACCAAGGTATTGTGAACAAATAATTAGAGAGGGAAAGGAAATAGAATGGGAAAAAGTCAGGAAGGCATTTAGAATTCTGGCTAGAGCTGCCTTCCCTATCACGGACTGATATTAGACTATAGGCAAAGAGAGAGGGATAGGGGAATCCTAAGTAAAAGACCTGCACTGGTAGAGTTTCTTCTTGAATGTAACTGTTGTTAAAAAGGGGATAACTAGTAGGGCATATAAAATATTGCACGATAACTATAGGAATCAAATAGAGGAGGTTAGAAAAGACTGGGAAGAGAGATTGGATAAGCAATTCACAACAAAACAATAGGAGGACATATATATGGACCTGAAGTATGCAACAAAATCTGAACGATTTAGGATTTTTGCTTAGAAGTGTTTGCATAGGTATTTTTGTGCTCCAAGCACACTCCAAAGAATTTTCCCTCAGGTAGATGGCAAATGTTGGAGGTGTGATGCGGAAGAAAGAAGTAACTGGGAACATTTGTTACTAGAACATGGAAATCAAAGTGTAAACCAACTGTATTTGAAGTAGTGAAAATTGTAACAGAGCTAAAAGACTGGAAGTGGGATCTTAAAAAAAAGGGTAGGAGCAAATTACATATAAACAATGGAAATTATGGGAACAATACATGCTTAAAATGTTTTGAGGAGGAATGAGGTTTAAGGCAAATCAAATACTGAGTGACATGTAATGTTGGATTGATTATACTGTATAGAAGAATATATGTAATGTATAATATTTGTAACTGTGAACATGTTAACATGTTTTTTTTCTTTTATCTAAATGTATGTTTGCCTGTGTCACAAGCTATAACTCAATAAATGTGTTAAAAGCTATAAGTCACTAAAGGTGTTAAAAAAATCCAAGCATGGGAGAATATTGCTGAAGGCCTTGAAAATTCTAAGTAGGCAGCATGCCCTTATCCATGTCCTTGGTAGTTCTTTTGAACTTTAGCAAGTTGTGCAATCCATTTACAAAACTGAACTGGTCTGCATCAAGAGATGTAGTCACCTTTATCACTGTTTACTGTTTCAAGTAAAATACATTCCAATGCCTTGCAAATAGTTGTGATAAGATTCTTATGATCAGTAGAGAGACTGTCTTTATGCAAAGGCACTACAACAGCTGTTCTACATACCTCTGGGATGTGACCACTAGAGAGACTCAAACTGAAGAATTGGTATTGGGTTTTGCTAGGTGGGATTCAGCACATCTGAGCAGACATGCAAAGTAAAGCTGATCAGAAAAATATTCCTCAATAGATAGCAGGACAACTCAGCCCAGTTCTTTTGTTGGGGGGGGGGGTGTTGAAAAGAAATCAGAAACATTTCTTTAAAATTAATGCCTCATTGTGACTTGGGCTCCTGGAAAGAGGTAGTCAAAGAAGTGTCCAGTAAGTGGCCCATTTGCCTGAGTTGGTGGTAGCACAGGTAGATGTGACAGTCCTACAATACTTATTGAAAAAAAGTAAGGCAGCTTTATTTATGTACCACCTGTTTCATTCACATAGTACATAGATTTTCAGTATTATTAACACATCATAGATCATTCACAAAATAATTACAGCTGTCATATTTTACATATATAATATTCTTCAACATCATAATTTGTTTACTAGGCTAATGACCACAAGGGCCTTTTTAAGCCCAGCCATGCATCTCAAATCTCTGACAAGTTCTGATACCCTTGATGAGTGTAAGCAGGGGTTTGGGAGATCAAACATTTACATGCAGGGGCCTGGGTGATGAAACATTTACAGGTTGTTGGTGTCCATGAGAGAGGTAGGTGCCAAACCAGGGATGAAATTTCTGTTCCCCATCAATCGTCCAAGTTGCACTTGAATTGGGTTAGAGAGGAACTCTGCTTCACATGGATGGGGAGCCTGTTCCATAGATGGGGTAATCTCTGGGATACATACCTGTCTTTCCAGCAGGTCCTCCCCGGGATTCATGAAGCTCGGCGAAGGACGGTGTTAGGCTTGTAACGACCATGCAGCATGGAGATGGCGCAGTAGCGCAATATGCATATTAATGAAGGCTTGCTGCCGCCACATCCACGTGCATAGGAAACACGTGCGCAAGTGCAGGGGGCGTGTCCAAGCGCCGCACGCAGGCGTGGACATGTCGGTTGCTTACATGTAACCTAAAATGCTGAATAGTACAGCCTGCCTCTAATAGTAATCACACCTGTCGGTGTCCGTGGATACTGAAACGTATGCAAGGCACGCAAGGCAGTTTTGCGAACACAAAAATAAGAAGCAAACACAAGTGCACGTAGCTGAATATTGAGTCCCCATCCCTTGAACAAATGACATTTAAAACCCCGTGCCCATATTTCATTGTAGTGTCGATAGTTATACCAAGTGGAAGCAAAACGCATCATGTTAGCATGCCGCCAATAGCTAAGCCTAGCGCAATGGTCAGGGTTACCACCTGTCCCACATTGTGAGGGACAGTCCCCCTCTGGGCAGTTGTGTCCATACCAAAACCATTATAAATGTAAAATGTCCTGCAATCGTAGGACATAATTATGTCCCAAATCTTATGTAATAGTCACATACAATACTTATTTCCATATGTAAAATACCCACATGTTACAAGAAACAGAATAAGCAAGTAAACGAAACAGAAGAAGCAGCTAAACTGCTACAACAATAAGCTTAGATTTAGGCATAAAGCAAAAGTACTATCTGTTGTACTGACTGTGGGTATGTGTTGGCCTGTAAAATCTGATGTGTGTCCCAAATATATCCCATCCTGGCCATATGAAAAGGTGGCAACCCTACCAATGGTCAGAGCATTCACCCAAAATCTGCCCATTCATGGTCCAAGGTGTCCTTGTCAGGATGGGCCAAAGATGAACGGGTATTACCCGGGTCTACCTACCATGTCATGAAAGATAAGTATTTGTGTGTACCTATGTGCATGATGTACAGCATGTGGAAGGTGAAAAATGCCAGGGTAGTCCTCACAACTATACAGGTACCAGAGATATGTAGTGTATGCAGTGTGTTCCCTTGACTATGCCATGGGCCATCAACCAGAGAAGGGATGGACGGAGTGTGTGGAATATGGGGGTGGGGGGACGAGTAATGTAATAATTTGCCAAGGGGAGACTGTGTTGGATGCACAATAGGTGAACTGGAGGTGTACGAGGGAGCAGTGGGTGAATCAGAAAGAAACACAAAGAACAAACATACATATCCGCAATACAACCTGACAGGCCATACTATAGAACACAATCCCACAAACATATGAATATTAAAATGTGCGATACACATGTACAGAAACGTCACTGGCACATACCCACATAATGGTCCAGCCTGAACTGAGCCATCCAACCACAACACACCTGGATGCATAATTGAATATCCATCATCCCCTCTACAGCACACAACCCCCCCCTATTCCTGAACGTCCACCAAATCCAGCCATACTAGAGCTGCTAGCTTGGCGCAGCCATATTTGCATATAGTGACCACTACTCATATCTAGTAGGCAGACTCACCCTAGGCAGTCTCAGGATTGCAAACTATGTATCCCTTACATGTATAACCCTATCACATTTTCGTAAATCCAAAAATATCGAAGGTTATTGGAGGTTATTGGTCTGTTCAATTTTTGGACGTCCCTCATGGGATAAGTATCCTGTGTAAACATCAGACTTGGTGTCACAACACGATGTCCAGTCCTGTAGACATCTGGACACAAGTTGTATGTGCAGTAATGGTTCACAAGACTGCTCAGCCTCCAGCCGGTCATGCAGAACCTACTACCCAAGATTAAACACCTGACCGTGATGCACGGCTCCCCACATGCATTATCGAGAATATAAACCTTACACATTCGCATAGTGGCAGTTGGATATAGGGTGGTTAAGGTGCTGACATAAGCAGGGTACCTCCTGTCCCACTTTGTGAGGGACAGTCCCTGTTTGGGCAGGTGTGTCCTGACCAAAAATAATACAATGGCAAATGTCCTGTGATTGTAAGAAATAATTATGTACCATATTTCATGTAACAGCTGCATAAAATAGTTATTTCTGTATGTAAAATACATCAATTTTACAAGAAACAGAATAAGCAACTAAACTGCTACAAGAATAAGCTCTCATCTAGGAAAATAAGTAAAGTTCTAAACCCTGTACTGACCGTGGGTATGTGTCGGCCTGTAAAATCTGATGTGTGTCCCGAAAATGCCCCACTTTGTCCATTACAAAAGGTGGCAACCTGGACATAAGCGGGTATGCAAGTGGGTAGGTGGAGGTGATTAAACAGTATGTGGAATGTAAAAACGTATTTAGGTGTATATGCATGTGTATATACAGACCGATATATATGGAGAGAGAGATATAAAGATATATACACACACACACACACACACACACACACACACACACACACACACACACACACACACACATATATATCTATATGGCTTACTATCAAAAATTCGAAAAAAACAAAAAAAAGCGTACCTAACTTTGAGTTTTAACATCGGAAATGAACATTTCCGTATGCACCTAATGTCGAAAACAGCTGTTAATTGTCAAAAATGTCGCAAGCGACATTTTCGACAATTAACAGCACTCTCACCCTTCCCTTAACTCCCTACCTAACTAGCCTACACTCACATCTATGCAGGGGGAAGCCCCCCTGCACTCCACACCCCCCCAACTTAATATTCCAACTCCGAGATCGCACTACAGTGAGGAAAGGGATGTATTTCCTTAATCGCACTGTACCGCGATCCCCTTACATGAGCAAACATTATAATTGCGAATGCACAGTCCATTCGCAATGATAACATTCGCTCACATAACCTGCCGAACTATGAAGTATTCGAACATATGTTGTTCAAATACTTCATAGCCATGCAATTGCATGGCGGCATTTTGATAGTAAACCTATATATATAGATATATGTAGTTATGAAGAATGAACATGGTCACAATATAGCAGTCACAATGCATGTGAAGGGAAACAGCAGCAGAACCAGATGTAATATTTAGTGCTGTTATATATCAGGATGGCCATCGGTGAGCACACCTCTGCATCCCCAACTACAGGTAGAATGCTAAAAGTGGAACAAACGATCTCCCCTTGCTAAGTCTGACTTTCAACTAGGTACAGGGCAGTCCTGGTCCCCAGTCAGACAAGCCTAAACCCAGAAGACCATATGAACACCCTGACAATCGAACACACATATGTGCCAGGACTATAAGCTGTAGAGGTCTGAATATCCTCAGAGTGAGTCAACATGCGGCACGAGTCCATAGCAGTAGGGAACAGGGAATGACGCATGTGTAGTAGTGCGTTTTTCCCAACAGGTAAATGGATGCCTGCTGTGTAAGTGAAGTGATGAGGCGTGTGTTCGGGTAACTATGCACCATGGGTATACATATAAATGAGGCAGAACACCAATAGTGTAGTGGTTAGAGCATCCGCCTAACGAAAAGGCATTCACGGTTTAAGGTCGACTATAGCACATATCATTTTCCTTGTGGAATTAATGTTGCTCTACTCTAAAGCCGACATTTAAACATGTAAAGGTGAACATGTGTATCGCATGGGACTATTAACCAGTTCCTTTCAATCAAAGTGGTATTGTCATAATATATAATGCACAAATAAGCATAAATAAGTGATAGTAAACATATGTAACGCACAGTAAGCATAGGCGAGTGCGCCTGCACGGATGTAAGTGGCTCCCAGCATAGGAAATGTATGTTTGTATGTACAGATGTAACATATATATATATATATATATATATATATATATATATATATATATATATATATATATATATATATATATATATATATATATATATATATATATATATATATATATATATATATATATATATATATATATATATATATATATATATATACACACACACACATATATGTGTGCATAGATATATATATATATATATCTACATACATGAAAAAAAAAAAATATATATATATATATATATATATATATATATATCTATATAAAGCTCTGGAGAGGGAAATGTGTAAAGGTGTGTCATGGCTGCGATAACAAGTAGATAATGGATGTTATGCCTGTAAATTTAACACGGGTGGGGTGGAGGAACTATGGGTATGCAATTATGGATCCAGGCGTGCTAGGGTTGGTTAGGCCGGTTCTAAAGGACTGCCCCTTGGAGGTCAGCTAGGTCGTAATAGGTATATATGCATACTCACATGCAGACAACAATATATGTTGACGTACAAATTCTGTAACACATGCATTCCATTTGTTGACATAAATAATAGGAATGTGCCCATACAAACATCAACAGTACATGGAATAATAGGCTGTGCAGAACAGGGATGAGTCGAATCACACTATCACATTCCAATTACCATCAGTAATCCCTACATGGACATATAGCGACATCTGTCCGCTTTATAACATGTTACATACCGATTACAGGATAACTGGAGTGTGTCGGTATTATAATGAATAAGGCACTAGTATGCTGGTGAAGCTTATAAACACCATTACGCATGTGTAAGTGCGTATGAGCGGGGAATGTTTTGACACACTGATGTACATATATATATAATCATATATATAACTATATATATATATATATATATATATATATATATATATATATATATATATTTTTTTTTTTTTCATACATATACATACACACACACACACACACACACACACACACACACACACACACACATATATATATATATATATATATATATATAAAACAGCAAGATATGAATATACATGTATGAATACATATGCAAATATGTCTGTATATATTAATGTAAATAGATATATATATGTTACAGTAAATATACACATGTATATACCTAGGTTATGTTACAGCAGTTATGGGTAACATGTTTAGACTGGGTATATGTTGGTGGGAGGTTCTCTCAGCAAATGTCTACTTATGACCCACCCCAGCTAGGCCAGTGAGACATACAGACATGCAATAAAGGTAAATACAACACTGGTTCCCAGACCACCGTCAGGAAACTACCAGGGGGAGAGATCTACAAGGTCTACACTTTAAACATGGACAGTGATGTCCCTTGCGGGACACCAAAAATGTGGTACTTTTCAACCAATGGGGGAACACCATTACGACCAGGATGTAGCTGTACACGGAACAGTAGGTTGTGCAAGCCTGAAAACACATGGGTTGACACAACGTATGACATGTGTCCCGACACGGGGAGAGTCGGCAGTGTGTAGGGTTGCGTTCATATCCCACCTGCGCCCACAGTAAGGATGAGTGCTGTAGAGTAGTGGCAGGTGGGGGAACTATGGGTATGTGATTATGGGGCTAGGCGTGCATGTGTTGGCTGGCAGACATGTATTAGGACTGCCCCGTGGGTGTAAGTAATATTCCGATGTGGGTATAGTAGATGCACATACCTCCCAAACTATAAGAGCACATCTACTGGACAGTCCGTAAACCATTGGGGGAATACATAGGGACCATATCATTGAACTGTCCCCAATTACAAGGAATGTCCATGATTATGAATCAGAATCCTAACACAGTCTCAACTAAACCATCCTAGAACTAGTGATATTAGGAGGAAAGGTGGCGGAATACATGTAATGAATAATGGCAACATGATGAATAAAAGAAAACTGGATGGAAATAACGGTTCCCAATCAATGGTTGTAACACCAGCAACAGCACCAGCACTACGACATAAAGCAAACTCCGTAGTTGACCAAAATATAAACAGTTTATTATAAAATACAAATTAAAACCATTCGGTTAAGCGCTTTCATCAATTAAGACTTCCTCAGAACAATGCTACACCATTAAAACCTTACTTAAATATATACTGCTTTAGTCACATGATAGTTCCATTTATGCCTTAAAGTGCTAGTGCATTACTTAAGTTGACTAATGAAAAAAATTTTATTTACATAAAATACTCTTTTCCTTATGTTAATTCAGTTCTTCCTAGTAATTATGCTACATTTCATGTACAATAGTAACAATATACTGAAGACAGAATAAATATACAAGTGTTAAACAGATTTTACTATGAAGTACACATCTATGTATTATTATTTATTATATATGTGCTTCTAGTATGGGCTTTATGGAGAGATATTCATTTATCCCTGGGGGGACTGAGGCATTTAATTTAATTTGCCAAATAACCTCTTTTCCCCTACTTTCTTCTTTAAATCTCCCCCCCTAGGATTGGCTTTAACTATTTCTAATATACCAAAAAGAAAACCTGTGCATTCCGTATTTTCATTTATGTGTCTCCAAAGGGCATTTCTTTCATCTTTCCTTTGAATACAGTATAGATGCTCGTATATTCTATTTCTCAGACATCTGGTCGTTTTTCCAACATAAAATGCAGTGCACTTTGTGCACTTTGCTAGGTAGATCAGATGTCTGGATCTACAATTGCCCTTTTGAAACCTTACTTTGGTTCTATTGATATCCATTAATTCTATACTGGGGACTGTTATGATGTGTTGGCACTGTCTACATGTCCCACATTTGTGCGTGCCCTTAATATTATAATCTGATTCTTGTTTTTTCCTTTCCAATAATTTCTTCATGTTGTTCCCATTCTTGAATACACATAATGGTTTCTCTCCCATTATTTTTGAAATTTCTCCATCGATTCTAGTGATGTTCCAATGCTTATCTAGAATTTTCCTTATTTCTCCACTATGCTTACTGTATTGTAATACACAAGCCCTACTAAACTCATCTCCTATTTTGCTATTAACCAAACCTTCTTCTTTTTCTCCTTCACTATTAGCTACATTAAATGGTGTATCTCCATTCCCTAATAGCGGCTTATACTTCCTACCCCATTCTCCCATAACATACCATATTGCATCATCCACCAATTTGTAGGGATATCCCCTGTCTAAGAAGAACTCCCCCACTTTTTAATTCTCTTTTTAAATCTTTCTTGGCTGATGTCATCCTAGCCACTCTTATACATTGGCCCCTTACCAAATTCCTTTTCTGCACTATAGGGTGGCTACTTTGGTAATCCAAATAGGAATTGCTAAAGTCATTTTCCTGTAGATATTAGACTTAAATACCCCTTCCTCTAATGTAATCAATGTGTCCAAGAAAGGAATGGAATTTTGATTTTGACTAAAGGTGAATTTTATTTCTTCACTACATCCATTCAAGTACATCTTAAATTTATCTAAATCCACTCCATTACCATTCCATGTAATAAAGATGTCATCAAGGAAGCGATAATAACATCCGAGGAAGGGTGACCACTCAGAGTTCAAAATAAACTCTTCCTCCCAGCTTGTCAAAAACAAATTTGCAAACATGGGGGAACAGGCTGCCCCCATGGCAACCCCTTTCTTTTGTTTATAGTACTTCCCTTCAAACATAATGTAATTATGAGACAGTACTATATCCATAAACTCCGTAATTAATAACGTTCTTTCCCATGATATACCACTCTTCTTCTTTATGATATCCTGAAACCTTGTAGCTCCCTCTTCCTTAGGAATACTTGAAAAGAGGTCTACCACATCAATGGTGACCAACCAATTGGCTTTTTTTGCTATTTCAGGTTTTAACCTCTTTAAAAAATCCCATGAATCTATTATAATTTGTGGGATATTCCTATATATGTGCTTAAGCCAACTATCTATCACTTTTCCAAATGGAAATGTTTTTGAAAAGCTTCCTGATATTATCGGCCTGAAGGGGGGGCACTTAATATCTTTGTGGACCTTTGGTATCCCTATAATAGTCCCTATAATCGGGTATTCAACTTTCAAGAATTTATAAAGTTCACCATCTATTCTTTCTTCTATTAATAGGTCTTCCAAAATCATATCCACCTGATGATATCCCATATTAACTTCATTTACTGATATTGTATCGTAATTTCCTGAATTTGTCAATGTTTCATTCATTTTACTTATGTATTCCCCTTTGTCATACAATACAGCACCCCCTCCTCTGTCAGGTTTCATGATTCTTAGGGAGAGGTCTGTTTGTATTTCGTGTAAAACTTCTTTTTCCTCTTCAGTCAAATTGTATCCTGACTTTTTATTACCTTTTTCCTTTCCATATTTATAAATTTCTTCAACAACCATTTTTTCGTATATGTCTAACAAATTATTCAAGGGGGGGGTAAATGAACTCTTTGACCTAAATTCATGGTTTTGTATGCTAGGTTTGTCCTTGAAGAATAGTTTTAAGTTTAATTTCCTTACATATTTTTTTACCTCAATTATGTTGTCTACTACGTTCAACTTCTCATCCGGTATGTATTTCATACCCTTAGCTAGTAAGGAAAAATGTTGTTTTTTTAACACCCTATTAGTGTAATTGTAAATATGAAATTCATTTCTTTTACTAACTACTTCATTAATTTTAACTATACCATCATTGTTTCTATCCCCTAATCCGTATGCTGTCTTTTCCGACTCCCTCTCACTTTTTCCCATCTGTCCCCTGTCCTTAATGGGTCTGTTCTGTTCCAATCCCATTCCTCCCCTAAAAAATAGTCTGCCTTTTCATAGCCATGTCCCTGATGTGATTCCGTATCTTTCCGTCTTGGGTGTACTTCCTCTCTTAACCCTGGTTTACTCATATTAGTAAAATAACCTCTATTATTAGTGTACTTCTTATATGGACCATTAAATTTGCTATTATTCGTCCTTTTCTCCCATCGGTATGCAGAACCTTTTTTATATTGCTCTAGGTCTCTTTGCATTTTTTTGCATTTACGTTCATGCTGTTTAACTACCTGAGTCTCTACCCAGGCATACTGTGATTCTAAAATCAATTCACATTCTTCATACATTAAATCATTCTGTATCACATTATTCAGCTCCTCTAATTCAATTAACAGTGCACATATTTTTTTATCGTTACATTTTATAATAAACTTCATGAAAGTAAATCCAAACTGGTCAAACATTTCTGCACATTCATCCTGGACACTATCATCTAATTCGACTCCCATGGGAATCTTAAAAAATCTAAGTCCCATAGGGACTATCCCATCATCCATACATTTTTTTAGATAGCTGTTATCCAGCTGTACACTTTTTAAAATTTTCAATTTCTTTCCAAAGTCATATATTATGTCCCTTAAGATTTTGTCATTCTTTTTTTCAGCGACTGGTACCCTCATATTTGTACTGTTCTTATTTTCACCATCAAAGTCTAAAGCTGCGGTAATAAATGCATTCAAATTATACCGTGCTTTTCTACATGGTTTGTCCAAGATCCTATTCGCCATACCTGTAGAATGTTCATTCGTAGCAAAAGCATACGTCTTCTTTGGAACTGTTCTCCTAGGTTTAGCCCCGGAAATATTTTAATCCAAGGGTGAGTTAAGGACACTCTCATTGCGAATCCGTTGACCAGGTTCAATGTCTCCTTCCCGTGCGTTACCCTGCGAATCAATACAGGAATTGGTTTCTTTAGATCCACGCTCACCATTCCCTTCGCTACCTCCTTTCCGACCACATGTGCGGGTTGATGTCATCACGTCCTTCCTAACGGCTCCAGCGTTGGGTTGTGACATCATTTCTATCAGCCTGGTAAGTTCCCCACGCATGATCGCCATCTCGGACTGCAGACCCCTTATTTCCTCTTGCCTTGGGGAAAAGATGGACGGTAATTCGTCCAACGAATCCATCCCAAACGACCAACTAATACCAATAAAGTATGAACAGTCAAACTGATGAATAAAAGAAAACTGGATGGAAATAACGGTTCCCAATCAATGGTTGTAACACCAGCAACAGCACCAGCACTACGACATAAAGCAAACTCCGTAGTTGACCAAAATATAAACAGTTTATTATAAAATACAAATTAAAACCATTCGGTTAAGCGCTTTCATCAATTAAGACTTCCTCAGAACAATGCTACACCATTAAAACCTTACTTAAATATATACTGCTTTAGTCACATGATAGTTCCATTTATGCCTTAAAGTGCTAGTGCATTACTTAAGTTGACTAATGAAAAAAATTTTATTTACATAAAATACTCTTTTCCTTATGTTAATTCAGTTCTTCCTAGTAATTATGCTACATTTCATGTACAATAGTAACAATATACTGAAGACAGAATAAATATACAAGTGTTAAACAGATTTTACTATGAAGTACACATCTATGTATTATTATTTATTATATATGTGCTTCTAGTATGGGCTTTATGGAGATATTCATTTATCCCTGGGGGGACTGAGGCATTTAATTTAATTTGCCAAATAACCTCTTTTTCCCCTACTTTCTTCTTTAAATCTCCCCCCCTAGGATTGGCTTTAACTATTTCTAATATACCAAAAAGAAAACCTGTGCATTCCGTATTTTCATTTATGTGTCTCCAAAGGGCATTTCTTTCATCTTTCCTTTGAATACAGTATAGATGCTCGTATATTCTATTTCTCAGACATCTGGTCGTTTTCCAACATAAAATGCAGTGCACTTTGTGCACTTTGCTATAGATCAGATGTCTGGATCTACAATTGCCCTTTTGAAACCTTACTTTGGTTCTATTGATATCCATTAATTCTATACTGGGGACTGTTATGATGTGTTGGCACTGTCTACATGTCCCACATTTGTGCCCTTAATATTATAATCTGATTCTTGTTTTTCCTTTCCAATAATTTCTTCATGTTGTTCCCATTCTTGAATACACATAATGGTTTCTCTCCCATTATTTTTGAAATTTCTCCATCGATTCTAGTGATGTTCCAATGCTTATCTAGAATTTTCCTTATTTCTCCACTATGCTTACTGTATTGTAATACACAAGCCCTACTAAACTCATCTCCTATTTTGCTATTAACCAAACCTTCTTCTTTTCTCCTTCACTATTAGCTACATTAAATGGTGTATCTCCATTCCCTAATAGCGGCTTATACTTCCTACCCCATTCTCCCATAACATACCATATTGCATCATCCACCAATTTGTAGGGATATCCCTGTCTAAGAAGAACTCCCCACTTTTTTAATTCTCTTTTAAATCTTTCTTGGCTGATGTCATCCTAGCCACTCTTATACATTGGCCTTACCAAATTCCTTTTCTGCACTATAGGGTGGCTACTTTGGTAATCCAAATAGGAATTGCTAAAAGTCATTTTCCTGTAGATATTAGACTTAAATACCCCTTCCTCTAATGTAATCAATGTGTCCAAGAAAGGAATGGAATTTTGATTTTGACTAAAGGTGAATTTTATTTCTTCACTACATCCATTCAAGTACATCTTAAATTTATCTAAATCCACTCCATTACCATTCCATGTAATAAAGATGTCATCAAGGAAGCGATAATAACATCCGAGGAAGGGTGACCACTCAGAGTTCAAAATAAACTCTTCCTCCCAGCTTGTCAAAAACAAATTTGCAAACATGGGGGAACAGGCTGCCCCCATGGCAACCCCTTTCTTTTGTCTATAGTACTTCCCTTCAAACATAATGTAATTATGGGACAGTACTATATCCATAAACTCCGTAATTAATAACGTTCTTTCCCATGATATACCACTCTTCTTCTTTATGATATCCTGAAACCTTGTAACTCCCTCTTCCTTAGGAATACTTGAAAAGAGGTCTACCACATCAATGGTGACCAACCAATTGGCTTTTTTTGCTATTTCAGGTTTTAACCTCTTTAAAAAATCCCATGAATCTATTATAATTTGTGGGATATTCCTATATATGTGTAAGCCAACTATCTATCACTTTTCCAAATGGAAATGTTTTTGAAAAGCTTCCTGATATTATCGGCCTGAAGGGGGGGCACTTAATATCTTTGTGGACCTTTGGTATCCCTATAATAGTCCCTATAATCGGTATTCAACTTTCAGAATTTATAAAGTTCACCATCTATTCTTTCTTCTATTAATAGGTCTTCCAAAATCATATCCACCTGATGATATCCCATATTAACTTCATTTACTGATATTGTATCGTAATTTCCTGAATTTGTCAATATTTCATTCATTTTACTTATGTATTCCCCTTTGTCATACAATACAGCACCCCCTCCTTTGTCAGGTTTCATGATTCTTAGGGAGAGGTCTGTTTGTATTTCGTGTAAAACTTCTTTTTCCTCTTCAGTCAAATTGTATCCTGACTTTTTATTACCTTTTTCCTTTCCATATTTATAAATTTCTTCAACAACCATTTTTTCGTATATGTCTAACAAATAATTGAGGTAAAAAAATATGTAAGGAAATTAAACTTAAAACTATTCTTCAAGGACAAACCTAGCATACAAAACCATGAATTTAGGTCAAGGAGTTCATTTACCCCCCCCTTGAATAATTTGTTAGACATATACGAAAAAATGGTTGTTGAAGAAATTTATAAATATGGAAAGGAAAAAGGTAATAAAAAGTCAGGATACAATTTGACTGAAGAGGAAAAAGAAGTTTTACACGAAATACAAACAGACCTCTCCCTAAGAATCATGAAACCTGACAAAGGAGGGGGTGCTGTATTGTATGACAAAGGGGAATACATAAGTAAAATGAATGAAATATTGACAAATTCAGGAAATTACGATACAATATCAGTAAATGAAGTTAATATGGGATATCATCAGGTGGATATGATTTTGGAAGACCTATTAATAGAAGAAAGAATAGATGGTGAACTTTATAAATTCTTGAAAGTTGAATACCCGATTATAGGGACTATTATAGGGATACCAAAGGTCCACAAAGATATTAAGTGCCCCCCCTTCAGGCCGATAATATCAGGAAGCTTTTCAAAAACATTTCCATTTGGAAAAGTGATAGATAGTTGGCTTAAGCACATATATAGGAATATCCCACAAATTATAATAGATTCATGGGATTTTTTAAAGAGGTTAAAACCTGAAATAGCAAAAAAAGCCAATTGGTTGGTCACCATTGATGTGGTAGACCTCTTTTCAAGTATTCCTAAGGAAGAGGGAGTTACAAGGTTTCAGGATATCATAAAGAAGAAGAGTGGTATATCATAGGAAAGAACGTTATTAATTACGGAGTTTATGGATATAGTACTGTCTCATAATTACATTATGTTTGAAGGGAAGTACTATAGACAAAAGAAAGGGGTTGCCATGGGGGCAGCCTGTTCCCCCATGTTTGCAAATTTGTTTTTGACAAGCTGGGAGGAAGAGTTTATTTTGAACTCTGAGTGGTCACCCTTCCTCGGATGTTATTATCGCTTCCTTGATGACATCTTTATTACATGGAATGGTAATGGAGTGGATTTAGATAAATTTAAGATGTACTTGAATGGATGTAGTGAAGAAATAAAATTCACCTTTAGTCAAAATCAAAATTCCATTCCTTTCTTGGACACATTGATTACATTAGAGGAAGGGGTATTTAAGTCTAATATCTACAGGAAAATGACTTTTAGCAATTCCTATTTGGATTACCAAAGTAGCCACCCTATAGTGCAGAAAAGGAATTTGGTAAGGGGCCAATGTATAAGAGTGGCTAGGATGACATCAGCCAAGAAAGATTTAAAAAGAGAATTAAAAAAAGTGGGGGAGTTCTTCTTAGACAGGGGATATCCCTACAAATTGGTGGATGATGCAATATGGTATGTTATGGGAGAATGGGGTAGGAAGTATAAGCCGCTATTAGGGAATGGAGATACACCATTTAATGTAGCTAATAGTGAAGGAGAAAAAGAAGAAGGTTTGGTTAATAGCAAAATAGGAGATGAGTTTAGTAGGGCTTGTGTATTACAATACAGTAAGCATAGTGGAGAAATAAGGAAAATTCTAGATAAGCATTGGAACATCACTAGAATCGATGGAGAAATTTCAAAAATAATGGGAGAGAAACCATTATGTGTATTCAAGAATGGGAACAACATGAAGAAATTATTGGAAAGGAAAAAACAAGAATCAGATTATAATATTAAGGGCACGCACAAATGTGGGACATGTAGACAGTGCCAACACATCATAACAGTCCCCAGTATAGAATTAATGGATATCAATAGAACCAAAGTAAGGTTTCAAAAGGGCAATTGTAGATCCAGACATCTGATCTACCTAGCAAAATGCACAAAGTGCACTGCATTTTATGTTGGAAAAACGACCAGATGTCTGAGAAATAGAATATACGAGCATCTATACTGTATTCAAAGGAAAGATGAAAGAAATGCCCTTTGGAGACACATAAATGAAAATACGGAATGCACAGGTTTTCTTTTTGGTATATTTGAAATAGTTAAAGCCAATCCTAGGGGGGGAGATTTAAAGAAGAAAGTAGGGGAAAAAGAGGTTATTTGGCAAATTAAATTAAATGCCTCAGTCCCCCCAGGGATAAATGAATATCTCTCCATAAAGCCCATACTAGAAGCACATATATAATAAATAATAATACATAGATGTGTACTTCATAGTAAAAATCTGTTTAACACTTGTATATTTATTCTGTCTTCAGTATATTGTTACTATTGTACATGAAATGTAGCATAATTACTAGGAAGAACTGAATTAACATAAGGAAAAGAGTATTTTATGTAAATAAAATTTTTTTCATTAGTCAACTTAAGTAATGCACTAGCACTTTAAGGCATAAATGGAACTATCATGTGACTAAAGCAGTATATATTTAAGTAAGGTTTTAATGGTGTAGCATTGTTCTGAGGAAGTCTTAATTGATGAAAGCGCTTAACCGAATGGTTTTAATTTGTATTTTATAATAAACTGTTTATATTTTGGTCAACTACGGAGTTTGCTTTATGTCGTAGTGCTGGTGCTGTTGCTGGTGTTACAACCATTGATTGGGAACCGTTATTTCCATCCAGTTTTCTTTTATTCTTCAGTTTGACTGTTCATACTTTATTGGTAATAATGGCAACATGTAAGAGTCATAAACTGCATGCACCTCAGAAAATGTGTATGAATACATATGTGCTCTGTGACCATCAATGTGTCAGGTTAATAGCACCAACCTTCTAAATGTGTCCTTGAGGTCATTATGCAGTGTCCCTGATTCAGTGTTTATTCTTCCCCATATGTATGAGAGGTCTGATAGTGAGAGAAAGCGCATGTTCCGCCGACTACCTTAGAAGATTGACAGAATAAAAGGTATGGGGTTACCACCTGTCCACCTTTGCGAGGGACACTCCCCTGTGGGCAGTTGTGTCCTGCATAATAACTGTAATTAAGGCAAATGTCCTGTGATTTAGGGCAAAGACTACCTATATTGTCTGTAGTAGTAGCATAAAACAATTATGTTCCTCTGAAACACCTAAATGTTATAGGTAACAGTATAAGCAACTATAATGCTACAAGAGTATCCTTTTATTTAGGTGAAACAGTGAAGTACACCCCTTTCTTCTGGCTGTGGGTGTGTTGCCCTGCAAAGTCTGACATCTGTACATACAGGTCCTATAGGGTTGTCACCTTTCCAAATGGCCAGAGTGGGACATATTCTGTAGAAATGTCAGACATTCCAGGACTAAACATACCTACAGCCATGCATAGTACATGATTACACTTATTTGCACAAATAAAAACTTCATCTAGTTGCATGTGAATTGCTTATGCTACTTCACATAACATATAGAAGTGTCATATATAAAATAACCGTTGTATGCAATCATTAATGAAACGTAGAATATAATAATGTCCTGTAATCTGGACATGTGCTATGTCTTGATTATTTTCGCACCGTCCCTCGCAAAGTGAGACAGGTGGTTACCCTAAAGTCATACCTTAGCCAATTTAGAAGGTGGCAAACCTATAATAGGTATGCAGTAGCATGACCCGTCCGACGGATGTGGCTACCACAACCCAACTACTCGTTTGTAATGCAGGGTCTTGGTTCCCATGTATCAGCCAGATGGGAGCAGAGTGTATGTGGAACACACAAATATGATTAATTCACTGGACAGGCTGCTGATTCCGTACATTCGAATGCCATGCCGTCGCCTAATGGGCAGCCATTCCCGATACTGTAGTCATGTAGTCCGATGTGATAGGCATTACAAGGTGGGAACAGATTGTAAGAGGAACACACAATTATGAATGATTCAGTGGACAGGCCGCTGATTCCGAGCATTCGAACGCCATGCCGTCACCTAATGGGCAGCCATTCCTGATACTGTAGTCAGGAGTGGCCTTAGGTCAACTGGTGCCCTAGGCAGAGGGCACAATGGCACCCCCCCCAAAACACCACCCAGTGCCCCCATCCTGGTCTACCTACACCAAATAAATACTGGTAAAGTGCACCCACTAAAGCGGTGCCCTAGGCGGACGCTTAGTAGGCCTATGCCTAAGGTCGGCTATGACTGTAGTCATGTAGTCCAATGTGATAGGCATCACAAGCTATGCCTAAGAGGAACACACGAATATGAATGAATCTCCAGACAGGCCGCTGATTCCATACAGACGAACACCATGCCGTCGCCTAATAGGCAGCCGTTTCCAATACTGTATTCATGTATTCAGATGTAATAGGCATCACAAGGTGGGAGCACATTGTATGAGGTACACATACACATGATTGTGTCACTGCACAGGCCACAGAGTCCGTACATCCGAACGCAATGCGGTCGCCTAATGGGTGGCCAATCCCGATACTGGAGTCATGTAGTATGATGTAATAGGCATCACAAGGTAATATTGTGGTCCTCGCTCACACCCAGGGGTGTGAGTGACAGAAGCAAGCACCAATGCCGTTGCATTAGCAAGTGCGGGAACGAGCAGGTGTAAGCGTGATTGGCTACCAGTATGCGAGTATTGGATTGGTTAAGCAATGTAGAGGCTAATCAAGCGTAAGAGGCTGTAACCAGAGGATATCATACAGTGCGGTCATTCAACAGTATAGGAATGTATCCCATCATATAGAAGTACATGTGAGTGTTTATGTCCAGCATATAGGTACATACATATATAGAGATGTATCAGGGACATGCCATGTGGCAACAAAGCATTACAAACAAATGAAATGGGAAACACCAGCGATTCCTGTATTATGTAGTGGTGTTGCTCTATGTGATCACAAAAAACAAGTAATCTCCGTGGTATCCCCGAAGTCTCAAAACAACCCACTAAAGTGTAGTGGGTCTAAAAACAAAACAGTGTAAGAAACTTCTCTGTGTGGAAGATTTTCAGTCCATATATTTCTAGTTAATCACTGTATATTAATCAGATCAGACAATAGTAGTAGAAGTAGCGAATGTAAACTCGTCAAGTCAAAAAGTAATAATTGAAAATATATAATTCTACAGCATTACTAAGTATTCGAAAGTAATCCAAGCAAGGCAGGCAGTCTGTTTCCAGTCGAAAATCCTTTATTAAGTACACAGACAAGCGATCCAAGTAAAACAAAAATAGAGTAATAATTTCCTCACAAGCTTTCTAAATATATATATATATTTTTTTATCAGGCATGGGAGTGGTTTATTGTGTTGTAAAACAAAGTGTTATTGGTACACATGTTAAATTCACATCCCTTCCCCCATCAGTGTGACATTTGAGCTGGTCCTGCCCTACCTAGTCGCTGTCATAATAATATATAGCCCTAATGTACTTTAATGGTACATCTTATTTAACCAAATTATTAAGTCTGTGATTTTATATAAGGAAATATACTACATGGCTGGAAATATATCAACCTTAGTTCATTTTGCGATCAAAAATTATATATAAATATACACATATACATTTTGCATGTAAAAATCAGTTTCTATTTTCATAACCTATTGTTAACAAAGATCGCTTTTGTCCTTCTAGACTTTTTCAGGTCTGTGTACAAGAACCCTAAAAACCTATATAACTGTATAATTAGTTAGTATTGTTATTACCATAATTCTGAATAAAGTGGAAAAAAGAGAACCAGAAAAAATAAAAAAATATATATGTATGATTGACATCTTAGGTGAAGCCCCATCATTTGTTTATAGGAAGGCCAGGAATATTAGAAGTTTTGTTGAATTTAAACCTAGACCATGTGAGAAAAGCACTAAAAGATGTGAAAGTAATTGTACATTTTGTATATTTATACAGCAAGGTGATAGTTTTTATTGCCCTTATTTAAAGAAGATCATTAAAACCAGTGCAGGGGTGACTGTAACACTAAAAAAGTAATTTACAGGGCACAGTGCAATGAATGTGATGCATTCTATGTGGGCAAGACTGTAAATAAACTCAAGCAAAGGATTTCATGTCATCTGTCAGAAATCCGCTCTGGATGTAAAAATAATGCACTAGCCAAACACCTTTCTCTTCATAAAAGACACACAGGTTTTAAGTTCCAGATCCTGGATCACATAGACATGGGTGATCTTGAAGGAGACATCCCAAATATTCTGGAGAAACATGAACTCATGTGGCAATTAAAGCTGAACTCTTTTAGAAAGCCTGGACTAAACTACTACTGTTCAATTAAAAGTGCACTGGAACTTAGAAAATTGCCACATTGTTTACATGATTAATTGTTATTTTATTTATTTATTTTTTCTACAAATTGGTTTTAAATACCATTTTAAATCATTTGAAATTTAAGTGTATATTTTGTTTCCATCATCATACATATATATTTTTTTATTTTTTTCTGGTTCTCTTTTTTTCTACTTTATTCAAAATTATGGTAATAACAATACTAACTAATTATACAATTATATAGGTTTTTAGGGTTCTTGTACACAGACCTGAAGAAGTCTAGAAGGACGAAAGCGATCTTTGTTAACAATAGGTTATGAAAATAGAAACTGATTTTTACATGCAAAATGTATATGTGTATATTTATATATAATTTTTTGATCGCAAAATGAACTAAGGCTGATATATTTCCAGCCATGTAGTATATTGCCTTATATAAAATCACAGACTTAATAATTTGGTTAAATAAGATGTACCATTAAAGTACATTAGGGCTATATATTATTATGACAGCTACTAGGTAGGGCAGGACCAGCTCGAATGTCACACTGATGGGGGAAGGGATGTGAATTTAACATGTGTACCAATAACACTTTGTTTTACAGCACAATAAACCACTCCCATGCCTGATAAAAAGTATATATATATATATTTAGAAAGTTTGTGAGGAAATTATTACTCTATTTTTGTTTTACTTGGATCGCTTGTCTGTGTACTTAATAAAGGATTTTCGACTGGAAACAGACTGCCTGCCTTGCTTGGATTACTTTCGAATACTTAGTAATGCTGTAGAATTATATATTTTCAATTATTACTTTTGACTTGCAGTTTGCGTTCGCTACTTCTACTACTATTGTCTGATCTGATTAATATACAGTGATTAACTAGAAATATATGGACTGAAAATCTTCCACACAGAGAAGTTTCTTACACTGTTTTGTTCTATGTGATCACAAGACTCCCTCAGACAGACAATAGTTGTACATTAGCCATATACATCACTCTGTGCATGTAATGTACATTAACACAACAGTACCTGTCCAATCATTATGTGAGAACAGTACCCTTGCAATGTGCAACATCATCATCATCATGATAATGGTAAATGGGGTAACCATAGAGGGACCGGTAGTGTTATGTGTACAATGGGGTCATCCTCCTCACGTGTACCTGAACCATGTAGGAGTGATGTGCATACCAGGACCATGCGCCTGAGGGACAGTGGTGAGGATAACAGTAGTATGTTATGATGCATATTACAAGGGTTTCATGTGTCCAGTGGGCACGTGTGTGTAATGGACAGCTATGTATAGGGCAGATGGTGTCCTAGGAGCTGAATGGCTTTATGTGTCCGTAGGTGAGGGTCAGATGTTGGTGAAGGAGTGTAGGTATGGCCATGGAAGATAGGTAGGAGCACAGAAATGACAGCATACAGGGTTGGTATATGACACATGTGGGGGGGGGGATACACCCTGGATGGGGATGGGTCTTCGGCATTCAAAAGCCCATGGGAACAGTGGGACAGAGGTCTCCAGCCATGTGCAACTGCCACTGCACCTACACAGCTGCAAAGGAGGCAGTGCTGTGGGCTGTCCAGGACAGGCAGCATCACCCTGTAAATGTGACACTCTGCCCTTGAACTGGCATATCTGGCTTTGTAACCTCTTAGGAAGCCACCTACAAAACATGTCCGGGACCGCATGACAGCAGATATGTACCTGTCTGGTCCCGCACCCTAGGGGGACATGCTCCATCCTCAGTGGTGGAGCCACCAGAAGGTGGTGCATAGCCAGCAGAGGTTGATATTAATGACAGGGCCCCAGATGTGCTAGTGCCCGGTGCCATGGTCAGCTGAAGTGGGACAGGAGGATCTGCCGAGACCTACCAACCCATTCGGCCTATGGTGTTGCGTTTTAAACCCACATATGGCTTAGTGACAGACAACAGCATACAGGATTACCTACGACTGTATGCATAAATATCACCGGCAACCCAACAGACTGTATTCATTTGCAGAGGGAGCACAACACATGCATATATACTGCATGGCAACTGTACAATGTGTAGTAGACGTGTGACCGCAGCTATGAACAGTTGCCCACCATTGGCTTGTCACTGGGAATCCCAGACAGTGTCAGTCATATCACTGTCTCATGTGACACATGTTCAGTTAGGCATACGATGGCAGTAACACATCCCTGTCATCATGTACTGTCTGCAATCCCCACACCATGCTTCTGCTGTGCACAGAAGTGTGTTCAGTGTGTAACACAGGAGACAAATGGTTGTACACACTGACCTGTTCACAGATGGCCCCACAGATAGGGTTCCCTCATGAACAGAGTACTGTCATGTCTATATTTTAACATGCAGAATAGCCATTACCACACACATGTTAAACAGGCAGTAATCTCAATGCAGCATAGCTACACTTACATGCTGTAGTTGTGTGGCACATCACCCTCCTGTCATTAGGCTATTTCCTACTGTTGAAAATGATTGAGGTACATCCAGATATCATCTGCAATGCCATGTCAGAACATCGCATTCAGGTACCACTCACAGCGACTGTCACGGCCAGATAATAACATCTTTCCCTAGATAGTGTACTGTCTTTATCATGCAGATGACTATGGGAACACCATCACAGCTGTACCACATGCAATCAGCTAGAGAAGGACTGCAACAGGGGCAGAGGCCATCACCTGACCATTTCCATCTGTTACAATACACATTATGCTGCTGTGCAGGTGTATACCTTCACATCCACCAGACAGTGTGTGTGCAGGACAGGCAATGTACACCAGGGAAGGGCTTGGAGACTTCACCACAATATGCCATACGCTGAATAGTACAGGGCCAAACCCCTGACTACTCATTACTATTACATGTGAATGACGTTACTACATGTGCCATAGAGGCGCCATGTTGCAGTGCTGTAAGAACATGTGTCTAGGTGAGTGAGTGCCATCTGCAACAGATATAGTAGACATACATTAGGTGTGGCACACATGTCAGGCCACGTGAACAGATGCCATTGTCACCACAACCACACTCTAATGGGCACGCATTGACACCTTTGCCAGGGTGGCAAATACACAATGTAACTACTTAGTTTGCCACACCACAGTAATGCACAGGACCACATGCATCACAGGGGATATCTGGAGGTTCAATGGGCTAGGCCATGTGAAAGTGCTTGACAACTGTTGGTATACCAACAAGGTTTATATTGGGAGTGACTGTGGTTGGGAGCATCACAACCCACACGCAGACACAGGGTGCAAGTACTGTCATGCAGGTATGCATTGCTCCATGGGTGTGTAGTGTTTGGCTGTGCAAAATAGCTGTACAAGGCTGGGTGAGGGGTAATCCTTGCCATTGTGTCACCTGACCATGGTGTGCAGTGCAGGGCTGTAGTGTCTGCAATGTCCCACACAGATGGGTACTGCAATATTTGGCCTGACATGCTGGTTACCAATGTGTAGGGCCATAGCTTTGCAATGCATGCCATGTCTGTGTTTGATAGTCCTTCAAATGGACATTGCCTGGGATGTGCATGTACCACAATACTGTACAGTGATATGTACAGGTGTACCTGGTTTGGCAGACACATGTAGTGTACACAGCCTGTTATACCCCGATATGCCAATACTGGCCTGGTGTGGCTAAACCTGCTTACAGTGAACAGATCGGCCCTGCATCTGCATGTATAGAATGGACAGGTATTCCGTGGTGTCAGTAGCATGGGTCCATACAGGGCACATGTGTACAGCATTGTCTGGCCTTAGTGGATCACATATGATGGCACCATATATGTTGCAGCCATTCAGTGTGGAACATAGTGAAGGCACAATGTCCACATATATGTGCCAATTGTACCACTGTACAGGGTGCCATGTCCTCTGCAGTCCACTGCGGTCACACCATGCATACTATCTGTCCTCAATGTGCATGTTACTAGCAACATAGTGGGATATCCTAGGCAAGGTTGTATGTGCATGGCACATAGATGCGGGACATATACCGGGTACTAGTAGGGCTGCATACTTAGTTCACCAGCCCTTTTGCCAGATGTATGGGTATGGCTTGCCAACTCAATGCCGTGGCTGGCTGACAGCTGTACTCCTCATGAGGTGGCCAATGTGTCGTAAGACGGATACTATATAGGAAAACTACAAAACCCACTCCCAAACATGTCCAATGGTAAGACAATCACAGCCACCTCTACACAGGCTCTGACAGACACACACTTACCATGTCCTGTATACAAACCCCTATCATATCACACTGCAGCAACACGCGTTTTGGGCACGTCCTACAGAAAATACTACAAACCACTGTACTTGTCTCATGCAGGCAGGCACACACACACACACACACACACACACTTGGCATGTCTGGGATTAGAACACCGACCTAACTACTTTACTACACTACAGAATTACGCAGTTACAGAACGCGCTACCGGGATTACTGGGACACAGCACTCCCAGAGGTGTATTTGTAGATGGGTGACATCATCAGCCTTGCTAACGGTGGGTATAAGAAATGTATGGAGTGTGATCAGTATAAAGGTATTACTCAGTCCTCAGGCAAACGGGGAGACACACACACACACACACACACACACACACACACACACACACACACACACACACACACACACACACGGCAAGTGTGGGACTAGAACACCGACCTAACTACTTTATTACACTACAGCATTATGTAGTTACAGAACACACTACCAAGATGACTGGGACACAGCACTCCCAGAGGTGTATTTGTAGATGGGTGACATCATCGGCCTTGCTAACGGTGGGTATAAGAAATGTATGGAGTGTGAGCAGTATAAAGGTATTACTCAGTCCTCAGGCAAACGGGGAGACTACACACACACACACACACACACACACACACACACACACACACACACACACACACACGGCAAGTGTGGGAGTAGAACACCGACCTAACTACTTTATTGCACTACAGCATTACGCAGTTACAGAATCGCTACCGAGATTACTGGGACACAGCCCTCCCAGAGATGTATTTGTAGATGGGTGACATCATCGGCCTTGCTAACAGTAGGTATAAGAAATGTATGGAGTGTGGCCAGTCTAAAAGCAATTTAGAGTCCACCAGCAAATGGGGACAGACATACGCACACATGCCAGTGTCAGGTACGGAACACCTGCCTATTTACAGATTACTATTACAATACTACATATATATGAATCATGCCACACAGACTACACATGTCAAGGCTGTCATTATTACCGTCTGGGAATGTGGACATCAACAGGGATGCTGGCAGTTAAGATGTACATACCCGTGAACCTGTGTGTTTAAAGTATGAATCCATCCTGACCTGGAGTATGCCCATCTGTGGAATGGACGACTACTGCCACTATGCAGGGTTACAATGGCCATGCCCATACACAGAGGCACGTAACCAACACAAGGTGTCACTGGGCATACTCATACACTTAGTAGCACAGGGCAGTTCGGAATGCACTGTGTCCATCTACACAAGGATATACTGGGCATGCTCATACACTTAGTAGCACAGGGGGCATGCTCACACACTTAGTAGCACAGGACTGGTCGGAATGCACTACTATGTGTCCATCTACACAAGGATATACTGGGCATGCTCATACTCCTAGCAGCATAGGGCTGACTGGGATGCACTCTGATGCTAAACACAGAGGGCCACAGTGGCCATGCTATTACGGGTAGACATAAATAACACATTGTAATGGGCTCTGGTGTTGGTAGTTGTCATTGTTAGCGGGAACGCTGTTCTACATATATTTGACACCGGTCTTTAACAAATCATCTGTCATTCTGGGATGACATGGCTGACAGTAGGCAGGCCTTTGTCAAATATCACATGCATCCATGATACAAGGGAGTGTGAATATTACCCAAGTCGCATCCGCCCATACAGTACCATTCCAATGCAAATGTCCTAAACACAGGTTAACTCCCACATACCTACAGGACAACTGCATTGTTTTCTTATGCTAACCAGTGCTAGATGTGTAGCATCCATATTCACAGCTGGCCACTGTAGATCCAACAAAAGGGAGTACTGACATCTGTGCAGTGAGGAACACCTGGCTGATGTCTCTGTAGTGCACAATAGCACTACCACCATATACATCAGAACCTAGCACTACCACCACATACCTCAGAACCAGACATGTGGGCCATAACACAGGTACAGACCGCTCCAGGTGGTGTACCCACATACATAAAGGCCACTCACATGTACTGACCGTCCCCCATGAAAGGCATCACAGATGAGCCATGTGCAGGACACAGTGTCACATGCTGCATTCTAGGATGTAAACTGCATACACCACCATGCCCTCGGACCACCACCACACAACCATACATGTTGTATGACAGATGAGCACGCCACCATGTGACTCTTGACCTGTGTACTGTACTAAGCTCTACATCAACTGTAGACAGTACACATGTACTGACACAGTTGCATCATGTGTTATGCAATGCAATGATACCACTATATGTGACCAGGTCAGCTGTACACATACCAAGGGCCCTCAGTACCGTCCACCATTAGCAGATGTCTGTTGATGTACACCAGTACACACCCTCATGTATGGATATGACATACATTTACCTGCCCTGGGTATGTACATGCCACACACACAACATACCTGTAAATAGCATAGCTGTTGTAGTCTTTGTGCAAACAGGTGGCTATAGCCATTACACACATGCACATGGAATGTAGGTCCATGGCTGCTGAATGCTAACAGTACATAAGGTGTGATATCAATGCTGACAGAGGTAACATTCCCTCTGTACTGGTCACCCATCATATCATACAACAGTCCATGTGTCATGTATGTTATTACACATATCCGCAATTGCAATGCCTACAAACATGACCAAATGTCAGGATTGTAGGACCTACACACCTGTACACATAGTGTTGTGCATTCAGATAACATCGTATGCAGTTGCTGATGTATGCAGGTGGCGTGTATCCTAGTACATCATCCAGCTGCAATGCAGCCTCAACATTGCCAACTGTATATGATGATATGCTGAATGTACAGAAAGATGTACCATAGATATGGACAGATGTGTTGAAATAACTAAGTGGCAGGGCATCTTTGCAGATGGATGTTTGCTGTGGACAGCTCACAGGTGTGTCACAGGTGGTCCTACAATACCCTGTGTAACTAGTAAGCAATGGTAGTTAATTGGAGGACATAACACACAACTTAGAGAGCGGTCAGGGTGATAGCGAAGGTAAATCACTTGAAACCTGTTAATAGATATGACATCCCTAGTGCATATATCAGCACTGTTGTCACAGGAAGCATCAGTACAGTTTGTAGCATGCAATACTGCTGTACATCTGACATACATAACATGAGCTAGGCAGGTCTGAGATTCACAGTACTGGCATGGGTGGTTGCGTGTGTCCATATTTGTCACGTATTGTGGGGAATACATCTCAGTTGTTACTCACTCTCCTGTACACTAGTGTGCACATCTGTACAGACTGCAATGTATAAAGCAGGACACAGGCAGGCGTGTATCTCACACATGTGAGGTATCTGTATGTGCATGACATAAGTGTATTAATTACTGAATGCCACAGTGTGTGTATGTAGGGCTGACTGGTCCCTGTGGTGAGGATTTATGTTACCATACTGAACTGATAGGACCCTCCCACCATCCAGGTGATGCATTCAACTATCCATGTTGATGTCCCTGATCTTAGGCCGTACTGACTACCTGTACATGTGTAGTCTCTGTGGCGTCATGTAGGTGCACAGTACTGTAATGATGATTTGCACATAGGCAGAGGTCCTCATCCCACCAGTAGCAACTGTGTGTGAGTGTGTGTTACTGTGCCAGTGAAGCCGTGAGTGTGTGTATGTGTGTGTGTTACAGTGTCACTGAATACATGTGTGCCAATACTTGAGTGTGTGGGTGCAGTTGTGTGTTAGCATCCTGTCATGGGAGCGTGTATTACTGATTCCCATTGAGGCATCACACTTCCCACTGGCCTCTACCCTTGTAATCAGCTAGACCCCTCTCTTACCTCACCACTCCATGTAACTGTACCTGTGATGTCACCCTTTATGGATGTCACGTCTGTGGCTACAGTAGCTTAATACACAGCTATCATGCTCTTGGACCAGTAGGCGTTTTTGTAGCGTGGGACATTCTCACTGGTATGTTTTAGCTACATGGTGCATGCTGGTATATTCATTCATACCTGTGACTAGTCCACATTGACATATGGGACACTTAACTGCAAACACTGACATCCACCAGCACGTACAATTAGACCTGAAGAAGGACAGCAGAACAACATGGCCGACATGCATTTACTGTTGTTACACAAGACACATACTGTTAATAGTATTGTACACCTGTACTACATGTTATATCTGCTGACTGACAACAGTCCTCAACATTTGTAAACTACACATATTATCCTAGTCTGTTCACCCTGTGCATCAGACCATATGAGCATGTCCCTGCACCGATGGTGTGGATGTCAGGGATGTGGCACAGGCATCATCATATGCACAGGGTGTTAATGTTTGCTGGAGGCCTAGGCTGCACTGTTGTTACACAAGACACATACTGTTAACAGTATTGTACACCTGTACTACATGGTATATCTGCTCACTGTCAGCAGTCCATAACATTTGTAAACTACACATATCATCCTAGTCTGTTCACCCTGTGCATCAGACCATATGAGCATGTCCCTGCACCGATGGTGTGGATGTCAGGGATGTGGCACAGGCATCATCATATGCAAAGGGCATTAATGTTTGCCAGAGGCCTAGGCTGTACCATTGGATAACATCATGTGTGTGGGTTTGGGCCTTTGATCTAATTGGCCGTGTAGATGTTATGCATGTGTGTGTTGCGATGCCCCTACATATGTGTCCAGTGTGTGCATGTATGTCTGCACACAGTTCTCCCATGTGTCTGGCCTACACAGGGGTATTATTGACAGTTGCAGACTGTACAGGAGAGGTATTACAGTTCACGGTGTCCGGCCACGGACATGTGACCTGTGCCTGCCAGGGGTTGCACAGGCACTAGCAGACAGAGGTGCAGATTGGGTACTGTCTGATGTCACTAGTCCACTGGAACTGTATCCCTGTTGGGACCATCCCAGGCCACATGCGGGGCCTGCTGTGTCATGTTGTGGACAGCACAGCACGAGATGCACTGCTGCTGCTACGCCACTATGGGAGCAGGCATGTGGTAGCTTCGTGCGCGTAGACCTGACACAAGTGATGTAGCAGGCCTATGTCCACATACCTGATGCCTCACTCCTACCAGATGTTCCAACACAGACAGCTCATGCTCACGGATTGTCATGCCACGGTCAAGGACTCCAACCATGTCACCCAACCGTCTGTCCAAAGCATCAGCAATCTGCTGTTGAGCATTTACCATTGCCTGGATGCTGTTGTTTAAAGAATGGACAGCAGCCCTCTGTAGCCTCTGATCTTCTCTGTTGTGTCATTCAGTATGTGCCTGTGCCTCCATTACAGCCTGAAACATGCATCTGGTGACACCAGCTGCTGTGCTCTGTCATGCAGGAGCACATTGGCCAGAGGTCCTCCTACGAGCAGCACTGGCCACGTGCCTGTGTGGGGCACCACCAGTAGTTTGGCTGACATCATGGTGTGCAGGCACACCTTCCATAGCCCCACACTTTCCTGTTCCAAGCTACCACACGCCAACTGTTCTTCCTCTATGGCCACTGGTGATGGGTTATGTGCAGGTATGGGATCTTTGTGCAGAGATGAGGTGGATATAGATGGAATGGCAACCAATGGCACAGTTTCAGCCCCTGACAACTCTGCCTGTGACCCAATCATACGTTCATCATCACTGCTAGAGTCTGTGGGGACACTAACATCTGATGTACCGCAGGAAGGCAATGCACCTACATCACCTGTAAGGGCAGACAGGAACTGTACATTAAAATCTATACAATAGACACACACACATGCATGTGATATGACAGAAGGCATGCAACATGCATGTGATATGGCAGACGGCATGCAGCGCTGACAATAATAGTGGTAGTTATCATACATCCCTAGGTTGCACACAGCATGCATGTGTGATAGCAGACGGCATGCAAATTACACAATCATAGTAGTGGTTAGCATACATCCCTGTGTTACACCATGTGGACCAGCACAGGTTAACAGTACACCTGCCTGATGTGTGGCATATGACTTTGATAATAACATGTAGTATGGTATGTGATCTGCTGACGTGTGCAATGACATGCATACATGTTTAACACAATGGTGTCCTGTCAAATATACAGTGGGGCAATGGTGTACCAATTCAGTGTTGTCTGTTCACCTTACAGATATACTGCAAATTTAGCTGATGTGCATGGCCATTGCAGGGAATCATGAGGAGTCTCTAGTGCTATACAGTGTGAGTTACAGACAGGGTTTATAGCCATGACTGTGTTCAGATACAATACATAAATACTCTGGAATGTGACCCACGTCACTGAGTGTATACACACTAAACCATGATGTGGAAATTGTGATACAGGTCACTGATGGGTATACGGATGACACCCCTGCACATCTGCAACCATATTGCTGCAGCCTGACAACGATGGGCAGACATGGCGAACACATCGGTACACCATGTCCCACATGACATCTGTGTACCACACACACACACACACACACACACACACACACACACACACACACACACACACACACACACACACACACACGAGGAGCTAGTATGGCATTTAGGTCCATCACCAGCAATGGGAATGTACTGTATCTGTAGCCTGATGTGGATACTGTACAGGTAACTGCTGTTATGTTGCAAAACCCTCAAGATGTTCAACACATCCTATGCCCACACAAGATGTGTACAGGCCTGTACGATGTCTAGAAGTCCACATCTACATTATGACCATTATACAAAGGCCATGGCTGAACCATGTGTAGCCATTGTACGACAGGGTGTACACACAAGCACAACACTTCTAGTGTGTGTGTTGCTCCATGTTTCTGTCCATCCTCCATGGCCATGTGTGTACATGTGTTGTCCAAATTATAGTGATGGGCATCTATTTCACATGTCTGTGTTGTCCCATATGACATATATGCTCCACTGACAACAGGGTTATGCAGATAAAGGGTGGTATGTGGGATATGTTTGCAGGTTAGGTAGGCAGTGTAGCAGCCAGGCCAAAAGATGTCATGGACATGTCAAGATAGCACATCACGTTGTGTGACATTCGTAGCAGGGCTATGATCTACACCGGTGAAACCTGTGAGCTGGCCATACTCCAGCCCACTGTGTAGTACTGTTTGTATTCACCACATGTGTATATCAGATCTGTTGTATGTTCCTAAAGTGAACAGCACCTCCACCATTGTATGCACAGCTGTCAATACATCCGGCAATAAAATTTGTGAGGATTCATGTCAGTGAGATGATTCACATAGTTTGCAAATGTGGCACATGGATATTCATTGTGATGCATTGCAAGTCTGACCTGTATATTGTGACAGGCCCATACTTTATGTGTACATGTTGTGAATGGCCACATGGCAGATAGATTTGTGCATTACGGTTCCTGATAAATAACACTCTCACCTGCAATAGGCTGCTGTCGCCACGGAACACCAGAGGTACCTAAATAGGAGTAAAACAGCAGTATGAGCATAATCCACCCCTGTATAACGAACGGCTACAGGGAGCAATGTGCATAACACATACACCAGTACATTAGACTATACTATGGTGTATGCATACACAGAGTAGCATACTATAGTATGCGGCATGTGTATACATCCCTTGCATATGATGTTACATTACATATTGTATAGTGACACATGCAGCTATATGGAATATAGTTGTTATAGGTGCAGTACTAACTTACCAGGCAACTCCAGGCTCAGTGGTTGAGAGACACCCACCTCCACAATATCAGCTAAGGCTTGTGGATGTGGTTCTGCAGGTGTCCCCAGGTTGGCCAGTAGCTCCTCGGTACATGTGAGTGGGGGCTGGGTTGGTGGTCCACCAATCCCTGGCGATTGCATTCGCATGCTGTTTTGCCAGTCTAATGAGGTCTGTACAGTGTCTGCACACCTGCTGGTATGTGCAGTTGTGGCCACCCACATCATTAACCCTCCTGCGAAGTTCCATCCACGGGCATCCGCTGCTGTGCATCCTGTGGCATATGGCTGAACAGGATGTCATGATTATCAGTAGGTATGGGATGAGGGTCTCATCCTCCAAGCATGTAAAAGGGGGAAGCCTTGCACGCAGCATACCTGGAAGACATAATGATGGAGACAGGTCACAGTACCTCAGAGACATACAGAGCTACAGCTGAAAATATGTGCATCACATTACTTCAGTTTAAATAGTTGTATTTGCAAACCTACATGACACTGACGTGTTTGTGTCACACACATGTGCCACTCAATGTTGAGTGGATATTATCACCATATATGTGTGTGTGTGTGTGTGTGTGTGTGTGTGTCACCTGATTACATTGCTCATACTCCATGTGGTTGCTATCTTGATGTGGACATGTCTGTTTGCTTGTACTGGTGTTCCTACCTATCAGCACATGGCTGGATGTGTCCACATTAATGCAGTTGACCTTGATGCAGTGTATATGTCACATATAAGGACTTACACTGCCTTAACAGACATGACCTGTGACCTTGCAGACATGCTCACATAAGGTTTTACATGTATGTGTTCTGCCATATACATCTACACGGCACTGTACATCGATTCAACATCCTGCCATGTATCACCTGTGTTGCACATGTGATACACATGGGACACTGGCTAGCCAGATGGTATTTGCAGGGATGGATATCAACTATGGCATGTACAGTCAAAGTCAACTAGTGGGCTATATGCCATGGGTCATGTATGCATCTAGGATGAAAGGTTACCTGGCAGTAGCCGACAGGCGGGTCTGTGGGGCCAGGTGGAGCAGTGCCACATTACTGATCCACAGGGTTAATGATACATATACCATGCGTTACCATGCAGTCATCACACCATGTCTGAGAGGGAGCGATGTGCAGCTTTGATGGACAGGAATGCATAGTATGGCAGGACTATGTCAAGTGTATGGGACAAGGATCTGTCCAGCATGTGGTAGGTGGATGTCCATGAAGTATGTGTTCGAGATCAGTATGAGTGCGTGTAGCATGTCCGACATCACTGGGTTGGACATGAATTTATTCAGGGTATGCATCATGCTACATAGTGGAGATGGGGAATGGGAAGGCTGGTATAGGCCATCTGCACATGGCCAATACCCCTTAAAGGAAATATGTGATCTGATATGGGTCAGTTGAGTGGTCTGTATGGCTGGACAATGATTTCTATATTCATGAATGGTACCCTATTATTATTAGGGTTGCCACATATGACTCCCTGACAGGTGTGGTGATGTAGCTCTCACAGGAAAGACAACTGCCCAATTGCATCCCTCACACACAAGTGTCCATTATGATGATCGCTGCCTAGGTGGTAGTTCATGGGTACAGGGTTGTTAACATAGGGTTGACAATGCAAGTCAGCTACTGCCCTAGGTCATAGTCATTTGCATACTTCAATAGGCAGATGCCTTCTGTTTGTCTGTGAGGTATGGACTACAATGAGGGGGAATATAATTCATTAACCCTGACATACTGTAGCTGCCACTGGTGTGATGATCACATATTATTCAGGCACCTTTGTAGTGTTGTTTCTGCCAGCAGTCCTGTTGCTAAACACTCCTGTGACATAGGAATGTACATCTAGTATACAGAGTGTAGGTGGTACACAGTATGGGTGATGATGTCCTATGACCTGGCAAGGTTATGATATGCAGTGTGACATCAACCATACTGTCATCTACATCTGTACTGCTGACATCACTTAAGTGATCAAGGTTGATGGCCTTCCAGACCAGACTCAGCAGGGTAGTAGTGCAGTACTTCCCATTATCAGTGGTGTCTCCTCCTTTGTTGGGTTGTGATACCTGTTGGTGTGCACCATTCAGTGTGTACACAACCTGACATGGAGCTATGTTTTACATGATGTGTACGTGGAGAGCATCTTGTTTTGCCATATGTGTATGATACAACCTGTGATGTGGGCAGGTCCCATGCAGACTGAGTGCAGCTTGTACCTGCACAGTTGTGGGTACAGGGGCCCTGTGGTGTACATGGATATATGCTTGTGTACCTGTTGGGGGGCGAGGACCATGTTTTTATATTATCCAAGCCCCTATCTGGATTGCTTATTCATGCTAAGCACTTGTTCAGGACTTGTAAACAGTACATAAGCTAATGATTACTATAGCACTCAATCTTCCACATCACCTACAGGTAAGGGTGAACAGGTTCTGTACATACTTTTCTCACTTGCGTAGAGTAATGTAGCTGTTGTACTCACTTTCCTCACTTAGCTAAGTGCATGTAGTTCTATATTCAGGCATGTCCAAGAGTCAACTGCCAGTGTTCTCAGCTGTCTATCTGATGAATCTGGACATCTTGAGGCAATGTACACATTGTCTCATGTATACAGACAAATCTCTCTGCCTACCACTCAACACTACAACCTGTGAGAGATGCACTCATCTAGCCAAACTGGAGGTAAAGGTCTCTCCAACCAAGCCTGACCCTGACTGTCATGTGGAGAAGGTACACAGTCGCACAACACCACACTCATCACATAAGCCTCACTGTATCTACCCCACCATTAACTGGGAAAACTACTCATGTACCAACACATTAGCTCAATGGTTTCTGGAATTCATAAACACCAATGCCCTGACTCAACATATCCACACACCCACCAGGGGCAACAATATCCTAGACCTAGTCATTACCAACATGGTGACTGGTGCTTCACACATGAAGCCAACTCCTCATTGGTCCGATCAGACCACGTGCTGAACACCGTTGATATCCATATCCCACCTACCACCCATTAAGCGAACCACAGTATAATATGTCTACAAGGCCAACTACATGCTTCTTTAGGCAGACATGGTGGATGTCATGACACCCATGCAGATGGACAGTACTGTTACAACTGCTGAATCCTACACAAATGCACTCTATAAGCACTTACAGGAGTGCATGGCTTGTGCTATCCCAAACAGAACCAGAACGCTATACTCATAATTAATTAAACCAATCTGGTGATCCCCTGCCATAAACATATTGTACTACAGGAGGAAGACACTGTTGCAACCGAGTACAATACCATGCATGGAGGAGATCCCTGGCCAGCCTCGGTAAGAAGGTGAGATCCCTTATACGATCCTCCAAAGCTAGCTATGAAAACTTTAATACAACTAATACCAACAACAACCACAGAGCCTCAATGTCAACAACCAGATTTGCTCTGAGTTACAGCACAAAGGCATGAACATTACAGAAACAATGGATATTGGCAACATCCTGGCAGATCCCTCTCAAAGCTGCATACTCTGAAGGTAATATCACAGCATCCATGGGACTGGACAACATCCCAGGCTGCGTTTTACACGAACTTTGGATCGTACTGTCTCCTTACCTATGCATCATGTTCAATAATAGCCTCACATGGGCATAGTGCCCCTTAATGGTGCACAGCAACTGTTATCCCACTCCACAAAGGTGGCCACAACGGACCATGGGACCTATTTCCCTATAGGCCTGACTAGCCTGGTCTGCAAGGTTATGGTGCACATCATGGATCACTGTCAGAGACATTGGGTACCTCCCAACCTTTGACCCTCCCTGTTTGGCATTGTTAAGGCCGGACCATGCCTCCTAAGCCTGGTGGACTTCTTAGAGACAGTTACCAAGGCATTAGATGAGGGTAAGGAGGTCCACACAGCCTACCTAGATCTCTCATAGGCTTTTCACACCATTCCTCCTTCTGGTATTATCAACATACCCATCCGCCTGAACATTAACCCCTACGTCATGTGATGGTTTACAAAGTGGCTCACGGACAGAACACACACAGTAGAAGTTGCATACCCAAGGTCCGACTGTATACCAGTTACAACTGCCATCCCCCAGGGCTCAGTCCTAGGACTCCTCATGTTCGGTATATACTTCTCTGACATACAGACAAGCACAGGAGGGCTTTGGCAGAAAAAGTTTGCAGGGCGACTGCAAACTAGAAGACATAATTGTTTCCCCAGCTGTTACAGATACCCTCTGGAAGGGTCGCACTGAGACGGATACCTGGTGTTAATATCATGGCATCAAGCTGAATGCCTAAAAGTGCATAGTCATCCCCTTTGGATATAACTAATTACCCATGACTACCACATAGGTTCATAGGTTTGTAGGTTGGTACTAGGCTATCGGCCCTAGGGCCTATGCAAGTCTAGCCATAACAATTCCTGGATATTTCTTCCCACACTATTTACTTCTCCAGGCCCCTGTATAGCAGGGCGACTGACATGATCCCCATGGTGAATATCCTATCTCCCATCCAATCATCAAGGTTCCTTTTGAAGAGGGCCAAAGTGGCACTCTGCTTGATATGTATGGGCAGTCTATTCCAGAGTATGGGGAGTCTCTGGGTCAGGAACCTATCCCTCCAGCATGTTTTGTTCATTGTGATGACAAGGTTTAGATCCCTGGAGCGTGTGGCTCTGAGGATTTCTTTAAGTGGGGCATGTCCAACAGCTCAGGGTTTGACATGGCCTTGTATGTTAAGCAGAGATCGCCTCTGAGTAGACGATATGCCACAGAGTATAGCTGGAGTTTTTTTGGATGGTCAGTATATGGCATCTGCTTTAGGCCTGTGATTCTTTTAGTGAGGTATTTCTGTGGCCTTTCAAGCTGTTGCAGATGTCTTGTGAGGTACATACCAAACGGGGCATTATACTCTATAATGGGTCTAATGAGGGATGAGTACAGTGGGACAATGACCTCCTTTTTTCTGGATGAAAAGCCCTTAGTGATGAGGTGTGCCATGTAGAAGGATTTCCTGACTGTTGTGGCAATGTGGTTATCGAAAGTGAGACCACTGTCCACCTGTGTCCCTAAGTCTCTCATCACACTTTCGATGCTTAGTGTCCTGCCACCTATGTGGCAATTCATGGGTACATGTTGTTTTCCAAAGGGGATAACTATACATTTCTTGGCATTAAGCTTGAGCCCATGGCTCTGGCATCAGGTATCTGTTTCTGTAAGGCCCTTTTGTAGAATATCCACATAATTTGGGGATTCAATAATGGCTCCCAGTTTGCAGTCATCTGCAAACTTTGAGAGTCCCTTAGTGTTGGCGTGTACTTCATAAAAGTAGATGCCAAACAAGAGTGGTCCCAGGACTGAACCCTGAGGTACTCCACTTGTCACTTGTCTGGAATTGGATTTGGAGTCGGCTACTTTTACTGTCTGGGTTCTGTCAGTAAGCCAGTTAGCAACCCATCGAGTGACGTAGGGATTTATGCCCAGCTTAGTAAGTTTATCTATGATTCCAGAGTGGGGGATGGTGTCAAAGGCCTTGGCAAGGTCCAGATAGGCTGTGTGGACTGCATTACCCTTGTCCACAGCTCTGGAGACTGATTCGAAGAAGTCAATCAGATTCAAGAGACAAGATCGGCCCTTCACAAACCCAAACTGGGTGGGGTCTAGTGTTTGAAGGTTGCCAATGTCTTTGTTTATAAGTTCCATGATAATGCATTCCATGCCCTTGCAAATCAGGCTTGTCAGACTGATGGGACGGTAGTTCCTGGGATCCAAGGTGGATCCTCCCTTGTGGAGCGGGATAACTGTAGCTGTGCACCACTCAGTGGGCATGAAGCCTGAGGTGAGGCTATGATTAAACATCACACTTAGGTGAGGTGCCAGTTCATTTTGGAGTTCATGTAGTACACAGCCTGGAATGTCATCTGGTCCCATGGATGCTGTATTCTTAGCTTTGGAGAGTGCGGTTTCTACCTGTGTGGCCGTGATTATCGGAATTTGGCAGTCTTTTGGCATTGAGATGGGCCCTTTAGGGGGTGAGAGTGGGGTGAAGTTGGCATTAAATCGATCTGCCAGGATATTGGCAATATCCTTGGGATCAGTATATTTAATGCCATTCTGTTGTAACTCAGAGCAGATCTGCATTGCCATTTAGATTCTTGACATAACTATAGAATGCCTTGTGGTTGTCTTTGGAATCTTTGGCTATTTTATTTTCGTAACTAGCTTTTGTGGATTTTATGAGGGATCTCAGCTTCTTACTGAGGCTGGTGAGGGAGTTTTTTGCATCCTGGGATTTTCTTCTTTTTTGCAACAGTTTCTTCCTTTTGTTGTATAGTTTGTTTATAGCAGGGGACCACCAGATGGTGCTAGTCCCCTACATACAAAAAAGGTAATACGGATCCGGGAAACGCCAGTAGATAGCAATCTCTCCTGATACCCATAATGACAAGGTGGTTAGAATATCCTTCTACATGGCCTCCTAATCTCTGATGGGTTCACATCCAGATCAGAGGGGCCATTGCGATTCTACACATGTCATATCAGACCCATTAAAGGATACAACACCCCATTTGGGATATATCTTACAAGACAACTGCAACAGCTTGGAAGACCACACCAGTACCACACCAAGAGGATTACTGACCTCAAACAGATGACCTATGCAGCCCAACCTACGAAACTCCAGCTGTACTCAGTTGCATACTACATACTCACAGGTGATCTCTGCTTGACATACAAGGCCCATGTCCAACCCTGTATTGCTGGATATGCTCCACCTAAACAGAAGCCCCTGACAGCCACATGCTCTAGGGATATACACCTAACCACAACGATGAGTAGGACTTGCTGAATGGATAGATTCCTGACCCGGACACTCCCTATTTTTTGGAACATGATTCCAATGTAAATCAGGCAGGGCCCTCATGAGCACTCTTCAAGGGAAACCTTTCCATGTGGATGGGAGACAGACATGTACCCGGGGATCACTGCAGTGCCTCTGCTGGACAGAGGCACAGGGAACTATTGGCTCTGCCGTTCAGAGGCACAGGGAACCAACCTATGGGGGTGGTGAAAGACAACACACGCTAGCTAGGCTTACAGATACCCTTGGTAAGACAGCCTAGTACCTACCTTTGTACATATTACATGTCTTATGTGCATGGATAGTTAAATAGCTCTTCCATTTTCTTTGCTATCATGCTGATAAACTGTCGGCTCACTAAAAGACATATGTATCCTGTTATTCTGTATTCTAAATGCCGATTGACATAACTAATGTTTGTCTACTATTACAGTAATGCTATGTAGCTTGTAATACATATCTGCCTACAATACTGTACATTACACAGTTATTGGCACAATATCCCACAATGCAAAACATACTTGCACAGTGGCCCAACCTTCCATGTTATTCTCTGTATTACACCCATACATATGGCTACAGTTACAATATATCAACATATACTATCCCCTGTTATAGCACATACTTGTTGGACTAACCCTGCCACTGACATCGGCTGGTGAGGAGTATTTCTGTTCAAAGCCCTTATATAGCATCCCTTGTGGTGTATGCGGTGTTTGCCTTGAGACCTACTTCAGTACACACAAATGCTACAAGCATGACAATGCTCAACAATACATCACTACAAGATAACTGTTTCCACTATATGGATTATGCGCACTTTAAATACTACAGAATTGTACTACATACACAGACATACTGACTGTTCTACATACCTTATTAGTAACCTGGCGTATCGTTAACAATTGATTCAATCCTTTTCGGTTTGTGTTTCAATGTTATTTGTAATGTTCCACTGGTATATACGGATGGTTTGAATGTGTGATGACATCTTTTTCTAGTTACATATCGGTAACATGTGTTATCCTGTCTACCAATTGCTGTTCCAAAGTAGTTAATTGGATGCACATCAGCTGTGCAGCTACTCCATTAGCCGATACCATGGCAACAGTGGTGTATAAGTGAGTACTCCTTTTACCGTTGTCCATTTGCCTTACTTTCGAGGGAGACGGCCTAGATGTGTTATTGCGATATATTTCAACAGCTATATGGAGACACACAGAGATATATTAGCTTCATGACTCCCGTGGACTGTGTGTAATGGCTGGATGATTTAGTTCTACATGTGAGTACAGCTGTTATATTTCGGAACAGTGCTACTTATGCAGGGTTTGTTTGTACCTGATACTTCTGCAGATGTTTAAGTCTGGCAAGGATGTTTGGCCAGCTCAAGGCCGTATGGCTATACATGAACTGTTATGTGGTGTACAGTGTGCTCACCAGACATCCTTGATTTGGTGTACAAGTGTAGCATACTGTGCTGTTACTCACTAATTGCTAACACATCCCGGTGTACGCACAACCCTCTGAAACAGGATTAGTGCAAACATACCTATTATATCAGCAGCTGTTCCATTGTATAACAGCCGCTATTTCACTTAGGGCCATGTTAGTGTGTCTCTGACAAGGTATGTTAAGGCTTCTGCAGATGTCGTACAGTGTGTGTATGATTTGTAATGTTATTACAGTTTGTATTGTAATATGTTTGGGTGTGGGGGTGATGTTGGTGGGTGTGCTTAGCAAATGCAGGTGTGTAGGAACTGCTTTTATACATAATCGCTATGTGCATGAGGGTTCCTTCCCTATTTGAACACCTATCCTCTTGTGGACTAATACAATGGTATTTGCAGGCTGATTCATGAAGGCACTATTATGTGGTTCCTGTATAGCATGCAGGTGATGTTAGTCCTTTAATCCCTTCGGTAATACATCTGAATGTAATAATGTGTTGCTACATGATAGCTGTGTATTTCTGTCATAGGTATTTGCAGTCATCATAGTTGTGTTGGTGACTGACCCTCTTTGGCTAGGGTTGCCACCTTTTCATATGTCCATAGTGGGTCCATTTCGGGGCACATATCTGATTTTACAGGCCGACACAAACCCACGGTCAGTACAAGGGATAGAACTTTCCTTTCTTGCCTAATTATAAGCTTATTCTTGTAGCAGTTTAGCAGCTTATCCCGTTCCTGTACCATGTAGGTACTTTAGATACAGAAATAACTATTGTATGCAACTATTACAGTACATATGGGACATAATTATGTCCTACAATCCCAGGACATTTGCCACGTTTAATATATTTGGTCAGGACACAACCGCCCAAAGACGAGTGTCCCTCGCAAAGTGGAACAGGTGGTAACACTATCATTGGCTCATGTCCATAGCACATATTTGTAATGGTGTATAGGCATATACTCTCCATATCCTTTGTTCGTAAAGGTTGGTAGCGGCGGAATGTGTGATTGCTATGGTCTATGTTATACACATATGTGAACACTTCAACCGCTGTATACAGGAGACATATGGAATTCCGAAACCACAGTGTTCCGATGCACACAGTCCCGGGAACAGACTCCCGTACCTCACATTACCAACATCGACAGTAACTCGCGAAGGTAACAAGAACATGGAATACACACATGCACACACAGACACACTGCTACCCAACACATCCAAACAAACCATCCTACACTACGTATGAGCAGGTGGCCAAGCCCCCCTACACACCCCATGTAGGTGTCTGTGCCCCACACACCACCCACTACTTTAATATTCTACATCCTAGGTCGTGCAAACAGATGCACAATGCTAACCCACAACCACACATTACAGTCCCCAACAACACACACCACACACAGAACACACACTTACACACACTACAGCCCTAAGAAACACACGTACACACAGTAACCTACCCAAACCGCAACACCAGAAGCACTGACTAACTGTCCATTAACATTGTGAGATTACACCTCGCGCATCTGGTGTTTTGGTACTGTGTTCTTTCGGACCTTAAGCCTCGGGATTATGTGCGTCGGTATGTAAAGCAGTCAGTATGTGGTAGGTATCCCATTTATGTGTACCTCTATGATTATGTAGATGTTGTTAACCTATCTATATATCTACATATATATGTATATCCCCATATATCGACATCTCTCTCTCTCTCTCTATATATATATATATATATATATATCTATGACTGTGTATATATATATATATATATATATATATATATATATATATATATATATATATATATATAAAACATACACCTTTCATTGTGTACATGCTAGCTTGTCCTATTTCAACCAGGGTTCCTGGATGCCATGTTACCACATGCCAATAAGCACATACACTTCCCCTGAACGCAAGAGGAGTTGGTCAGCAATATGCATCTCTTCCACCGTGTGGCAGACTACCCGGAGGTACTTGTGCAATAGACTGCACGCACATACACATCAAGTCACCACCCAGTGAGCAGGGTAGTTGCATGCATCCAGCTGCTGCTTTTCTTGTTTTGTGCTTCCACAACCCAGGATTGTGTTGGGAAATGTGTTATGTAGCTGATCTACAGCAAGTTTGCTTTGTTCTGCTGTGACAGTTCTCTTTTCTTTGCTGTACGGCACCTCCCCTTTCCTGTTCTGCAGGTAGCTGCTAGCAGCCTTGTTAGCTGTTGTCTATGGCCCACTGTGAGTTTCTAGGTGTTAATTACTCATTTGTACTCCAATTACCATGCTGCAGCAGTTCCTTATTGTCTTCCCATATCCTTCCTGTTTCAGCTGTGGTGCACACCGCGCACATCTGTTTACCAGGTTTCGTGTGTGTTTTCATCCATGTTCACATGAACTTTGGGTTACCTTGTGTGCTCTCAGCTAAGCAAAGCTATGGCTACTTCCACACCCCTATATTTGCTTAGCAACACACAACACAGATTAGCAATGATCCAATGTGCTTACAGATACAGTGGCGAGCCCTCTCTTGATGTCATGTTTACCTCCAGGCCACTCGATGTTGTAATGCTACGCCGTGGTACATCCTTACGCCGGCGGGATGTTTGTGATTCGGTATTACTTGACTCATTTGCATGGCATTAACTGCTAATTCCTAGTTACCGCATGGAACACTGTCACAGACCCTTAGCAACCTTTGCACCATGGTTGTGGTGTAGCATGCGTGCCATTGACTACTATGGGGATATCATGAATTGCGTTATATTACAGTTTTATGACATCTAAATATATTTTCATTATGATCCCATTTGCGCACCGATGCACTGCGGTTTTATTTTGCGTTGGTGTGGCCATGAAATTAAATGTTACTTTTTTATGTTGTGCATCATGTTTTATGCCATTGGCTATATATGTAGCCACTGGCATATATTAACATTATAACACGTAAGTTTGGTCTGCTTTCATGGCTCCGATTTTATGTTTGAGAGCATGTACATCGTTTTTTTGGTCTACATTTCTACATGCTTACGCTACACCTGCACAACTTCATGAATCATTATATACCTTCATTTGCATGCTACACTGCTGTGCAGTGCAGGGCTGTAGTGTCTGCAATGTCCCACACAGATGGGTACTGCAATATTTGGCCTGACATGCTGGTTACCAATGTGTAGGGCCATAGCTTTGCAATGCATGCCATGTCTGTGTTTGATAGTCCTTCAAATGGACATTGCCTGGGATGTGCATGTACCACAATACTGTACAGTGATATGTACAGGTGTACCTGGTTTGGCAGACACATGTAGTGTACACAGCCTGTTATACCCCGATATGCCAATACTGGCCTGGTGTGGCTAAACCTGCTTACAGTGAACAGATCGGCCCTGCATCTGCATGTATAGAATGGACAGGTATTCCGTGGTGTCAGTAGCATGGGTCCATACAGGGCACATGTGTACAGCATTGTCTGGCCTTAGTGGATCACATATGATGGCATCATATATGTTGCAGCCATTCAGTGTGGAACATAGTGAAGGCACAATGTCCACATATATGTGCCAATTGTACCACTGTACAGGGTGCCATGTCCTCTGCAGTCCACTGCGGTCACACCATGCATACTATCTGTCCTCAATGTGCATGTTACTAGCAACATAGTGGGATATCCTAGGCAAGGTTGTATGTGCATGGCACATGGATGCGGGACATATACCGGGTACTAGTAGGGCTGCATACTTAGTTCACCAGCCCTTTTGCCAGATGTATGGGTATGGCTTGCCAACTCAATGCCGTGGCTGGCTGACAGCTGTACTCCTCATGAGGTGGCCAATGTGTCGTAAGACGGATACTATATAGGAAAACTACAAAACCCACTCCCAAACATGTCCAATGGTAAGACAATCACAGCCACCTCTACACAGGCTCTGACAGACACACACTTACCATGTCCTGTATACAAACCCCTATCATATCACACTGCAGCAACACGCGTTTTGGGCACGTCCTACAGAAAATACTACAAACCACTGTACTTGTCTCATGCAGGCAGGCACACACACACACACACACACACACTTGGCATGTCTGGGATTAGAACACCGACCTAACTACTTTACTACACTACAGAATTACGCAGTTACAGAACGCGCTACCGGGATTACTGGGACACAGCACTCCCAGAGGTGTATTTGTAGATGGGTGACATCATCAGCCTTGCTAACGGTGGGTATAAGAAATGTATGGAGTGTGATCAGTATAAAGGTATTACTCAGTCCTCAGGCAAACGGGGAGACACAAACACACACACACACACACACACACACACACACACACACGGCAAGTGTGGGACTAGAACACCGACCTAACTACTTTATTACACTACAGCATTATGTAGTTACAGAACACACTACCAAGATGACTGGGACACAGCACTCCCAGAGGTGTATTTGTAGATGGGTGACATCATCGGCCTTGCTAACGGTGGGTATAAGAAATGTATGGAGTGTGAGCAGTATAAAGGTATTACTCAGTCCTCAGGCAAACGGGGAGACTACACACACACACACACACACACACACACACACACACACACACACACACGGCAAGTGTGGGAGTAGAACACCGACCTAACTACTTTATTGCACTACAGCATTACGCAGTTACAGAATGCGCTACCGAGATTACTGGGACACAGCCCTCCCAGAGATGTATTTGTAGATGGGTGACATCATCGGCCTTGCTAACAGTAGGTATAAGAAATGTATGGAGTGTGGCCAGTCTAAAAGCAATTTAGAGTCCACCAGCAAATGGGGACAGACATACGCACACATGCCAGTGTCAGGTACGGAACACCTGCCTATTTACAGATTACTATTACAATACTACATATATATGAATCACGCCACACAGACTACACATGTCAAGGCTGTCATTATTACCGTCTGGGAATGTGGACATCAACAGGGATGCTGGCAGTTAAGATGTACATACCCGTGAACCTGTGTGTTTAAAGTATGAATCCATCCTGACCTGGAGTATGCCCATCTGTGGAATGGACGACTACTGCCACTATGCAGGGTTACAATGGCCATGCCCATACACAGAGGCACGTAACCAACACAAGGTGTCACTGGGCATACTCATACACTTAGTAGCACAGGGCAGTTCGGAATGCACTGTGTCCATCTACACAAGGATATACTGGGCATGCTCATACACTTAGTAGCACAGGGGGCATGCTCACACACTTAGTAGCACAGGACTGGTCGGAATGCACTACTATGTGTCCATCTACACAAGGATATACTGGGCATGCTCATACTCCTAGCAGCATAGGGCTGACTGGGATGCACTCTGATGCTAAACACAGAGGGCCACAGTGGCCATGCTATTACGGGTAGACATAAATAACACATTGTAATGGGCTCTGGTGTTGATAGTTGTCATTGTTAGCGGGAACGCTGTTCTACATATATTTGACACCGGTCTTTAACAAATCATCTGTCATTCTGGGATGACATGGCTGACAGTAGGCAGGCCTTTGTCACATATCACATGCATCCATGATACAAGGGAGTGTGAATATTACCCAAGTCGCATCCGCCCATACAGTACCATTCCAATGCAAATGTCCTAAACACAGGTTAACTCCCACATACCTACAGGACAACTGCATTGTTTTCTTATGCTAACCAGTGCTAGATGTGTAGCATCCATATTCACAGCTGGCCACTGTAGATCCAACAAAAGGGAGTACTGACATCTGTGCAGTGAGGAACACCTGGCTGATGTCTCTGTAGTGCACAATAGCACTACCACCATATACATCAGAACCTAGCACTACCACCACATACCTCAGAACCAGACATGTGGGCCATAACACAGGTACAGACCGCTCCAGGTGGTGTACCCACATACATAAAGGCCACTCACATGTACTGACCGGTCCCCCCATGAAAGGCATCACAGATGAGCCATGTGCAGGACACAGTGTCACATGCTGCATTCTAGGATGTAAACTGCATACACCACCATGCCCTCGGACCACCACCACACAACCATACATGTTGTATGACAGATGAGTACGCCACCATGTGACTCTTGACCTGTGTACTGTACTAAGCTCTACATCAACTGTAGACAGTACACATGTACTGACACAGTTGCATCATGTGTTATGCAATGCAATGATACCACTATATGTGACCAGGTCAGCTGTACACATACCAAGGGCCCTCAGTACCGTCCACCATTAGCAGATGTCTGTTGATGTACACCAGTACACACCCTCATGTATGGATATGACATACATTTACCTGCCCTGGGTATGTACATGCCACACACACAACATACCTGTAAATAGCATAGCTGTTGTAGTCTTTTGTGCAAACAGGTGGCTATAGCCATTACACACATGCACATGGAATGTAGGTCCATGGCTGCTGAATGCTAACAGTACATAAGGTGTGATATCAATGCTGACAGAGGTAACATTCCCTCTGTACTGGTCACCCATCATATCATACAACAGTCCATGTGTCATGTATGTTATTACACATATCCGCCAATTGCAATGCCTACAAACATGACCAAATGTCAGGATTGTAGGACCTACACACCTGTACACATAGTGTTGTGCATTCAGATAACATGCGTATGCAGTTGCTGATGTATGCAGGTGGCGTGTATCCTAGTACATCATCCAGCTGCAATGCAGCCTCAACATTGCCAACTGTATATGATGATATGCTGAATGTACAGAAAGATGTACCATAGATATGGACAGATGTGTTGAAATAACTAAGTGGCAGGGCATCTTTGCAGATGGATGTTTGCTGTGGACAGCTCACAGGTGTGTCACAGGTGGTCCTACAATACCCTGTGTAACTAGTAAGCAATGGTAGTTAATTGGAGGACATAACACACAACTTAGAGAGCGGTCAGGGTGATAGCGAAGGTAAATCACTTGAAACCTGTTAATAGATATGACATCCCTAGTGCATATATCAGCACTGTTGTCACAGGAAGCATCAGTACAGTTTGTAACGCATGCAATACTGCTGTACATCTGACATACATAACATGAGCTAGGCAGGTCTGAGATTCACAGTACTGGCATGGGTGGTTGCGTGTGTGTCCATATTTGTCACGTATTGTGGGGAATACATCTCAGTTGTTACTCACTCTCCTGTACACTAGTGTGCACATCTGTACAGACTGCAATGTATAAAGCAGGACACAGGCAGGGGCGTGTATCTCACACATGTGAGGTATCTGTATGTGCATGACATAAGTGTATTAATTACTGAATGCCACAGTGTGTGTATGTAGGGCTGACTGGTCCCTGTGGTGAGGATTTATGTTACCATACTGAACTGATAGGACCCCTCCCACCATCCAGGTGATGCATTCAACTATCCATGTTGATGTCCCTGATCTTAGGCCGTACTGACTACCTGTACATGTGTAGTCTCTGTGGCGCGTCATGTAGGTGCACAGTACTGTAATGATGATTTGCACATAGGCAGAGGTCCTCATCCCACCAGTAGCAACTGTGTGTGAGTGTGTGTTACTGTGCCAGTGAAGCCGTGAGTGTGTGTATGTGTGTGTGTTACAGTGTCACTGAATACATGTGTGCCAATACTTGAGTGTGTGGGTGCAGTTGTGTGTTAGCATCCTGTCATGGGAACGTGTATTACTGATTCCCATTGAGGCATCACACTTCCCACTGGCCTCTACCCTTGTAATCAGCTAGACCCCTCTCTTACCTCACCACTCCATGTAACTGTACCTGTGATGTCACCCTTTATGGATGTCACGTCTGTGGCTACAGTAGCTTAATACACAGCTATCATGCTCTTGGAACAGTAGACGTGTTTGTAACGTGGGACATTCTCACTGGTATGTTTTAGCTACATGGTGCATGCTGGTATATTCATTCATACCTGTGACTAGTCCACATTGACATATGGGACACTTAACTGCAAACACTGACATCCACCAGCACGTACAATTAGACCTGAAGAAGGACAGCAGAACAACATGGCCGACATGCATTTACTGTTGTTACACAAGACACATACTGTTAATAGTATTGTACACCTGTACTACATGTTATATCTGCTGACTGACAACAGTCCTCAACATTTGTAAACTACACATATTATCCTAGTCTGTTCACCCTGTGCATCAGACCATATGAGCATGTCCCTGCACCGATGGTGTGGATGTCAGGGATGTGGCACAGGCATCATCATATGCACAGGGTGTTAATGTTTGCTGGAGGCCTAGGCTGCACTGTTGTTACACAAGACACATACTGTTAACAGTATTGTACACCTGTACTACATGGTATATCTGCTCACTGTCAGCAGTCCATAACATTTGTAAACTACACATATCATCCTAGTCTGTTCACCCTGTGCATCAGACCATATGAGCATGTCCCTGCACCGATGGTGTGGATGTCAGGGATGTGGCACAGGCATCATCATATGCAAAGGGCATTAATGTTTGCCAGAGGCCTAGGCTGTACCATTGGATAACATCATGTGTGTGGGTTTGGGCCTTTGATCTAATTGGCCGTGTGTAGATGTTATGCATGTGTGTGTTGCGGTGCCCTACATATGTGTCCAGTGTGTGCATGTATGTCTGCACACAGTTCTCCCATGTGTCTGGCCTACACAGGGGTATTATTGACAGTTGCAGACTGTACAGGAGAGGTATTACAGTTCACGGTGTCCGGCCACGGACATGTGACCTGTGCCTGCCAGGGGTTGCACAGGCACTAGCAGACAGAGGTGCAGATTGGGTACTGTCTGATGTCACTAGTCCACTGGAACTGTATCCCTGTTGGGACCATCCCAGGCCACATGCACGGGGCCTGCTGTGTCATGTTGTGGACAGCACAGCACGAGATGCACTGCTGCTGCTACCGCCACTATGGGAGCAGGCATGTGAGGTAGCTCGTACACGTAGACCTGACACAAGTGATGTAGCAGGCCTATGTCCACATACCTGATGCCTCACTCCTACCAGATGTTCCAACACAGACAGCTCATGCTCACGGATTGTCATGCCACGGTCAAGGACTCCAACCATGTCACCCAACCGTCTGTCCAAAGCATCAGCAATCTGCTGTTGAGCATTTACCATTGCCTGGATGCTGTTGTTTAAAGAATGGACAGCAGCCCTCTGTAGCCTCTGATCTTCTCTGTTGTGTCATTCAGTATGTGCCTGTGCCTCCATTACAGCCTGAAACATGCATCTGGTGACACCAGCTGCTGTGCTCTGTCATGCAGGAGCACATTGGCCAGAGGTCCTCCTACGAGCAGCACTGGCCACGTGCCTGTGTGGGGCACCACCAGTAGTTTGGCTGACATCATGGTGTGCAGGCACACCTTCCATAGCCCCCACACTTTCCTGTTCCAAGCTACCACACGCCAACTGTTCTTCCTCTATGGCCACTGGTGATGGGTTATGTGCAGGTATGGGATCTTTGTGCAGAGATGAGGTGGATATAGATGGAATGGCAACCAATGGCACAGTTTCAGCCCCTGACAACTCTGCCTGTGACCCAATCATACGTTCATCATCACTGCTAGAGTCTGTGGGGACACTAACATCTGATGTACCGCAGGAAGGCAATGCACCTACATCACCTGTAAGGGCAGACAGGAACTGTACATTAAAATCTATACAATAGACACACACACATGCATGTGATATGACAGAAGGCATGCAACATGCATGTGATATGGCGGACGGCATGCAGCGCTGACAATAATAGTGGTAGTTATCATACATCCCTAGGTTGCACACAGCATGCATGTGTGATAGCAGACGGCATGCAAATTACACAATCATAGTAGTGGTTAGCATACATCCCTGTGTTACACCATGTGGACCAGCACAGGTTAACAGTACACCTGCCTGATGTGTGGCATATGACTTTGATAATAACATGTAGTATGGTATGTGATCTGCTGACGTGTGCAATGACATGCATACATGTTTAACACAATGGTGTCCTGTCAAATATACAGTGGGGCAATGGTGTACCAATTCAGTGTTGTCTGTTCACCTTACAGATATACTGCAAATTTAGCTGATGTGCATGGCCATTGCAGGGAATCATGAGGAGTCTCTAGTGCTATACAGTGTGAGTTACAGACAGGGTTTATAGCCATGACTGTGTTCAGATACAATACATAAATACTCTGGAATGTGACCCACGTCACTGAGTGTATACACACTAAACCATGATGTGGAAATTGTGATACAGGTCACTGATGGGTATACGGATGACACCCCTGCACATCTGCAACCATATTGCTGCAGCCTGACAACGATGGGCAGACATGGCGAACACATCGGTACACCATGTCCCACATGACATCTGTGTACCACACACACACACACACACACACACACACACACACACACACACACACACACACACACACACACACACACACGAGGAGCTAGTATGGCATTTAGGTCCATCACCAGCAATGGGAATGTACTGTATCTGTAGCCTGATGTGGATACTGTACAGGTAACTGCTGTTATGTTGCAAAACCCTCAAGATGTTCAACACATCCTATGCCCACACAAGATGTGTACAGGCCTGTACGATGTCTAGAAGTCCACATCTACATTATGACCATTATACAAAGGCCATGGCTGAACCATGTGTAGCCATTGTACGACAGGGTGTACACACAAGCACAACACTTCTAGTGTGTGTGTTGCTCCATGTTTCTGTCCATCCTCCATGGCCATGTGTGTACATGTGTTGTCCAAATTATAGTGATGGGCATCTATTTCACATGTCTGTGTTGTCCCATATGACATATATGCTCCACTGACAACAGGGTTATGCAGATAAAGGGTGGTATGTGGGATATGTTTGCAGGTTAGGTAGGCAGTGTAGCAGCCAGGCCAAAAGATGTCATGGACATGTCAAGATAGCACATCACGTTGTGTGACATTCGTAGCAGGGCTATGATCTACACCGGTGAAACCTGTGAGCTGGCCATACTCCAGCCCACTGTGTAGTACTGTTTGTATTCACCACATGTGTATATCAGATCTGTTGTATGTTCCTAAAGTGAACAGCACCTCCACCATTGTATGCACAGCTGTCAATACATCCGGCAATAAAATTTGTGAGGATTCATGTCAGTGAGATGATTCACATAGTTTGCAAATGTGGCACATGGATATTCATTGTGATGCATTGCAAGTCTGACCTGTATATTGTGACAGGCCCATACTTTATGTATACATGTTGTGAATGGCCATATGGCAGATAGATTTGTGCATTACGGTTCCTGATAAATAACACTCTCACCTGCAATAGGCTGCTGTCGCCACGGAACACCAGAGGTACCTAAATAGGAGTAAAACAGCAGTATGAGCATAATCCACCCCTGTATAACGAACGGCTACAGGGAGCAATGTGCATAACACATACACCAGTACATTAGACTATACTATGGTGTATGCATACACAGAGTAGCATACTATAGTATGCGGCATGTGTGTATACATCCCTTGCATATGATGTTACATTACATATTGTATAGTGACACATGCAGCTATATGGAATATAGTTGTTATAGGTGCAGTACTGACTTACCAGGCAACTCCAGGCTCAGTGGTTGAGAGACACCCACCTCCACAATATCAGCTAAGGCTTGTGGATGTGGTTCTGCAGGTGTCCCCAGGTTGGCCAGTAGCTCCTCGGTACGTGTGAGTGGGGGCTGGGTTGGTGGTCCACCACCTGTTGCACCTTGTTCCCTGGCGATTGCATTCGCACGCTGTTTTGCCAGTTTAATGAGGTCTGTACAGTGTCTGCACACCTGCTGGTATGTGCAGTTGTGGCCACCCACATCATTAACCCTCCTGCGAAGTTCCATCCACGGGGCATCCCGCTGCTGTGCATCCTGTGGCATATGGCTGAACAGGATGTCATGATTATCGAGTAGGTATGGGATGAGGGTCTCATCCTCCAAGCATGTAAAAGGGGGAAGCCTTGCACGCAGCATACCTGGAAGACATAATGATGGAGACAGGTCACAGTACCTCAGAGACATACAGAGCTACAGCTGAAAATATGTGCATCACATTACTTCAGTTTAAATAGTTGTATTTGCAAACCTACATGACACTGACGTGTTTGTGTCACACACATGTGCCACTCAATGTTGAGTGGATATTATCACCATATATGTGTGTGTGTGTGTGTGTGTGTCACCTGATTACATTGCTCATACTCCATGTGGTTGCTATCTTGATGTGGACATGTCTGTTTGCTTGTACTGGTGTTCCTACCTATCAGCACATGGCTGGATGTGTCCACATTAATGCAGTTGACCTTGATGCAGTGTATATGTCACATATAAGGACTTACACTGCCTTAACAGACATGACCTGTGACCTTGCAGACATGCTCACATAAGGTTTTACATGTATGTGTTCTGCCATATACATCTACACGGCACTGTACATCGATTCAACATCCTGCCATGTATCACCTGTGTTGCACATGTGATACACATGGGACACTGGCTAGCCAGATGGTATTTGCAGGGATGGATATCAACTATGGCATGTACAGTCAAAGTCAACTAGTGGGCTATATGCCATGGGTCATGTATGCATCTAGGATGAAAGGTTACCTGGCAGTAGCCGACAGGCGGGTCTGTGGGGCCAGGTGGAGCAGTGCCACATTACTGATCCACAGGGTTAATGATACATATACCATGCGTTACCATGCAGTCATCACACCATGTCTGAGAGGGGAGCGATGTGCAGCTTTGATGGACAGGAATGCATAGTATGGCAGGACTATGTCAAGTGTATGGGACAAGGATCTGTCCAGCATGTGGTAGGTGGATGTCCATGAAGTATGTGTTCGAGATCAGTATGAGTACGTGTAGCATGTCCGACATCACTGGGTTGGACATGAATTTATTCAGGGTATGCATCATGCTACATAGTGGAGATGGGGAATGGGAAGGCTGGTATAGGCCATCTGCACATGGCCAATACCCCTTAAAGGAAATATGTGATCTGATATGGGTCAGTTGAGTGGTCTGTATGGCTGGACAATGATTTCTATATTCATGAATGGTACCCTATTATTATTAGGGTTGCCACATATGACTCCCTGACAGGTGTGGTGATGTAGCTCTCACAGGAAAGACAACTGCCCAATTGCATCCCTCACACACAAGTGTCCATTATGATGATCGCTGCCTAGGTGGTAGTTCATGGGTACAGGGTTGTTAACATAGGGTTGACAATGCAAGTCAGCTACTGCCCCTAGGTCATAGTCATTTGCATACTTCAATAGGCAGATGCCTTCTGTTTGTCTGTGAGGTATGGACTACAATGAGGGGGAATATAATTCATTAACCCTGACATACTGTAGCTGCCACTGGTGTGATGATCACATATTATTCAGGCACCTTTTGTAGTGTTGTTTCTGCCAGCAGTCCTGTTGCTAAACACTCCTGTGACATAGGAATGTACATCTAGTATACAGAGTGTAGGTGGTACACAGTATGGGTGATGATGTCCTATGACCTGGCAAGGTTATGATATGCAGTGTGACATCAACCATACTGTCATCTACATCTGTACTGCTGACATCACTTAAGTGATCAAGGTTGATGGCCTTCCAGACCAGACTCAGCAGGGTAGTAGTGCAGTACTTCCCATTATCAGTGGTGTCTCCTCCTTTGTTGGGTTGTGATACCTGTTGGTGTGCACCATTCAGTGTGTACACAACCTGACATGGAGCTATGTTTTACATGATGTGTACGTGGAGAGCATCTTGTTTTGCCATATGTGTATGATACAACCTGTGATGTGGGCAGGTCCCATGCAGACTGAGTGCAGCTTGTACCTGCACAGTTGTGGGTACAGGGGCCCTGTGGTGTACATGGATATATGCTTGTGTACCTGTTGGGGGGAGAGGACCATGTTTTTATATTATCCAAGCCCCTATCTGGATTGCTTATTCATGCTAAGCACTTGTTCAGGACTTGTAAACAGTACATAAGCTAATGATTACTATAGCACTCAATCTTCCACATCACCTACAGGTAAGGGTGAACAGGTTCTGTACATACTTTTCTCACTTGCGTAGAGTAATGTAGCTGTTGTACTCACTTTCCTCACTTAGCTAAGTGCATGTAGTTCTATATTCAGGCATGTCCAAGAGTCAACTGCCAGTGTTCTCAGCTGTCTATCTGATGAATCTGGACATCTTGAGGCAATGTACACATTGCCTCATGTATACAGACAAGCCTCTCTGCCTACCACTCAACACTACAACCTGTGAGAGATGCACTCATCTAGCCAAACTGGAGGTAAAGGTCTCTCCAACCAAGCCTGACCCTGACTGTCATGTGGAGAAGGTACACAGTCGCACAACACCACACTCATCACATAAGCCTCACTGTATCTACCCCACCATTAACTGGGAAAACTACTCATGTACCAACACATTAGCTCAATGGTTTCTGGAATTCATAAACACCAATGCCCTGACTCAACATATCCACACACCCACCAGGGGCAACAATATCCTAGACCTAGTCATTACCAACATGAGTGACTGGTGCTTCACACATGAAGCCAACTCCTCATTGGTCCGATCAGACCACGTGCTGAACACCGTTGATATCCATATCCCGCACCTACCACCCATTAAGCGAACCACAGTATAATATGTCTACAAGGCCAACTACATGCTTCTTTAGGCAGACATGGTGGATGTCATGACACCCATGCAGATGGACAGTACTGTTACAACTGCTGAATCCTACACAAATGCACTCTATAAGCACTTACAGGAGTGCATGGCTTGTGCTATCCCAAACAGAACCAGAACGCTATACTCATAATTAATTAAACCAATCTGGTGATCCCCTGCCATAAACATATTGTACTACAGGAGGAAGACACTGTTGCAACCGAGAGTACAATACCATGCATGGAGGAGATCCCTGGCCAGCCTCGGTAAGAAGGTGAGATCCCTTATACGATCCTCCAAAGCTAGCTATGAAAACTTTAATACAACTAATACCAACAACAACCACAGAGCCTCAATGTCAACAACCAGATTTGCTCTGAGTTACAGCACAAAGGCATGAACATTACAGAAACAATGGATATTGGCAACATCCTGGCAGATCCCTCTCAAAGCTGCATACTCTGAAGGTAATATCACAGCATCCATGGGACTGGACAACATCCCAGGCTGCGTTTTACACGAACTTTGGATCGTACTGTCTCCTTACCTATGCATCATGTTCAATAATAGCCTCACATCGGGCATAGTGCCCCCTTAATGGTGCACAGCAACTGTTATCCCACTCCACAAAGGTGGCGCCACAACGGACCATGGGACCTATTTCCCTATAGGCCTGACTAGCCTGGTCTGCAAGGTTATGGTGCACATCATGGATCACTGTCAGAGACATTGGGTACCTCCCAACCTTTGACCCCTCCCTGTTTGGCATTGTTAAGGCCGGACCATGCCTCCTAAGCCTGGTGGACTTCTTAGAGACAGTTACCAAGGCATTAGATGAGGGTAAGGAGGTCCACACAGCCTACCTAGATCTCTCATAGGCTTTTCACACCATTCCTCCTTCTGGTATTATCAACATACCCATCCGCCTGAACATTAACCCCTACGTCATGTGATGGTTTACAAAGTGGCTCACGGACAGAACACACACAGTAGAAGTTGCATACCCAAGGTCCGACTGTATACCAGTTACAACTGCCATCCCCCAGGGCTCAGTCCTAGGACTCCTCATGTTCGGTATATACTTCTCTGACATACAGACAAGCACAGGAGGGCTTTGGCAGAAAAAGTTTGCAGGACGACTGCAAACTAGAAGACATAATTGTTTCCCCAGCTGTTACAGACACCCTCTGGAAGGGTCGCACTGAGACGGATACCTGGTGTTAATATCATGGCATCAAGCTGAATGCCTAAAAGTGCATAGTCATCCCCTTTGGATATAACTAATTACCCGCGGACTACCACATAGGTTCATAGGTTTGTAGGTTGGTACTAGGCTATCGGCCCTAGGGCCTATGCAAGCCTAGCCATAACAATTCCCTGGATATTTCTTCCCACAATATTTACTTCTCCAGGCCCCTGTCTAGCAGGGCGACTGACATGATCCCCATGGTGAATATCCTATCTCCCATCCAATCATCAAGGTTCCTTTTGAAGAGGGCCAAAGTGGCACTCTGCTTGATATGTATGGGCAGTCTATTCCAGAGTATGGGGAGTCTCTGGGTCAGGAACCTATCCCTCCAGCATGTTTTGTTCATTGTGATGACAAGGTTTAGATCCCTGGAGCGTGTGGCTCTGAGGGATTTCTTTAAGTGGAGCATGTCCAACAGCTCAGGGTTTGACATGGCCTTGTATGTTAAGCAGAGATCGCCTCTGAGTAGACGATATGCCACAGAGTATAGCTGGAGTTTTTTTGGATGGTCAGTATATGGCATCTGCTTTAGGCCTGTGATTCTTTTAGTGAGGTATTTCTGTGGCCTTTCAAGCTGTTGCAGATGTCTTGTGAGGTACATACCAAACGGGGCATTATACTCTATAATGGGTCTAATGAGGGATGAGTACAGTGGGACAATGACCTCCTTTTTCTGGATGAAAAGCCCTTAGTGATGAGGTGTGCCATGTAGAAGGATTTCCTGACTGTTGTGGCAATGTGGTTATCGAAAGTGAGACCACTGTCCACCTGTGTCCCTAAGTCTCTCATCACACTTTCGATGCTTAGTGTCCTGCCACCTATGTGGCAATTCATGGGTACATGTTGTTTTCCAAAGGGGATAACTATACATTTCTTGGCATTAAGCTTGAGCCCATGGCTCTGGCATCAGGTATCTGTTTCTGTAAGGCCCTTTTGTAGAATATCCACATAATTTGGGGATTCAATAATGGCTCCCAGTTTGCAGTCATCTGCAAACTTTGTTAGCCAGAGTCCCTTAGTGTTGGCGTGTACTTCATAAAAGTAGATGCCAAACAAGAGTGGTCCCAGGACTGAACCCTGAGGTACTCCACTTGTCACTTGTCTGGAATTGGATTTGGAGTCGGCTACTTTTACTGTCTGGGTTCTGTCAGTAAGCCAGTTAGCAACCCATCGAGTGACGTAGGGATTTATGCCCAGCTTAGTAAGTTTATCTATGATTCCAGAGTGGGGGATGGTGTCAAAGGCCTTGGCAAGGTCCAGATAGGCTGTGTGGACTGCATTACCCTTGTCCACAGCTCTGGAGACTGATTCGAAGAAGTCAATCAGATTCAAGAGACAAGATCGGCCCTTCACAAACCCAAACTGGGTGGGGTCTAGTGTTTGAAGGTTGCCAATGTCTTTGTTTATAAGTTCCATGATAATGCATTCCATGCCCTTGCAAATCAGGCTTGTCAGACTGATGGGACGGTAGTTCCTGGGATCCAAGGTGGATCCTCCCTTGTGGAGCGGGATAACTGTAGCTGTGCACCACTCAGTGGGCATGAAGCCTGAGGTGAGGCTATGATTAAACATCACACTTAGGTGAGGTGCCAGTTCATTTTGGAGTTCATGTAGTACACAGCCTGGAATGTCATCTGGTCCCATGGATGCTGTATTCTTAGCTTTGGAGAGTGCGGTTTCTACCTGTGTGGCCGTGATTATCGGAATTTGGCAGTCTTTTGGCATTGAGATGGGCCCTTTAGGGGGTGAGAGTGGGGTGAAGTTGGCATTAAATCGATCTGCCAGGATATTGGCAATATCCTTGGGATCAGTATATTTAATGCCATTCTGTTGTAACTCAGAGCAGATCTGCGCATTGCCATTTAGATTCTTGACATAACTATAGAATGCCTTGTGGTTGTCTTTGGAATCTTTGGCTATTTTATTTTCGTAACTAGCTTTTGTGGATTTTATGAGGGATCTCAGCTTCTTACTGAGGCTGGTGAGGGAGTTTTTTGCATCCTGGGATTTTCTTCTTTTTTGCAACAGTTTCTTCCTTTTGTTGTATAGTTTGTTTATAGCAGGGGACCACCAGATGGTGCTAGTCCCCTACATACAAAAAAGGTAATACGGGATCCGGAAACGCCAGTAGATAGCAATCTCTCCTTCGATACCCATAATGACAAGGTGGTTAGAATATCCTTCTACATGGCCCTCCTAATCTCTGATGGGTTCACATCCAGATCAGAGGGGCCATTGCGATTCTACACATGTCATATCAGACCCATTAAAGGATACAACACCCCATTTGGGATATATCTTACAAGACAACTGCAACAGCTTGGAAGACCACACCAGTACCACACCAAGAGGATTACTGACCTCAAACAGATGACCTATGCAGCCCAACCTACGAAACTCCAGCTGTACTCAGTTGCATACTACATACTCACAGGTGATCTCTGCTTGACATACAAGGCCCATGTCCAACCCTGTATTGCTGGATATGCTCCACCTAAACAGAAGCCCCTGACAGCCACATGCTCTAGGGATATACACCTAACCACAACGATGAGTAGGACTTGCTGAATGGATAGATTCCTGACCCGGACACTCCCTATTTTTTGGAACATGATTCCAATGTAAATCAGGCAGGGCCCTCATGAGCACTCTTCAAGGGAAACCTTTCCATGTGGATGGGAGACAGACATGTACCCGGGGATCACTGCAGTGCCTCTGCTGGACAGAGGCACAGGGAACTATTGGCTCTGCCGTTCAGAGGCACAGGGAACCAACCTATGGGGGTGGTGAAAGACAACACACGCTAGCTAGGCTTACAGATACCCTTGGTAAGACAGCCTAGTACCTACCTTTGTACATATTACATGTCTTATGTGCATGGATAGTTAAATAGCTCTTCCATTTTCTTTGCTATCATGCTGATAAACTGTCGGCTCACTAAAAGACATATGTATCCTGTTATTCTGTATTGTAAATGCCGATTGACATAACTAATGTTTGTCTACTATTACAGTAATGCTATGTAGCTTGTAATACATATCTGCCTACAATACTGTACATTACACAGTTATTGGCACAATATCCCACAATGCAAAACATACTTGCACAGTGGCCCAACCTTCCATGTTATTCTCTGTATTACACCCATACATATGGCTACAGTTACAATATATCAACATATACTATCCCCTGTTATAGCACATACTTGTTGGACTAACCCTGCCACTGACATCGGCTGGTGAGGAGTATTTCTGTTCAAAGCCCTTATATAGCATCCCTTGTGGTGTATGCGGTGTTTGCCTTGAGACCTACTTCAGTACACACAAATGCTACAAGCATGACAATGCTCAACAATACATCACTACAAGATAACTGTTTCCACTATATGGATTGCGTGCACTTTAAATACTACAGAATTGTACTACATACACAGACATACTGACTGTTCTACATACCTTATTAGTAACCTGACGTATCGTTAACAATTGATTCAATCCTTTTCGGTTTGTGTTTCAATGTTATTTGTAATGTTCCACTGGTATATACGGATGGTTTGAATGTGTGATGACATCTTTTTCTAGTTACATATCGGTAACATGTGTTATCCTGTCTACCAATTGCTGTTCCAAAGTAGTTAATTGGATGCACATCAGCTGTGCAGCTACTCCATTAGCCGATACCATGGCAACAGTGGTGTATAAGTGAGTACTCCTTTTACCGTTGTCCATTTGCCTTACTTTCGAGGGAGACAGCCTAGATGTGTTATTGCGATATATTTCAACAGCTATATGGAGACACACAGAGATATATTAGCTTCATGACTCCCGTGGACTGTGTGTAATGGCTGGATGATTTAGTTCTACATGTGAGTACAGCTGTTATATTTCGGAACAGTGCTACTTATGCAGGGTTTGTTTGTACCTGATACTTCTGCAGATGTTTAAGTCTGGCAAGGATGTTTGGCCAGCTCAAGGCCGTATGGCTATACATGAACTGTTATGTGGTGTACAGTGTGCTCACCAGACATCCTTGATTTGGTGTACAAGTGTAGCATACTGTGCTGTTACTCACTAATTGCTAACACATCCCGGTGTACGCACAACCCTCTGAAACAGGATTAGTGCAAACATACCCTATTATATCAGCAGCTGTTCCATTGTATAACAGCCGCTATTTCACTTAGGGCCATGTTAGTGTGTCTCTGACAAGGTATGTTAAGGCTTCTGCAGATGTCGTACAGTGTGTGTATGATTTGTAATGTTATTACAGTTTGTATTGTAATATGTTTGGGTGTGGGGGTGATGTTGGTGGGTGTGCTTAGCAAATGCAGGTGTGTAGGAACTGCTTTTATACATAATCGCTATGTGCATGAGGGTTCCTTCCCTATTTGAACACCTATCCTTTTGTGGACTAATACAATGGTATTAGCAGGCTGATTCATGAAGGCACTATTATGTGGTTCCTGTATAGCATGCAGGTGATGTTAGTCCTTTAATCCCTTCGGTAATACATCTGAATGTAATAATGTGTTGCTACATGATAGCTGTGTATTTCTGTCATAGGTATTTGCAGTCATCATAGTTGTGTTGGTGACTGACCCTCTTTGGCTAGGGTTGCCACCTTTTCATATGTCCATAGTGGGTCCTTTTTGGGACACATATCTGATTTTACAGGCCGACACAAACCCACGGTCAGTACAAGGGATAGAACTTTCCTTTCTTGCCTAATTATAAGCTTATTCTTGTAGCAGTTTAGCAGCTTATCCCGTTTCCTGTACAATGTAGGTACTTTAGATACAGAAATAACTATTGTATGCAACTATTACAGTACATATGGGACATAATTATGTCCTACAATCCCAGGACATTTGCCACGTTTAATATATTTGGTCAGGACACAACCGCCCAAAGACGAGTGTCCCTCGCAAAGTGGAACAGGTGGTAACACTATCATTGGCTCATGTCCATAGCACATATTTGTAATGGTGTATAGGCATATACTCTCCATATCCTTTGTTCGTAAAGGTTGGTAGCGGCGGAATGTGTGATTGCTATGGTCTATGTTATACACATATGTGAACACTTCAACCGCTGTATACAGGAGACATATGGAATTCCGAAACCACAGTGTTCCGATGCACACAGTCCCGGGAACAGACTCCCGTACCTCACATTACCAACATCGACAGTAACTCGCGAAGGTAACAAGAACATGGAATACACACATGCACACACAGACACACTGCTACCCAACACATCCAAACAAACCATCCTACACTACGTATGAGCAGGTGGCCAAGCCCCCCTACACACCCCATGTAGGTGTCTGTGCCCCACACACCACCCACTACTTTAATATTCTACATCCTAGGTCGTGCAAACAGATGCACAATGCTAACCCACAACCACACATTACAGTCCCCCAACAACACACACCACACACAGAACACACACTTACACACACTACAGCCCTAAGAAACACACGTACACACAGTAACCTACCCAAACCGCAACACCAGAAGCACTGACTAACTGTCCATTAACATTGTGAGATTACACCTCGCGCATCTGGTGTTTTGGTACTGTGTTCTTTCGGACCTTAAGCCTCGGGATTATGTGCGTCGGTATGTAAAGCAGTCAGTATGTGGTAGGTATCCCATTTATGTGTACCTCTATGATTATGTAGATGTTGTTAACCTATCTATATATCTACATATATATGTATATCCCCATATATCGACATCTCTCTCTCTCTCTCTATATATATATATATATATATATCTATGACTGTGTATATATATATATATATATATATATATATATATATATATATATATATATATATATATATATATATATAAAACATACACCTTTCATTGTGTACATGCTAGCTTGTCCTATTTCAACCAGGGTTCCTGGATGCCATGTTACCACATGCCAATAAGCACATACACTTCCCCTGAACGCAAGAGGAGTTGGTCAGCAATATGCATCTCTTCCACCGTGTGGCAGACTACCCGGAGGTACTTGTGCAATAGACTGCACGCACATACACATCAAGTCGCCACCCAGTGAGCAGGGTAGTTGCTACATAAACGGCAAGGGATTCCCCTCCATCAACTGCCTTTTGTGTTTTATCCTGTCAATATACACGACTGCCATTAGTACATCTCAGGTAGCTTAGTGGTATGTTATTGTGATGAATGTGTACATGGTTGAGTGTTCTAATCCTGGCAGTGATATCTTACCTCTCAGAGCAGGCACTGGTAGTGCAAGGGTGATGAACGCACATTTCAGCGGTTGTGTGTTCCACATTTTTATTATTCTGTGGAGAACTACCTATATATGCAAGCTGTATTTAAGGTATACTATGTAACATGTACACATCTGTGAAGATTCCTGTCAGGGATACTCCCCATTATTTGGAAACACATCCCTGAAAACCCCTCACTAACACTCTGGGGAATCCTTGCAGAGTGGGTGGTGAACAGTAGCTACACCCCAGGGATCCCAGTGGCTCTGCTCCACAGAGGGACAGTTAGTTGATCGATGGGGTGGCGATAGTAGACACGTTTTGCCTGTGCTTATGAGTGGCCTCGGTGGCTGGGCATGTAGCTACCTATGTATCTATGAACCTGTACATACAGTATGGACACATGCTGATAGCTTAATATATTGTTCAGGTATTGACTTACCTTGTGCCAATGGCGGTTGTGTGTACAACAGTTGAGGGCTACCTATGTAGGATGCACACAGGAGACCACCTATACAAGACAATTTACAGGTGATCATGTGTGTGCCATCCATGTTTGCTGTGTGTGCAGGTGGAGAAGGGTGTCAGTCCAAGAGTGACTACACTGTCAGTGTGTGTGCTATACGTTCCCTCTTTGCCAAGGCATGGGCATACTGGGCACATCTCCGTCTGCCTACTGGGGCTAGCACAGGGTGTTCATGGTCTGAGCCCCCCTGTGCCTGTGGGTCCCTTGGCAATGGTGATGGGCTGTGAGGGCCTTCACCATTCTGTCCCTGCTGCAGCTGTTTCTGCAGGATCATATTGTGTAGCATGGCACATACTATGAAGATGTGGGCACACGTTCCTGGAGAGTACTGCAAGGCTCCACCAGATATGTCCAAGCAACGGAACTGTGATTTCAGCATCCCAAACACATGCTCGATGATGATTCTAGTTTCTGCGTGTGCCTCATTATGGCATTCTTGCATGGCTATGTGTGCATTTCTGATGGGTGTCATCATCCATGGTTCCAATGCATAGCCAGCATCCCCCACCAGGTGGCCATATGGGATGTCCCCCCCTGGCAAATTCATGATACAGCTGTGAGGCATGCCAGATGTGGGAGTCGTGATAGCTTCCAGGACTGCCGGCACACACATCCATGATAATGCCCTGGGCATTGCACACGACCTGGCAGTTGATGGAGGGGAATCCCTTGCAGTTTATGTAGCAACTACCCTGCTCACTGGGTGGTGACTTGATGTGTATGTGCGTGCAGTCTATTGCACAAGTACCTCCGGGTAGTCTGCCACACGGTGGAAGAGATGCATATTGCTGACCAACTCCTCTTGCGTTCAGGGGAAGTGTATGTGCTTATTGGCATGTGGTAACATGGCATCCAGGAACCCTGGTTGCTGATGCCTGTGAGATCCCCATGATATCCCCAGTTAGCCTTTGGAAGGTACCTGTGGGTAGTATTCTCAAGCTTACACATACCTTCATGTCCACTGGGATGGGTTCCCCTCTGTTACTTCTGGCTCTGAGGTGTGGCCGGCACAGCTCAACAAGTTGCTGTATGATGTCCCTGTCCACCCTGTAATGCTCTACTATCTCCAGATCATGTAGCCCCTGGTAGGTTACCCTGGGTCTGAACACTCGTCTCCTCCTCCGGTGCCTGAGATGGTTGTCAGCATCATCCTCCACACCACCATCAGTGTCCAACACATGCTGGTGAATCAAAGCTATGGCAGCCCCTAACATATACATATTAAAAGTTCCCCGTTTGTATACACCAATGGTGCAGAGTGTCTGGGAATACACAAGTGTGTGTGTGGGGCTTTCACACCTTATACTATTGTGCAATGGACGATGCTGGTGTAATTGGGTGTGTTTGTGCTATTCCAGCTGCAGGGCATCTTAATTATTGGTTTTACAGCAGGTACTGCTATTGTGGGGCCTTTGGTGTTGATTTACGCTTGTCTGCCGTGATTCATCTATTGCACTTTACTTCTATTTTCAACCTGATTCACCTCCCATTGTCAGGCATGCATCCAGCTGCTGCTTTTCTTGTTTTGTGCTTCCACAACCCAGGATTGTGTTGGGAAATGTGTTATGTAGCTGATCTACAGCAAGTTTGCTTTGTTCTGCTGTGACAGTTCTCTTTTCTTTGCTGTACGGCACCTCCCCTTTCCTGTTCTGCAGGTAGCTGCTAGCAGCCTTGTTAGCTGTTGTCTATGGCCCACTGTGAGTTTCTAGGTGTTAATTACTCATTTGTACTCCAATTACCATGCTGCAGCAGTTCCTTATTGTCTTCCCATATCCTTCCTGTTTCAGCTGTGGTGCACACCGCGCACATCTGTTTACCAGGTTTCGTGTGTGTTTTCATCCATGTTCACATGAACTTTCGGTTACCTTGTGTGCTCTCAGCTAAGCAAAGCTATGGCTACTTCCACACCCCTATATTTGCTTAGCAACACACAACACAGATTAGCAATGATCCAATGTGCTTACAGATACAGTGGCGAGCCCCTCTCTTGATGTCATGTTTACCTCCAGGCCACTCCTCGATGTTGTAATGCTACGCCGTGGGGTACATCCTTACGCCGGCGGGATGTTTGTGATTCGGTATTACTTGACTCATTTGCATGGCATTAACTGCTAATTCCTAGTTACCACATGGAACACTGTCACAGACCCTTAGCAACCTTTGCACCATGGTTGTGGTGTAGCATGCGTGCCATTGACTACTATGGGGATATCATGAATTGCGTTATATTACAGTTTTATGACATCTAAATATATTTTCATTATGATCCCATTTGCGCACCGATGCACTGCGGTTTTATTTTGCGTTGGTGTGGCCATGAAATTAAATGTTACTTTTTTATGTTGTGCATCATGTTTTATGCCATTGGCTATATATGTAGCCACTGGCATATATTAACATTATAACACGTAAGTTTGGTCTGCTTTCATGGCTCCGATTTTATGTTTGAGAGCATGTACATCGTTTTTTTGGTTTACATTTCTACATGCTTACGCTACACCTGCACAACTTCATGAATCATTATATACCTTCATTTGCATGCTACACTGCTGTGCATGGGGTAATTAGCATACATGCACCAGGAGCTGCGCAGCTCTGGCATACACTGGTAGTGCACATGGAAACAGCTCTTACTTGAATCGCTCAACGGCCATATTTGGCGCTAGAACGCTGACGCTACTCTGGTGCATGGCGCAAGCTTCATGAATCCCGGGGCCTATTTATATCACAGGCAAGGTTTAAGTCTTTAGAATGGGTAAATCTGGTGCTGTTTGTTTTGTGGATATGCAGGAGGTCCATCAGAGTGGGGTCTGACAATGCCCTGTATGCCAGGCATAGATCTTAGATCTCCCCTCAAAAGCATGTAGGAAATAAAATACAGGGATTGGGCCTTGAGGTGGTCTGCAGAGAACATTTTACTTACACCCTGTATTCTTTTAGTGAGAAACCTTTGTGGATGTTCCAATTGTTAGATATGCCTAGTTAGGTACATACCAAAGGCGGCATTGTACTCAATGATAGGTCTGATGAATGCTAAATACAGTGGAATAATGACTTCCTGGGACTTAGATGCCATACTTTTGTTTATAAGTTGCGCAGCATAGAATTATTTCCTCACTGCTATAGACACGTGATGGTCAAAGGCTAGATTAAGATCTATGTGTTTCCCTAAATCCCTGACTACTTGGTCAGCTCTAAGGGGTATGTTGTCAATAAGATAGTTACCAGGGGTGGATGACTTCCCAAAATATACTATTACACATTTCCTGGCATTTACCATTAGTCTATGGCTCTGACACTAGTTGGCTGTCTGTTTCAGCCCCTCCTGAAGAACATTTGTGTCAGCGTGGGGATTCAATGATAGCTCCTAATTTTTAATCATCTACAAACTTAGTCAGCGAGAGACCATTGACACTGGCCTTGACTTCAGAAAAGTAAATGCCTAAAAGGAGCGGTCCAAGGACTGATCCCTGAGGGACTCCACTTGTGACTGGCGTCTTTGAAGAGGTGGACTCCCCAATTCTAACTTCCTGGGTCCCGTCTGTGAGCCAGTTGGCTATCCACCGGGTGACACACAAGTTTGTACCTTACCCCTTGAATATGTCAACAATGCTCGAGTGGGGTATTGTGTCAAATGCCTTGGCCAGGTCAAGAAAGGCAATGTGAATGAACCGTTTTTCCCTCATCCACTGCTTTGGTTATCTTCTCAAAGAAGTCCACCAGGTTGAGTAGGTGTGATCTTCCCTTGATGAATCCAAACTGGGCTGGGTCCAGGAGGTTTAATATATCTCTGTTGATCATTTCCATGATAATTCTTTCCATGATTTTACATATAAGACTAGTGAGACTTATGGGTCTGTAGTTTCCAGGGTCTGTAGATGGCCCACTTTTGTGCAGACTAATGACTGTTGCTGTTCTCCATTCATGAGGCACGATGTTTCATGCTATTTAGAAGGCATCCTGGGATACTGTCTGGGCCCTCTGAAGCAGTATTCTTGGTCTTAGAGAGAACATTAAGGACCAGTTCCCTAGTGATAGTAGGGGTAGTTATGTTTCATGATATTTCCTGAGGGAAGGTTGAGGGGGGAGATGGGTAAAGTTGGAGCTGAACTTATCAGACAGGAGGTTTGCTATATCTTCTGGCTCACTAGAAGTGGCTTTATTTACAATTAAGTCTGCACACAATTGTGTAATGCCTTTGAGGTTGCGGACATATGTAAAGAATGCTTATGGCTGTCCTTGGCCTGGGAGGCCAAATTTACCTACAATTTGGCTTTGGTAGATTTTATTTGTCCTCTAAGTTGTTTGTTTAGTTGATGAGAGTGCTTTTATCCTGCTGGGTGCTGCACCCACTAATTTTTGCCATGATTTTCTTCCTTCTGTTAAACAGCCTATTGATTTTGTGATTCCACCAGGTTGCTTGTTTTTTTAGGTAGTTTTGTACTTCTTCCTGGTGGGTACATCTGCCTGTATACAGCTATTAATATGCTTGTACTGGGTTTTAGTGAACAGTTCTGAACAGGCAGCAGTGTTTTCAGGGTTTATGGGTGCTTGAAATTTTGCCAGGTTATCACTTATTAGTAGAAAGTTAGTCTTAGAGTAGTTCCTGAATATTCCAGGTTTAGCTGGGGGTCCAGGTTTTATTTTTACTTCAGAGGAGACCATTTTATGGTTTGACCTTTCCAGGGAAGACATTACAGTAGGGGGTGTACAGCACTCTCCCATATTAGTGAGGACCAGATCCAGTATAGCTGCACACCCTGGTTGGTGTACTGACTATCTGGTCAAGGGAGTTTGTGTTTACAAAATCGAGGAATCTCTGTGTCTGTACGTTTGGTGTTGTATAGGACTCCCAGTTAATACTGGGATAATTAAATTCACCCATGAATATGGTATTGGGTTGGATGATTAGTGTTTGTAATAAGTGTAAATACATGGTATGGGTTTCCTAGGTTATAGAGGAGGACCTATAGCTTGAAAGGAAGTGGTATTGGATTTTACCTATGGTGATTTCAACATGGAGCAGGTCAAGTGCATTGTCCTGTTTGACCAGCCTTGAAGTATATTTATTTTTGATGTAAATAGAGACACCTCCACCCTTTAGTCCCTGCCTGTGAAGTAGCTGGTCTAAATGTGTGGAAGGCATTATAACCTTCTTGCAGCTGCAGCTTTAATCCATGCCGCATTCTCTAGGGTGAAGAGAGCTTTAGGGAGAGAAGTTTTTTTTCAGACTCCTAGCACTGAGCAATGATACCTTTAGATTTTCTTGGCTTTGATTTGCTAGGTTGGAAGTGCTTTTCAGTTTGGCATTACCTAAAAAAGGCACTATGGGGGAAGACAATGTTTTAGCTAATAATCGAAAGGCTTGACGGGATAGGTACAGACCATCCCTGGCAAAGCAGCATGGTCTGTTGACATCAGAAACTAAGCCAATTATTAAAGTCATTCACCTTTTGTTCGTATTGTGGTATCATCCTTGGAGAAGGTAAGATGCTGATCAATGCTAGGCACATACCAGCCTGAGACACGCATTCCGAGAGGTCCATGGTGTCTCTCTTCATATAGTCTAGGGAGGTATGTCTCAGGTCATTTACTTCCACATGGACTATATCTGAGTCATATCAGTATTTGTGGTCCAGTGACCTGAGTGTGTGCGTAATATGGCAGATCCTAGTCCCTGATAAGCAACTGACAGTGACCTCCTTACTCACCCTGGTGAGAGGGACATCAGTGTATCTCACGATGGGGTCTTCAATGACTAGATTGTTAGATTGTATGGTGGCTTTCCTTATGGGCTTAGAGGTAGAGGCTTGATGAGATGTAGCTCTATGTGTTGATGTGGGCGTCGTTTTGAAAGAGTGCATTTGGGGCTGCTGAGGGTATTGTTTTGAAAGAGTGCATTTGGGGCTGCTGAGGGTATTTGTTATGTGTATTTCATCTAGGAAGTCTTTGTGGTTTAGAAGGGTTACATTTAAGTGCATCAGTATATGTGGGTCAATATGTCTCCTTTGAATTATGTATGATAGGTGCAGTGTGTGTACTACTGACAACCTTATTGACATTAGGAGTACTTTTATGTGAGAGGTTTGCCTCCAGTGACACTGTGTAAATACACCTCTCACATACCATAACAGAATTAATTAGTTGTCAGTAAACATGAGGCAATTTCTACATTGCCTCAGGATGCCCATATCCACCAAGTTGGTAATAGAGACAGTGGGAATGTTCATGTCCATGGCAACAGACCCTTTTTTATTAGACAACTGGAGTGAAAATATAAATCAATGTCAGGAGTATCCAGTTTGCAACTATGGGGACAGTGCTTGTCACTGCAAACTAGTTGTCCTGTGTGCAACTAGGTAGTGGAGAAATTTCAATTGTGCTTTTATAGGAAAAATGTCACTCAAGGTGTCTGAGTCTGTACAGAGCACTGCCAAACACTTGAGGGGAATCTAATACATAGACCTTGAAAATTTAAGGAGGAAGTATTTAGTCAGATATTCTGAAATTAGAAACAAATCAAGCAGTACTTACTGAAAACAAAAGAATTGGCTTGTCAAGAAAGATGAAAAGAGGGGAGTTGCATGAATGGCTACTGCCTGGCTACTATCAGTAATGGTCTCACCACAGCTTCACTCTGCTGGGACAGAATGTGCCTTTGCTTCTTCTCCTACCAGAAGCAAAACGTTAGTACCAACCCCAAGATAAGAAGCAGGCTACAGCCTGTTTAGTGATCCAGTCTTGTCTCTGATGAAAAGGGTCTGTAGGCTTGTTTTAGTCTTTTCCTGGTAGATGCCTTGAATAGCAACCAGATCAATCAGGAATGTTAAATACACCACGCTCACTGTCCAACCAGAAAGAGTCAGGAATCAATGCACTCTGCTCCTTCTCTCCCCAGCAAATTCCAGGTGAGGAAGGACACAAATGGGCAACAGCTATCCTACTTTGTGTAGGGAAGAAATGAGACCTTTTTTTCACTTCAAAGGGAGGGACCAATATTTACTTTTGCTACTTGGATGTGGTGCTGAAAGTTGATGAACAGGTCAAACTGTAGTCCTAGGTACTTGTATGATATGACATTTTCCACGTGCTGACTAATATTCAGTGAGGTAGCCCAATTGGTGCAGAGTTTTCCTGCCTTTGGAGTGCACCATAAAGCACGGATTTGGGTTTCTTTCGAATGAGTAGGAGTTTGTGCTGGATAAGACAGTCGTTATGAGAAGTGAGGTCTATTTGAAGGAGGTTAGAGATCTGAGAAATTGGAGGATATAAATGACCATATCATCAACATATAGGAGCATTGGTAAGCTGGGAGAGTGGGAATTGGTTGATTTATAAACAGGGACAGGGGAAAGAAAGGAACCTTGTGGGATTCCTACATTAAGTGGTGAGATGGAAGAAGAGACAGAACCAAGTTAAACACTGAAGGGCCTATTGGATAGGAAATTGGTGAGCAAGTCTGGGCCAGTCCAACATCCATTAGCAGAGCATGGCTGGATGTATCAAAAGCCTTGATTAGGTTAATAAAGATTGCTTCTGTAATCTGTCGATTTTCCAAAATGTGCATCTTAACACCCAAAAGTTTCAGTAAGGAGTGAATGTTTAAACTCAAAATGTTTAGTACAGAGTGAAAGAAAACCACTCTAGCTTGTTTTTTATGACAATTTACAGTGTTCTCACAAAAGATTCTCTCATATTCACAAGTTGGTTTTGAGCACTCTGTTGGTAGTCAACTCTACATATAGGCATATTGAACTCTCACACACCAGGTCCTCCTCCTCCACAGTCCATCTTATCCTGTGCAAATAGTGGGCCTAACAACTCGGAAACAAAATGTAAAGTCAAGTCTTAGTGCCTGGGACACACAGAATATGCAAGATATACCCTATAGACTCAAATAAGCCCAGGTAAAAAGTTTTCCCTAAAAGAAAATCTTAATAGCTTCAATTGAACTAGAAAGGCATAATCATACAAAACATCTAGACTTGACTTCTGAATTTCAAGGAAGGCATCCTGTGGCACTTTGTATTAAGAGCACATATGATTGCAAGGAGCTCTGAGTAAGAGCTTGCTTATATGATGAATTTAAATCAACCAGCCCATATGACATTATGGTATATTACTTAAGGCAATATTGTGGAACCAAGTTTCCTTTTACTTACATGAACTTGATTTGCACTATCTCTACGTCTGTACAGTGAGGCCCTAAGCCAATAATGTAACTAGACAAATGCTCACGAGCCACCAGCAGAAGACATATATCAATGTCTGGTGGCCACTATCTAAAAATAAAAAAACTGTAGTTGAGACCTTCCCATGTGAGAGCTCATAAATGAAGCAGCAAAGCCATAAAATCCAATATTGTTTATTGAAATCCACTCCGTTAAATGCTTTCATCCCTCCACACTTTAATACTGGGACTTCATCAGAACAAACACATTATAACACCATCTCCTTATAAATCATACCCAATTAATTAATTATCTACCAATAAATTACCAAACTCATTAACTTTTAAAGATGAAAAACACTATAAAACACTTTAAAATACAATTGTACTAACACTCCTAACCACCTAGAACAGTGTTACGTCACATATAATAGTAAGAGTTGCAATTATAAAAACATACACACAAGTATATAAAAAATAATCAATATGTGTACTATGCAAACTTTACCAAAATACATAAATACTGAAAAACAAAGTTTTAAAAACCACAGCAAATAATCCAAGAATGGTAGTTGATTTACGTAAGTTTTACCATTGCATAATATCCTATGCAAATACCAAGTGCATGTACTTGTAACATAATAGCTCTCAGCCTAAGAATCTATAATTGTAATGCTCTCTTCTTTACAATAGGAAGTAGAGAAATATTATCATTCATAACTGGGGGAATAACTGCATTTAATCTTACCTGGCATTGAAATTCTTTTATTTCTAGCATTAATTCCTACCATCCCCCTCTGGGGTCAATGGGTAGAACCTCTAAGATTCCAAATTTAAATTTGGTGAAGTTAGGGCAATCTATAGTGTGCTTAAACAGTGAGTTGTTGGTATTTGCCTTCTGTATCATGTACAAATGTTTGTAAATTCTCTTCTTTAGTCACCTCTCTGTTTTACCTACATAGTACTGTCCACACCCTACACAGACTTGGTCTTACAATTTCCCCTTTGAAAATTGACCTCAAAGGGTACCCCTTGAAGAATAAAAGTACTTTCTTTTAAAATGTACTCACACTGCCTACAGGCACCACAACTGTCTCCAATCATTGGGACTTTTCTGATCCAGTTCCTGAACGAGGAAGTAGGAACGAGAGTAATAATGGAATCGGAGAAAGTCACAGTGATTTGGACAGTAACAACAAGTTATGTCTTACCATAATGTTCCATCTGTGTTGTAGATCTTTGTTCATTCATTACTAATAGGACCTCGGTTCTGTCCTCGGAACCAATACGGCTGTTTCCAAGCTCTCACCAGCCAAAAACTCTCAGCTAAGACCTACCCATAATACCCCTCTCCTAATTACTCCAGATCGAGTTTGCCCACCCCTAGATAATAGGCGTAGTGATAGAAAAAAATAGTAGAAGGCTCTGTCTGAGCAAATACCCTAACCAGGAGTTCCTAAAGTCCACCAAGAGTCCAGACAGGGGGAAGGAGGGTGGGAAGTAATGAATGAACAAAGATCTACAACACAGATAGAAAGTTATGGTAAGACATGACTTCTTTATCTGATGTTGTAAATCTTTGTTCATTAATTACTAATAGGACTGAGTCCCCAGCTACTTGAGTCCTGGGTGGCACTAAGGAAGGATATTCCTGAGCACCATAGAACCAAAAGATGCTCGTCCCCTGGAGGCCAAATCCAATTTGTAATGAGAGATAAAGGTATGAGGTCTTGCCCAAATGGCTGCTGCGCAGATATCATCCATAGAGGTTCTGGAATGAAATGCTACAGAAGTAGCCATAGATCTGGTAGAATGAGCCTTTATTCTGGAAGGTAAGGATAGCTTATTCTGTTGGTAGATAAAGGTAATGACATTTCTAAGTCAGGAGGAAACAGATTTACCCAATCTGGGTCCTGCAAAGGCCACAAACAATTGATCTGTTTCCTGAAAGATTTAGTCCTGTCCAAATAACAGTGAAGCTGCCGATGCACATCAAGGGTGTGCAAAAGGTACTCCCCTCTATTAGAATGTTGAGGGAAGAAAACCGGCAGGTCAATACATTGGTTAATGGAAAAAACAGAAATGACCTTGGGCAAGAAAGAAGGGTCAGTACGAAGAGACACCCTATCCATGTGGAAGATCAAGTAAGGTCTCTTGACACTCAAGGACTGCAGCTCAGATACTCTTCTTGCTGAGGTATGTGCTACTAGCAGTAAGGTTTTCCATGACAAAAATTTTAAATCACATGAATCAAAGGGCTCAAAAGGAGGATCTGTGAGAGACTGAAGTACCAAAGTCAAGCCCCAGGGTTCTAAGGGAGGCTTGACCGGAGGTTTAACATGTAATACTCCTTTCAAAAAGGTCTTGCACAGACGGTGTGACATAATTGAAGAATTATCAAGTCCATTATGAAAATTGGCGATAGCTTCTAAATGTACAGTGATCATCGATGCTGAGGCTCCTGCATGTAAAAGAGTAGTCAGGTATTGTAGGATCTTTTGAATAGGCATAGAGAAAGGGTCTAAGTTCTGATCTTTGGCCCATATAGAGAACCTAGTCCATTTACTAGAACAAACTTTCCTGGTGGAAGGTTTGTGTGAAGCCAGAAGAATTTCACGAACAGGAGATGGGATGTCAGGCAGCCTGGCACTCATTGGAAGTGGAGGAACCAAGATGTGAGCTTGAGACTGTGCAGGTTTGGATGAATCAGTCCCTGAGGATGAGATAACAGGTCTTGGGAATGATCCAGTATCCATGGGCTGTGAATCAGATGAGGCCATAGAAATGGGAACCATACTTGACGGGGCTAGTAGGGGGCAATCAGGATCACTTTGCTTCTCAACCTCTGAGCTTTCTGGAGAAATTTTGGAATGAGGGGAAACAGGGGAAAGGCAGACAGGAGACCCGGGGGCCAATCGTGCATTAGAGCATCTCTCAGTGGTTCCCCCTGAGGGGGGATCAGGGCAAAATAGCTTCTGCATTTGTAGTTTAGGGGGGAAGCAAGGCTTGCTCCAGCATTGGAAGATCCGATCCGCTGTTACAGGGTTGAGGGACCACTCGTGAGGCATCAGGATGTTCCTGCTCAGATTGTCCTCAATAAGGTTGGAACTCCTGGGAATGTGCATTGCTATAAGAAAGCAGTTGGAAGCAATCACTCAGTGCCAAATCCTCATGGCTTCCCGACACAGGGGGTAAGACCTGGTTCCACCTTGCTTGTTGATATACCAGATGACTGACATTGTCTGACTGAATTGCAATGGTACCAGAGGGTAGGGATGCATGGAACGCTTGCAACGCTAAGAGAACTGCCCACAGTTCCAGGAATTTTATGTGCAAATTGGCCTCCATGGGGGACCAGGTGCCTTGGATAGTCTTTCCCTGAAAATGCCCCCCCCACCCTAACAGGGAAGCATCTGTGGCCACCGTGGCCGTGGGCTGGGGAAGACAGAATGATCAACACCAAAGATTCATTTGTGGCTTCACCCACCATAGCATTTCTTCCTTGCAACGGTTTGTAAGATGTACCATGTGGTTGAGTGGGCGAGTTAGCAATGGATTGTGTGGAAAGGAGCCACTGCAGGATTCTCATGTGCAGTCTTGCCATTGGTACTAACATAATGGCAGCCACCATGGAGCCTAAGAGTTGTAGTACAAGACATGCTGGTACATAGGTCAGAGGAAGAAGGTCTTGGATTTGGTGTCTTATTTTCGAAAGCCTGTGAGGGGGGAGAGAAGCTTGACAGGATGTTGTGTCGAAGACTGCTCCAATAACTTCCAGTGTCTTTGTTGGGGACATGTGAGATTTGTCTTTGTTGATTGTAATCACCAAGCGGAGAGCGAGACCTTGAGTGCAAGAGAGGCTGCGAACTAGGAGATTCCAGGTCGGAGCTGTAAGGAGCCAATCGTCTAGATAGGGAAACACCTGGAATCCTTGTAGTCGAAGATGCGCTACCACAACTGCCATACATTTGGTGAACACTCGGGGGGGGGGGCTGTTGAGAGACCGAATGGCAGTGCCCTGAACTGGTAGTGATTGGCTCCCAGCTGGAAGTGGAGAAACCTCCGAGAGCGGTGATCCATCTTTATGTGGTAGTACGCATCCTGGAGGTCTATCAAGCACATCCAGTTGTCCCTGCCTAGGAAGGGAAGAATGGATTGTACTGCGACCATCCGGAATTTTTGAGGTTTATTAAATTCGTTCAATAGGCTGAGATCCAGGATTGTTCTCCAGTCCCCTGTCTTTTTTGGCACTAAAAAGAACCTCAAGTAAAACCCGGATCCTGTCTGGTGTGGTGGGACTGGTTGGATGACTCTTTTTCTTAGCAGCTTTTCTATTTCTAAGGCTGCTAATTACCTCTGATTGGGTGGTACATCGGGGATTCATTGATGGGTCTGGGAGTTAAATCGAACGATATTTGGTAGCCTCTGGATATTATTCTCTGCACCCAAACATCGGTAGTAATAAGATGCCAGGCTGGTAGATGCAGAGAAAAATGACCCCTGACTGCTTCCAGAGAAAAGCAATTGGACCACTGCTCAGGAGTGCTGGTAGGGTCTTCCCGAGAAAGAATTTCTAGCTCTCTGGTTACGCGGACTCCCTCTACCCCAAAAGGGGCACCTTCCATATGAGTTGCCCCCTCTACCCCGGGGGGTTTGTTCACCATGAGTGTCACGAAAGATCCCTGGGATTTCTTGAACCACATTTTTCCTCCCTTCTGGTTCCTGTAATAGGACCTCTGGGGGTTGGAAAAGCGTATGTCCACAGCAGACAAGGATTGTTACGTCTTTCTCACTACGTGCAAGTGTGTCTTATACTTTGGGTCCAAAAAGTGCAGATTTGTCGACAGGTGCATTGACGAAGGAAGATTTAAAGGGGTCTGTGAAGTCACACAACTGCATCCAAGCATTAAGTCTCATGACAATGCCTGATGCAGCAGCTCGAGCTGCCCCCTCGGTAGTGTGAGATATCAAACGCATCGAGGAGTTTGAGATGGATTCAAGGGTAGCTAGCTGTGAGGTGACAGTATCACGCACCTCATCAGGCTGTACCCCCACCAAAGAGGAAGACATTTTGGAAATTAGGTTTCTTTGGAGGTGAATAAAGTTTGCCAGATAGTTCAGTGACCGAATGGCAAAGGTCGCTGAAGCATAGGTCCGTTTCCCTAGTCTGTCCATGATCTGGGACTCCCTATTTGGAGGATGGACAGTGGAACTATCTTCTGCCAGTTGCCTCTTGGTGGCCACCACCACGACCATAGAATCAACTGTCAACTGCTTGGACCAGTGTAGATAAAATTTTGTCTGGCCTCCTGGGGACAGGTTCTACATTGTCTGAGGCCTTCCAGGCATACTGCACAATGAGTTTAACAAGGTCATCTATCAGTGGGGTCACCCAGGAAGTAGATGGCCAGGCACGGAAGGCCTGCAAGAACACTGATTCCTCAGAAGAAGGTTTAGAGGACTACCAGTCTCCCCGCTGCTTGAGGATTTCAAGAATGTCTCTGAAAGAGACATTGTCTGGGGGAGACCATGGAGACCCTTCCTCCTCATCACAATCAGTGTCTTCAGTGATAGATTCCTCAGGGGAATCAAGGTTTTTCCTTTTGCACCATTTCATTCAAGGTGGCTCCCCAGTGTGATCTTCTGAGAGAAGGGGGTTCTTGTGACTCCCGTGCCTGGGGTCCCAAAATAGAGGGTTGAGAGAGGTGCATGCTGGGGGGTTCTGATACTGATGTCATTGGTGCTGACTGCGAGCCTTCGGAGTGAAGGACCCTCTCCATCACCTGGACAGCAGGCCCACCTAAGGAGGGATGGGAGCCCAGAACTGGGAGGGACAACCTCAGAACCAGGGTCACACCCCGTCCTGAGGAGTCCACCTCCAGATGAGGAGCTCCGAGAGAACTGGAAGCTGTCGGAGCCGGGGACACAGATGGCGCCAGCAAGAAAATAGGTGCCTGGCTAGGTACCAAGGTACGGATGGTCCAGGCACTGCTCTGAGAGAGCATCGGCTCCACCAGAGCCGATGCAGCAAGGGTGGTCAGTGCCGACAGGGGAAACACTGCTGTCGGAGCCGAGACAGTATGCACCAGAGTGGACATCGATACCGGGATCTCTGGGATCTGGGTAGAGGCCAGAGAAGGATAAACAGGGGAAGATGTAGTAAAAGATTCCGAGCCAAGAGGGATGGAAGGTCTAGCTAGAATGGGCAATCCTCTAGCTGCCAGAAGCTGGTTCACAACCCGCACTAGATCTAATTCAGAAAAACTCCTAGTTGAGCTAAAGGAGGCTGCTGAAGGAGAATCAAGTCTTTCTAGAAAGTGGCTAAACCTCTGTCCCCAAAAAAAGGTCGGAAGTTGGAGAGTATCTTGTCCTTGGCAGGTATTCGAGTTTTGGAGCCGATGGAGCCAAAGAAACTGTCGGCACCGTGGCCGGGGATGGTGCCGAAGCAGGTACAGTCATCAGAACCAATGTCAGATCCAAGCATGGCACTGAAGTCAGTGGTGCTGAGGTTGGAAACGAAATAGGGCTGAATATCATGGACGGCACCGAGGGAGAGGATACAGAGCCTGGTGTCAAAGAGGTCTCCGCCGAGGCTGCCGGCGAAGCACAGAGCCGACTTGGTTGCATAACTGACGGAGATGCAGGAACTGATTGACACCGTTCTTCCTTATGTTTTTTGGTCTTTGGAGGGGGTGAGACCTCCGACCCAGATAGAGCCTCCGAAAAAGGTGTCTTGAGTAAATCTTTTAAAATAAGTTTATTTTTACATTCTGCTACTGTACGATTACTAAAACTAGCACAAATGTCACAGTCAGCTTTAATATGATCCACACCTAAACAGTAGACACAACGAGCATGAGTATCCGAGTTAGGCATCTTACACCCACACTTGTCACACTGTTTAAACCCCAACTTAGCTTTGTCTGACATAGTAAGGCAACAAGGCTATCCTATAGAAAAAACAAAATAAGGGAGAGAAAAAGCGCGAGAATACCAATGATGGTATTAAAAATACCACAGGTGGTAAGGAAGGGCCTGTCAAAGGCAGGAGAGAGGGACAGTACTAATAGTGGCAGAAATTAAATTACCAAGGTAAAGGGTAGGGAATAGGATTAGGTTATAGACGACAGTAAGAAAAGTCTACCTTGACTAAAAAATAAACAATTTTGAAGAGAAACTGTCTTAAAAATAACAATTTTCTACTTAGCTTTGAGACAGATGGCTAGCATGTCTGACTAGGAACGTGACAAACGAGATCTGGAGTAATTAGGAGAGGGGCATTATCGGCAGGTCTTAGCTGAGAGTTTTTGGCTGGCGCAAGCTTGGAAATGGCTGTATCGGTTCCAAGGACGGAACCGAGGTCCTATTAGTAATTAATGAACAAAGATTTACAACATCAGATCTTCAATTTCCAGCAGTGGATTAATGTTGAAATATGCTTCACCAATAATGGAATAATGAGTAGGAACAGGCAAGTACCCCAATCTTTTCAGCACAAACTTTGCGAACTTGAGAACAAGTTATTTAAAGTTAGAAGCTTGCAATGTGACAATTTATATTTAGGTGAAAGCATTAGGAACAAGTGAGTTCCAAAGGGCTTGAGACTATTTAAGTTTCTAAATGGGTTAAAAGCTGGAAGTTTGGAAACGAATGAACTTCTAAACATGTTTCACCGATTTGGATGTGAACTTATGTTATTTATTATAAAAGTTAACAATGTGAATATTAATAAACATTTAGATGAATTAACATCATTTGACAAAGAGATTTTGAATGACCTGTTGTTTGATACTAATGTGATTAAATATAATAAAATTTTTAAGAAAGTGGAGAATTGTTAAGGGCAATATTGAAAAGAAAAAGAAAAAAGAAAAAAAATGGCTAGGGATGATGAGTACAACAAAAAACAAAAAAACAGCTTACCCTTTACCTAATGCCTATTATGATGGGGATAATAGGGAGACTAAAAATTATACTGAATTAGATTATAATAGTAAGTACGGTTAGAGAATGGGGAATACGCAGGACACTGAATCTGATGATTACAATAGGAATTATCCACCCCTAAGGAAATCAGAAAGGATAGAAAACAGAAATAGACATAAAACTTTTTTTCCACAATCCCACACCCCGAGAGGTGGGAGGGGCAGGGGCAGAGATCTGAGATTCAGCAATTAGATTTTTATGACAAGACTGTAGGGAATATTTCTGAGGAAATAGTTATTTTGAGTGAGGGTAGAGTACTGTCCTATAGAAGTTTTAAAAATTTGAATTACACAGATTTAACCATAGATAATTTTTTTCCCCTGTTTGAAAAAGGATTTAAGTTTGTGCCTTCATATAGAACAAATATTGTGGACGTTATTACAGAATTAAAACTTTTTACTAGCAGGCTAAATCAAAGTATTTTTTAAGGGTCAAACATTTGACAAAGAAAGTAATCCACGGTTATGTCTAAGGAAAAATAGTTGTTTCAATTCCCCCTTCACCCATTGGTTGAAGGGGCTTGCAGACATTTATTTTTCTTTATGTAATGAAAATAAGAAAATGAATAAATACTGCAACATAACAAAAAATGAGACCGACCTGATAAGAACAATTTGTAATGATGATGAACTGAGGGTGATGAAATCCGATAAGGGTGGAGGAGTGGTTTTATTTAATAAAATGGATTACGTCAATAGTTTATTTGAAATATTTTATACTAGTAATTATCATGAGGCATCAAGACATGAGATCTATATAGCACATAGGAAAATCCAACTACTACTGGAAGATTCACTTTTTCAAAATGTTATAACACAAGTATATGAATTTTTAAAATCTGATAAAGTGTTAATTCCAGTAATGTTTGGTATACTGAAAGTCCACAAATAGGTTCATAGTTGTGTACTAGGCTAATGGCTCTGGAGCCTTTACAAGCCTAGCCCATAGGATTACTCTAGCATCATGCAATGTGTGTCTCAACTCCCATTTAGGGTTATCAGTTCTGCACAAAATGGACCCACTTACTCATTGGGAGTATTTATTGATAGAGTGTTGAAAAATGCTACAGCACCCCTCAATTATTTGTTAAAAAATTCCTAGGATATGCTGTCCAAAACTGAACAAGGTTGGTATACTGACCAGTGTTGTTTTTCAACAATAGATGTTAAAGATTTATTTTCTTCTATTCCCCATCAAGAGGGATTAGTATTGTTTCATGACGCCATCTGTAATCTTACCAACCTGGATGAGACACTAATTAACTTTGTAATGGTAGCTATGGAGGTCATTTTGGACAACAATTATTTTTACCTTTGAAAGAGGTTTATTTTAAGCAACTGAAGGGTGTAGCGATGGGTGCAAGTTGAGCACCCATCTTTGCAAACTTGGTCCCCTATGCCTGGGAGCCAAGGCACATCTTAAATACTGCTTTTTCTAGTAAGTGGATACATTATTTCAATTTTTTGGATGACATACTTATTACATAGAATGACAAGAATGAAAACAATGGGCCGGATTCACGATGGCTTGCACGGAGTCTAAGAGTAGTGTAAGACTCCATGCAGCCATCATGTCCGACGAGCGATCCACGAACAGCCTGCAGGGGAGTGTAAGAGAGCTCCTAAAACGGCTCTTACATGGACAGGGCTTGGATATGCAAATTATCTCATTTGCAGCCGAAAGGCATGCAAATGAGGTAATTTTGTGATCCAGGAAGCACAAACCTGTCCGTGTAAGAGCCATGTTATCTGCAGAAATGTACTCAGTTGATAACTGAGTACCATTCTGCAAATAGCACAATGGTGCCTTGTCAGCTCCAAATAAAGGTTGCATATGTTCCAGGAAGCATGCCAATGGCCATGGCATGCAAATGAGGTAATTTTGTGATCCAGGAAGCACAAACCTGTCCGTGTAAGAGCCATGTTATCTGCAGAAATGTACTCAGTTGACAACTGAGTGCCATTCTGCAAATAGCACAATGGAGCCTTGTCAGCTCCAAATAAAGGTTGCATATGTTCCAGGAAGCATGCCAATGGCCAAATATGTGGCCACTGGCAACGTACCTCCATGCAAAATTAAAATAAAAATGTTTTTTTTAGCGCAGCGCCGTGCAAACGGGCTGTGCTAAAAAAAAAAAAACAGAAAAATATTTAAAACCCATAAACGTGGGTTTTATGCAAACCATCAATTTACAATGTAAGGGAATAACAGGCTGAAGACAACATGGCCACCGAGTAGGGGTTGCTAAGGGGGGAAGCTCAGTGTAAGACATGTAACTAAGCATTAGTAGGCAATCCTATGTAAATGAGTCTTAGGATAGTGTAACAGAGTAGGAGATAGGTGACATCACAGGGGGGTATGTATGAAATAAATGAAGCTCATTGGAGCAGAGTGGGATGAGAAAGCTGTCAGTTACACATCATGGAAAGAGGTGTGTCAACAGGTTGACATGGGAAAGCCAAGAAATGGAAGGTGTACACTGTGGATAACACCAAAGTTTCTTGACGAGTGTGCATGCGCGCGTGTGCGCACTGGGAAGCCCGAGTAAGATGGAGTGCGCGCATGTAAGCGTGAGTGCGCGCATTTACGCCGAAGTAAACATGTAGAAGCCTGTTTAAAGACTTGTAAGTGCGTTTGTGCTAGTGTGCGCGCGTTTTAACCCGAATAAGCAAGTTGTAGTCCATCTAAGCATGTGTGTGCGCGTGTTAGCTGCTGTGTGCGTGTGTGCCCCTGTATGCGCGTCGCTTCCCCCTGAGGAAACAGACAGGAAAAAGGAAGCACAACAAATTGTAGGAAGCTACCAGAGAATACTAGCAGAGCTAGCAGGTGAAAACAACCAGAATCAGGTAATTACACAGGCAGAACAGTAGCCCAGCCCAGCACTGAAAACTCTGCAAACAACAGTGCAGTATGTGTCTCTCAAGAGACACTGCAACACTGGAGTAAGCTACTAGAAATGAAAACTGAAAAAGCTTCACTCAGACAAAAAATGCTAGGGGCTGCCATAGCTGTTATAAGGCGACATATGCAACATGCTGAGGATGGTGGCAATGCAAATGCTGCCGGACAACCCACAGTGAGGAGACGGAGAACAGTGTACAGGCCCAGGGTCACCTACCAGGGGTTACATGAGCTGGAGATAGTGGAGCACTATAGAGTGGACAGAGACCTCCTGCAGCAAATTGTTGAGCTGTGCAGGCCACGCCTCACACACAGAACCAATAGAGGGGAACCCATCCCAGTGGAAACCAAGGTATGTGTTGGCCTAAGAATACTAGCAACAGGTACCTTCCAGAGACCAACTGGTGATATGATGGGGATATCACAGGCATCAGCATCCAGGGTACTGCACCATTTCTTGGATGCCATGTCAGCACATGTCGGCGATCATGTATATTTCCCCAATTCCCGTGAGGTACTGGCCAGCAATATGCGTCTCTTCCAGCAAATAGCGGAATACCCTGAGGTAGTGGGTGCAATAGACTGCACGCATATACGCATCAAAGCACCAGCCGGTGAGCGGGGTAGGGCCTACATTAACCGCAAGGGCTTCCCCTCCATCAACTGCCAGGTTGTGTGTGATGCCCAGGGCATAATAATGAATGTGTGTGCTGGCTGACCTGGAAGCTACCATGATTCCCATATCTGGCATCTGATGCAGCTGTACCACACATTTGCCAATGGGGACATCCCACATGGTCACCTATTGGGGGATACTGGCTATGCACCGGAGCCGTGGCTGATGACACCCATCAGAAATGCACACACACCTGAACAGGAATGCCATAATGAGGCACATGCACAAACATGTAATGTAATAGAGCGTGTGTTTGGGCTGCTCAAGTCATGGTTCCAGTGCCTGGACACATCTGGTGGAGCCTTGCAGTACTCACCAACTACATGTACCCAAATTGTCATGGTATGTGCTATGCTACATAATATGATTCTGCGAAAACAGCTGCAGCAGGACCAGCATAGGCCCGGCCCAAACAGCCCCCCACCATTGCCAAGGCCATCACAGGCAGAGCGTGACTCGGAGGAGGAACAACCTGAGCCTGCCCCAGTAGGCAGAAGGAGGCGTGCCCAGTATGCCTTGGCAAAGAGGCAACGCATAGCACATACACTGGCTCAGTAGGAACCCTGGAAATGATACCTCTCCCTGACTCACACATATAGTAAAAGGGATGCCTAAGTTGACACAACCTGCTTTCAAACATATACAGGGAGTGTAGTATGTGCATCCAACATAGGCAGCCCTGCAGCACCACTTGAGGCATGATTCCCATGTGTTAAGCAATGTAAAACCATGTAGTATATGCAAACTTGATGACCCATGAGTAACATCCTACCCTCACCAAGCATGATGCCACAATATGAAGACAAGATGATCAATTACAACAATTGGCATAAGTATTGTTGTTAGACAAAGGGGATCCAATGCCTGTCAGCCTGGGATGACATGCTGAGCAAGACATGATGCTCCGCTATGGATGGCTTGCACTTATCACCCCTGGCCTTTTGGATACTGGCAAAGGCTGTTCTCACCCCCATAGTGCCTTGAATAGGTAAGACACAAAACACAAACCCACCTCCATAGGTATCACAAGGGATACGAAACTAGAAGTAATGCTACCCAATGCCAGAAGTCTAAACTGCAAGATGCATGCAGTCCAAACTCTCCTCAGCATGGAGAATGTTGATATCTGTGCAGTAACATAAACCTGGTTCAAGGCTCCCAAGAGCACCCTAGCACTACCAGGTTACACCTCATACCATGCTTTACAACCCCAAAACATAGAACAAACTACAAAAGGAGGGTGAGTATCAATAATTGTCAAGGATACCCACACCCCCAGGTTGGTGCCACAGCATGAAGCAGCACAGACTATCCACATGCAAGTAACAGTGGCTAAATCTGCCTCCCAGTTCGTAGCCTGCTACAGACCACCCTCCTAAATCCAGGAACCCCACTTGGCCTACTTGAGAACACATGAAAATATGAAGGCCTCTCCAAACAACATTATATTGGATGACTGCAACTACCCAAACATAGACTGGGAGCATTATTCTAACTCCAACACCCTAGGCCAAAGGTTCCTAGATGTCATAAACCGAAATGCTATGGAACAACTTGTCAACACTCTCACAAGAGGGGTAAACATACTGGACCTGATAATCACCAACATGGGGACTCTATGGCCAAGACGAGAAGTGTATCCCTCACTGGTAAGATCAGACCATACAGTAATCTCACTGGATATTCACATCCTGACCCCAGTCCCTGGCCAGAAAACCACAGTGAAAAACATGTGTAAAGCAAATTATGCACTCCTCCAAACTGAGGTGGAATCCATTAAAGCCCTTGTGCCTGTGGAAAATATGGCCCAGACCACAGAACCCTTTATGAATGCATTCTATGAACATCTTCAGGAATGCATGGACTATGCAATCCCAAATGAAACCAAGACCCAATCCACAAAAGGCAGGCATCCTGTCTGGTGGACCCCAGCCATTAACAAACCATGCAAGAGAAGGAGGAAGCTACTACATGATAGAGCAAAACCCAAAAAGGGAAGGCATCACTGATCAGTATTATGACAAATAACTATGGCCACACATAAAATCCTCTAAGGCCAGCTATGAGATAAAAATTGTACAGGATACTAAGGATAATCACAAGGCTTTCTTTACTGATGGTAGGAACCTGGGTGGGAATTCCCAGATATGCTCAGAATTAGTCCAAAATCAATTAGGACTAGAACAAACAGAAAAACATCTTATTTTATTGTATGGGATAATTTACAAAATTTGTTAAAAAAATTTTAATTTCAATAGCATGGTATTTTAGTTTAATTAATTGATCTGATTGTAGTGGATGTCTTTGTAAATACTTTAGTTGTTTTGTTGAATATTATAATAATACCTATTTTTAATTACTTGTATAAAATTGTTATGATATTTCTCTTATATGTTAAAACAATAAACCTGTTTTGAAAAAAAAGAATTAGTCCAAAATGACAAACAATACATCAAACCCAGAGACATTGCCAACATCCGACCTGACAGGTTCAGTGCAAACTTCTCCCCCCCCCCACCAAAAGGCCAAATATCTATCCCAGCAGAGTGCTGGCCCCCTGTGCTGGCCCCCTGACATTGCAGATGCTCAGGTAACAGCCAGGTCCCTAAAGCAAAACACACAGCATCAATGGGACCAGATGGTGTCCCGGGCTGCATCCAACATGAAGTTCAAGAAGAATTGAACAAAAAATAAAACCACTGCTCAATCTCAGCCTTACCACAGGATATGTACCCAAACAGCAGTGTACAGCAACAGTAGTCCCTCTCCAAAAAGGTGGTGCCTGAATGGATCATGCAAACTATCACCCCAGAATCCTGACTAGCATGGTCTGCAAAGCTATGGAAAGGATCATCATGGACCTCAGAAATAAAGATATTGGGGACCTACAGACACTGGACCCTACCCAGTGTGGCTTTCTTAAGGGCAGATCCTGCCCCTTAAACCTGGTTGAGTCATTTGAAACAGTCACCAAGGCCATTGATGAGGGGAAGGTGGTCCACAAAGCCTACCTGGACCTTGCAAAAGCCTTCCATACAATACCCCACGTGGGCATTATAGATAAGCTCACCAGCTTAAATATAAACCCCTATGTCACTAGATGGGTTGCAAACTGGCTCAAGACAGAACTGACATGGTCAGAAATACTGGAGCCATGTCAGAGTCCAAACCAGCTACAACTGGCATCCCACAAGGCTCGGTCCTGGGACCCTCCTGTTTGGTATATAATTCTCGGAGGTACAAGCCAACATGGAAGGACTGTGTCTGAACAAGTTTGCAGATGACTACAAACTGGGCGCCATATCTGACCCTCCATCTGACACAAGCATTCTACAAAAGGGCCTCATAGAAACAGACAACTGGTGCCACAGCCATGTCATCAAGCTAAACACAAAAAAGTGTATAGTCATCCCCTTTGGAAAAACAGTAAGTGGCCACCAATTACCACATAGGTGGTAACCCATTAAGTACAGAAGAAGTAATAAGAGACCTGGGGACACAAGTTGATAGAAATCTCGCATTTGACAACCATGTGGCTGTAGTGGTTATAAAAACATTTCATATACCCACCTAATCATGAAGGTAATCACATCTATATCAGGGGAGGTCATCATGCCTCTTCAGTCATCCTTCATCAGGCTCACAATTGAGTACAATGCACCTTGTGGGATGTACCTTAGCAGACACCTCCAGCAACTGGAAATACCCCAAATCTGCCTGATTAAACAAACTGCAGCTCCACACAGTGGCATACTGCCTGCCTAGAGGCGATCGGTGCCTGATGTATATAGCCATGTCCAACCTGGAATCAATGCACATGCTGCATCTTGTAAAATCTGAATCCCATTCAGCTATGCACATGAGAGACCTGAACCTCAGCACTGAAATAATTAGGACATGCTGTAGTGATTGATCCATAACCCAGAAGCTCCCTCCACTTTTGAGTAAATTCACAGACCAGGTTAGCCAGAGAGTCCCTCATTGACTCTCTTCAAGAGGAATCTTGATGAGTGGATGGCAGATTGTAGGTTTACCCTGGGTATCACTTTTATGTCACAGTTAGACAGAGGCACAGTATACTAACCTTGAAAAATGTCATAGCAAACTCCAGTTAAAATGTGTGTTGAAGGACAAACACACTCTGACTAGGATTAGAAATGCCCTAGGGCACATAGCCTAGTGTTTCTCAATGTCCACCCAGGTTGCGGAATACACTAGTAATGTTGGACAAGCCTGGTTTAAGTAGGCCATAGCTGAACAAAATGCATCATGGTCATACCTTAGTTTGGTGTGCACAGTATGAATATTTAAAGCAGTGATGGGTCTCAAACCCATGATACTGTACACTAGAGTGAAAGGACTGAACCACTATACTATAACAATATTACAGTGTTTAGTCAGTATGAAAGAATGTTGACAAGTGTATGCAAACTGTCCCATGGAAACCCTGCAGGCACAGCATAATCCCTGTTGGGTTCAGACACAAAGCAGTTGGGCAGTAAGAACACAACAAGACTTCCAACACACACACTATAAATGACAAATATTGTTCAAGTTCACACACAACCACAAATGTAGTGGACCTCAGATCTCAACATATGGAAAGGTCACACTGGGTATGCTCACACACTTTGATAAATGAGACACATGTCAGGCAACAAACCATGGAAAGCCTGAACTGGGCATGCTCACACACTTAGGCCATGTCACAGTATAGCAGTCGGACACACATATCTGGCATTTGTATGTGTTAAGCCAGGAACCTCCCACAATACAGCAATCTGCCCAGTGCACACAGTTAAATGACAACAGAGACATAAGTAATATACTGGAACCCTGCCACGATCAAACATCTTCCACAGATACACAAGTTGTTCATAGAAACAGGGAAAGCTATGGCAATAAAGACCTACAAAGAGTTTATCAGCAACAAATATTGTGCATCCCAAACATAAACATATGGGTGCAGAGGTCGATACTAGGCTGTTTGCCCTAGGGAATACATAAGCCTAGCCAGAGTGTATTTGGCGTCTGCCTCCCCAGTACAGTAGCCTACTGTGCCTCTGTAAAGTAGATCACAGAAGGCACCGTTTAAGGCTAGTTTGCTGTGCATCCGTCAAGCAGGGACACAGTGGAGATCCCAGGGGTTGAATTTGCAATGTCACATCCATGTGGCTGGAGTTTGCTGGAAAAGGGTTGGCTAGGGTCTATGTCTAACATTAATTGGGATTGAATTCCAGACTGAGGAGAGCCTTATCTGTAGTGTCTGGGCAATTTCACTGTCAAAACTTGCAAGTGATGATTTTGAGGGATTGAAGTGTCCTGCCAATACTGTTCAGAGATGTCCTCCCTCTGTGGGATATTGCTCTGTTATGTATTAGCTCACTCCTTCTGTTGTACAGCTTATATATGGCTGGTGTCAACCAGACAGGTCTCCTGTTGTGGAGGAGTCTTGGTTTTATTTGGGATAGCATGATCAATGAAAACCTGCAGGTGCTCATAGAATGCATTAGTAAAGGATTCTGCAGATTGGGCTGTATAATCCTCCAGTACAGGGCCTTTGAAGTATTCCACCCCAGTCTTCACAAGTGCAAAGTCTGCTTTTGAGAAATACTTTGTTAGCAGTGATTTCCTTGTCTGGGGGTGGGGATCGGATATGGACGTCCAGGGAAAGTTGGTTATGGTCATATCTTAACAATGGTGGTCTACCTCTGGTGTGGAACATAGAGTCCCCATGTTGGTGATGATCAGGTCCAATATGTATTCCCCCTTGTGGTTGTGGTGACTGGTTCTGCCATAGCACATGGATTCACAAATTGTAGTGGCTGTAGGGTGATGTTGTTGAGGCCTGAGTAGTTCCCCCAGTCAATATTCCTGTACCTGAAGTTAACCACTGTAATGGCGCATGTGAACACCTTCATATCCCACACTGTTCCCAGGGAAGCCAAGTGTGGTTCCTGGATATGGGAGGGGGTGGTCTGAACTACACACCAAACAAAAAGGCAGTTTTGCACAATGGTAGTTGTATATGTATGGCCTGTCATGCTTAGTGCAGTGATAACAACCCAGAGGTGTGTGTATCTGTGATGTATATAGGTTCATAGGTTCATACTAGGCTATCTGCCCTAGGGCATTTATAAGCCTAGCCAGAGTGTGTGTGGCTTTTGCCACCCCTTGGAATGAGAATACTATGCCCATTTAGGGTTTAGTTTACTGTGCCTCTGTCTAGTAGTGACACAGAGATGACCCCAGGGGTAAACCTACGAACTCCCATCCACTCGTCAAGATTTCTCTTGAAGAGAGTCAGTGAGGGGCTCTGCCTAACATGGACTGGGATTCTGTTCCAGAGTGTAGGGAGCCTCTGGGTTATAAATCTGTCCCTCCAGCACGTCCTATTTATTTTTGTGTTGAGGTTCAAATTTCTCGCTCTCATGGCTCTGGTGGATTTGGATTTTCTGAGGTGGAGCATGTCCATTAATTCCGGACTGGACATGGCCTTGTACGTCAGGCATATATCGCCTTTGAGTAGGCGGTATGCGACTGAATAGAGTTGGAGTTTCTTCATCCGGGCAGAATATGACATATGTTTGAGACCCTTGATCCTCTTGGTGAGGTACTTTTGGGGTCTTTCTAACTGCTGCAGGTGTTGGGTAAGGTACATCCCAAATGGGGCATTGTACTCAATTATGGGCCTGATAAGGGAAGAGTATAGGGGCACGATGACCTCTCTTGATCTAGATGTGAATCCTTTCATGATAAGGTGGGTAATATAGAAGGTCTTCCTAACCACCTTGGCAATGTGAGTGTCAAATGAGAGGTTACTGTCAACTTGGGTCCCTAGGTCCCTGATTACTTCTTCCGTACTTAATGGATTACCACCTATGTGGTAATTTGTGGGTACTTTGATTTTCCCAAAGGGTATGACTATACATTTTTTGGCGTTCAGTTTAAGGCCATGGCTCTGGCACCAGTTATCCGTTTCTACGAGGCCTTTCTGAAGGATGCTTGTGTCCGCTGGAGTATCAATTATGGCACCCAGTTTGCAGTCATCTGCGAACTTTGTCAGCCACAATCCTCCTATGTTTGCTTGCACCTCGTAAAAATAAATGCCGAACAAGAGGGGTCCCAGGACCGAGCCCTGTGGGACCCCGCTTGTGACTGGCTTACAGTCTGACATGGCTCCAGCAATTCTGACCTTGTGGGTTCTGTCCTTGAGCCAGTTTGCAACCCATCTTATGACATATGGGTTTACATTTAAGCTGGTAAGCTTGTCTATGATGCCTGAGTGGGGTATTGTGTCGAAGGCTTTTGCAAGATCAAGGTAGGCTGTGTGAACTGCCTTACCCTCATCAATGGCCTTAGTGACTGTTTCAAAAAAGTCAACCAGGTTCAAAATGCAGGATCTGCCCTTGACAAAGCTGAATTGGGTAGGATCCAGTGTTTGTAAGTCCCCAATGTCTTTGTTTATGAGTTCCATAATGATCCTCTCCATAGCTTTGCAGACCAGGCTCATCAAGCTTATGGTGTGGTAATTTCCAGGGTCCGTAGAAGCACCTCTTTTGTGGAGTGGGACCACTGTTGCTGTACGCCATTCTTTGGGTACGTATCCTGTAGTAAGGCTAAGATTAAACAGCAGCCTTATGTGCGGGTTTAGTTCCTCTTGGAGTTCATGTAGCACGCAACCCGGAACACCGTCTGGTCCCATTGATGCTGTGTTTTTAGCTTTGGAGAGGGCGGCTCTCACCTGGGCATCTGAGATGTCAGGGAGGCTACACTCTGCTGGGATAGATACTTCTCCTTTTGGGGGGGAGGGGGGGAATTTGCAATGGACCTGTCTTCCAGTATGTTGGCAATGTCTGTGGGTTCAGTGTATTTTTTGTCATTTTGGACTAACTCTGAGCATATCTGGGAGTTTCCACTCAGGTTTCTAACATAACTAAAGAAGGCCTTGTAATTGTCTTTAGTGTCTTTTGCGATTTTTCTCTCAAAGTTGGCCTTGGATGATTTTATGAGTGATCGTAGTTTTTTTGCTAGTACTGATCAGAGATGCCTTCCCTTTTGGGGATTTTGCTCTGTCATGTAGTAGCTTCCTCCTCCTGTTGTAAAGCTTGTTAATGGCTGGGGTCCACCAGACAGGATGCCTGCCTTTGGGGGAATGGGTCGTGGTTTTATTTGGGATTGCATGATCCATGCATTCTTGAAGGTGTCCGTAGAAAGCGTTTATAAAGGATTCAGCGGTGTGGGCTGTGGTTTCCACTGGCCCAGGGGCCTTGAAGGATACCACTTCAGTCTTAAGAAGTGTGAAGTCAGCTTTGAGAAATTCTTCACTATGGTCTTTTGTGCTGGGGGTGGGGGCGGGATGTGGATTTCCAGTGAGATTAATTTATGGTCTGATCTCACCAATGAGGGGTATACTTCCGGTGTGGAGCATTGTGTCCCCATGTTTGTGATGATCAGGTCAAGTATATTATCTCCTCTTGTGGGAGTGGTGACTAGTTGTTCCATCGCATTTGAGTTTATGAATTCTAGGAACCTTTGGGCTAGGGTGTTGGGGCTTGAGTAATGCTCCCAGTCTATGTTTGGGTGGTTGACATCTCCCAATATGATGGTATTTGGAGAGACATTCATACTCTCCAGTGTCTTCAGGAAGGCTGAGTGGGGTTCCTGAGTTTGAGAGGGTGGTCTGTAGCATGCTACAAACTGTAGGGCAGCTTTGCCTATGGTTAGTTTCACATGGATGTTCTCCAATGCTTTGTGCGTTGCCACTAACCTGGAGGTGTGGGTATCTTTGATGAATATGGATACTCCCCCTCCTTTTGTGGTTCGGTCCATGTTTTGGGGCCGAAAAGCATGATATGAGGTATAACCTGGTAGTGCTGGGGTGCTCTCAGGAGCCTTGAACCAGGTTTCAGTCGCTGCACAGACATCGATGTTCTCCATACTGAGGAGGGCTTCAAGAGCGTGCATCTTGTGGTTTAGACTTCTGGCATTGAGCAGCATTACCCTTAGTTTTTTTCCACTTGTGTTTTCTAGGGAGGTGGGTTTGTCTTTTGAGCCTTGCCTAAAAAAGGCACTATGGGGGTAGCAAGAGCCTTGGCCAGTATCCAGAAGCCCACGGGTGACAGGTGCAAGCGGTCCCTTTGCGAAGCAGCGTGACTTGTCAAGCATGTCATCCTAAGCAGACAGACATTGGATCCCCTTAGAATGACACTAGTAATTGAGCCAATTGTTAAAGCTGATCATTTTGTCTTTGTACTGTGGCATCATTCTTGGTGAGGGTAAGATGCTGCTCAGGGTCAGGGTCTTACCGGCCTGGGCTACATAATCAGAGAGCTCCTCTATGACTCTTTTCACGTAGTCCAGGGTGGTACGTCTTAGGTCATTCACACCGGCATGGACAATGACTGAGTCATATTTATACTTGCTTTGGAGTGACCTGAGTGCTTGTGTTATGTGGCGGATTCTAGCGCCCGACAGGCAGCTTACTGTAACCTTTTCCTTGTTCAGTCTGGTGAGCGGGACATCAGTCTGTCTGACTATGGAGTCACCTATTACAAGTGTATCAGGCATGTTGTTTGGCCTTAAGGGCTGTGACTGTTTGGCACACTGACTTTGTGAGCTATGTGTTGCATGTGCTATGTTTTGAGGTAGTGGTTACTTGGATGTCTGCTTTGGAGGCCTCTGTTGTTTTGGTATATTTTTAATTAGAACCTCCAAGTATGTTTTTGTGTGTTTATGTATTTGGTTTGTAGTTGTGTTAGGTCTATGTGAGACTGGGTTTGTGGTGTGTGTGGTTACCTTCTCCTCCTGACTGGTTTTGCCAGTACTAAGTTGAGAGAGCTCAGCCTCCAGTTTGGCTATATAGTTGCATCTCTCACATATATTTGTATTTGTTGGGAGGAGGAGAGGGTTGTCTGTGTACATGAGGCAGTTGTAACATTGCCTCAAAATTCCCAGATTCACTAGCTGAACTGGAGAGGATGCCAGTAATTGACCCTTCAACATGCTAGAATAGTGTAAGGGATTGCTGTGTAACTGAGTCAGAAAGGACCTATAGGGAAATGGGTACTCAAGGGGATTGTAGGTGGATGTAGTGCTTTCTTTTTGTTTAAGAGTGCTTTACCTGTGTAAAAATGCTTTAGGAGCAAGTGCTGGGCTTTTCAGATAGAGAATAGACTGTTTAGATTGAAAGTAGAGCAGTTCTAAGGGAAAAACTGAAGAGCATATGGATATGGATATACTCCCTGGTTGTGTTGTGTGTTACAAGTCCTGTGTTCATGGTATAAAACATAACCAGGCAGTGCTGATGTGCATATGTGACCCTGAACTAGGCGTCTGTTAATGCATATATATTGTTATCCCCCATACTGAGGGATAGTAATAGATGTACATACCTCTTTGTAAAAACTGATGTCAGCACCCTATAAATACTGCAGGAGAAAAGAAACCACCCACTAATGCGAATAGCGTGCTGCGCTAATGTGTCTCTCTCAAGTGTCATAACATAGGTAGGGGTTTGGGTCCTGCAAATGCTCAGGGTGTGTGTGTTGGGGGGGCAGGGGGTGTGTATGTATGCAATTCTCTTTGAAAGAAATGTCCCTCTTGACAACTGGAATAACACACTACATGATATACATTCCTCTTTGTAAAGACTGATGATGTCAGCGCCCTATAAGTACAGCAGGAGAAAGGAAACCACCCAGTAATGCGAATAGCATGCTGCGCTAATGTGTCTCTCTCAAGTGTCATAACATCCTTAGGTAGGGGTTTGAATCCTGCAAATGCTCAGTGGGTGTGTTGGGAGAGGCAGGGGGGGTGCAATTCTCTTTGAAAGAAATGTCCCTTTTGACGTGTGCAATTCTCTTTGAAAGAAATGTCCCTTTTGACAACTGGAGTAACACACTACATGACGTACATTCCTCTTTGTAAAGACTGATGATGTCAGCACCCTATAAGTACAGCAGGAGAAAAGAAACCACCCAATAATGTGAATAGCGCTCTGCGCTAATGTGTCTCTCTCTCAAGTGTCATAACATAATTAGGTAGGGGTTTGAATCCTGCAAATGCTCAGTGTGTGTTGGGGGGGCAGGGGGTGTGCATGTGTGCAATTCTCTTTGAAAGAAATGTCCCTTTTGACAACTGGAATAACACACTACATGATGTACATTCCTCTTTGTAAAGACTGATGATGTAAGCACCCTATAAGTATAGCAGGAGAAGGAAAACCACCCAGTAATGCGAATAGTGTGCTGTGCTAATGCGTCTCTCTCTCAAGTGTCATAACATAGTTAGGTAGGGGTTTGAATCCTACAAAAGCCATGTGTGTGTTTGTCACGCAGTTTGTCAATGTGTGGTGGGTTTTGCTTTTATTATTGTATGACATATAACAGTAATTGGAATGCACACATCAGGTATGTGTGTGCCACATACAGATATCTACCTGTGACCTTCAATAGTTCCTATGTGTGAAGCCCGCCTCATATGAATACAGTTGTTACCTGTGCCAGCATGTCCTGCAGATTCCCAGACTGTACGCCATACATGTATGTTGTTGACAATGCAGGCTACTGCAGTGATCTGTGTCCTAGACCAACTGGGTGACACACATTCATGAAAGCTGTGATATATTAATGTGGGTGAGGGTTCATGTCTGGAGTATATGTCACACATGTTATAACACAGCAAAGTCTGTGAGTAATGGACATCCAGTGTAGGTGTATGGCAACTGTTGCTGATATGCATACAGACACCTTCTTGCTTAGGCGATACACCAAGGGACTGCACAATACCTTTGGAAATGTGAATATCACAGGATAGACAAGAAAACACTTGTCCATATGTACACACAATTACCCGTTCTACATGATGGGTGCTGCCACCTACATGGTACTACTGGAATACTATGTTAAGTACATGCTGATGACAAAGTTACAGTTGCGTTACAGTAATAGAGCATGGCTTGGACAACAGGTATCTATCTGTATGATACCCTTGTGGTGGTCATGTGTGTCATGTGCAGACTGCATTGTAAGCCACTGTATACATTTCCAGTCATGGATGAACATATTGCTAGTGTGTTGGCATGTACGTGAGACTGCTATATGCCAAACAGTATTCTTCCCAGGGATGTGTGGGGCTCAATAAGAATGGCTACTGGTATAGTGTAGTACTGCAGGGATATCACTGACACTGGGTTTCCTACATCTGTGTATCAGTTGAGGATACATCATGTAATAGGTTCATAGGTTCATAGTAGGCTATCTGCCCTAGGGCAGTTATAAGCCTAGCCAGACTGTGTTTGTCTTTTGCCACCCATTTTAAATGTATTTTCATATGGCCTTTTTCCAGGTTAGTATACTCAGCCTCTGTGTAACAGTGACACAGAAGTGAAACCCGGGGTAAACCTACAATCTCCCATTCACTCAGCAACAGTCCTCTTGCAGAGAGTCATTAAGGGACTCTGCCTAACCTGGACTGTGATTTTATTCCAGAGTGAAGGGAGCCTCTGGGTTATGAATCTGTCCCTCCAGCATGTCCTATTTATGTAAGTGCTGAGGTGCTGAGGTGCAAGTGTCACGAGCGCATAGCTCCATGGAATTTGGATCTTCTGAGGTGCAGCATGTCCATTAATTCCAGGTTGGACATGGTTCTATATGTCAGGCGTCTGTTGGAGCCCTTTGATCCCCTTGGTGAGGTACTTTTGTGGACTTTTCAGTTGCTGCAGGTCAGGTCTCTGGTAAGGTACACCACAAAAGGGGCATTGTACTCAATTATGGGCCTGATGAGGGATGACTAAAGAGGCACGATGACCTCCCGTGATCTAGCTGTGAATTCCTTCATGATTAGGTGGCCTATATAAACTGTCTGTGTAACCACTACAACCATGTGGTTATCAAATGAGAGTTTGCTATCAACTCGGGTCCCCAGGTCCCTAATCATGTGTACAGTACTTAATGGCTTACCACCTATGTGTTAATTTGTGGGCCTTTGTTCTTGCCAAAGGGGATGACTATACACATTTTGGCGTTTAGCTTGAGCCCATGGCTCTGGCACCAGTTGTCTGTTTCTATGAGGTCCTTTTGTAGGATGCTTCTGTTGGCTGGTGAGTTGATTATGGAGCCCAGCTGGTGAGTTGATTATGGAGCCCAGTTTGCAGTCATCTGTGAACCTGCTCAGACATAGTCCATCTGTGTTGGCCTGTACCTCTGAGAAATATATACCAAACAAGAGAGGTCCCAGGACTGAACTCTGTGGGACGCCACTTGTAACCGGTTTGGAGTGTGACATGGCTCCGGCAATTCTGACCATGTGTGTTCTGTCCATGAGCCAGTTTGCAATCCATCTAGTGACATAGGGGTTTATAGTTATGCTGGTGAGCGTCTCTATAATGCCCGAGTGGGGTATTGTATCGAAGGCTTTTGCGAGGTCCAGGTAGGCTGTGTTGAGCACCTTCCCCTCGTCACTGGCCCTGGTGACTGTTTCAAAGACATCGACCAGGTTTAAGAGGCAGGATATGCCCTCAACAAAGCCGAACTGGGTTAGGATCCAGTGTCTGTAGGTCCCTAATATCTTTATTTATGAGGTTTATAATGATCCTTTCCATAGCTTTGCAGACCAAGCTAGTCAGGCGTATGGGGTGATAGTTTCCAGGATCTGTTGAGGCACCACCTTTGTGGAGAGGGATCACTGTTGCTGTACGCCACTCCTTGGATACATATCCTGTAGTAAGGCTGGGATTGAACAGTAGTTTTATGTTTGTGTTTAGTTCTTCTTGGAGTTCATGTAGGATGCAGCCTGGGACACTGTCTGCTCCCATTGATGCTGTGTTTTTGCTTTGGAGAGGGCGACTGAGCATCTCAGATGTCAGGGGGGTATCACTCTGCTGGGATATATATTTGCCCTTGTGGTGGGGAGGGGGGTGAGATGTTTGTGCTGAACCTGTCAGCAATGATGTTGGCAATGTATGCATCTTAGGTGTATTCTTTGTCATTTAGGACAACTTCTGAGCATATCTGGGAATTCCCACCCAGATTCCTAACATAAGTAAAGAAAGCCTTGTGATTATCCTTAGTGTCTTGTGAAATATTTCTCTTGAAGCTGGCCTTAGACGATTTTATGAGTGCCCGTAATGTTTTCAAAATACTGATCAGAGATGCCTTCCCTTTGTGGGATATTGCTCGATCATGTAGTAGCTTCCTCCTATTGTTTTCTGTTATGTGGCTGGGGTCCACCAGAAAGGATGCCTGTCTTTGGAGGATTGGGTCATGGTTATATCTGGAATTGCATGATCTGTGCATTCCTGAAGGTGTTCATAGAATGCATTTATAAAGGATTCAGCAGTGTGGGCTGTATTTTCCACAGGCCTGGGGGCTTCGAAGGATTCCACCTCTGTCTCGGTTTTGAGGTGTGTGGAATTTGCTTTAGACAACTTTTTCACTGTGGTTTTCTGGGCAGGGGCTGGGGTTGGTATGTGAATATACAGTGAGATTACTCTATGGTCTGATCTTACCAGTGAGGGATACACTTCTGGTCTGGAGCATAGAGTCCCCATGTTGGTGATGATCAGGTGCAGTATGTTTTCCCCTCTTGTGGGAGTGGTAACAAGTTGTTCCATAGCATTTGAGTTTATGAAGTCTAGGAACCTTTGGCCTAGGGTGTTGGAGCTACAGTAATGCTCCCAGTCTATGTGTGGGTAGATGAAGTTGCCCACTATAATGTTGTTTGGAGACACCTTCATATTTACATGTGTTCTTAAGTAGGCCAAGTGGGTTTCTTGGGTTTAGGAGGGTGGTCTGTAGCAGGCTATGAACTGGAAGGCAGTTTTACCCACTGTTAGCTGCACGTGGATAGTCTGTGATGCTTCATGCTGTGGCACCAACCTGGGGTGTGGGTATCCTTGACATTTATTGATACTCACCCTCCTTCCGTAGTTTGTTCTATGTTTTGGGGCTGTAAAGCATGGTATGAGGTGTAACCTGGTAGTGCTAGGGTGCTCTTGGGAGCCTTGAACCAGGTTTCTGTTACTGCACAGATATCAACATTCTCCATGCTGAGTAGAGTTTGGACTGCATGCATCTTGTGGTTTAGATGTCTGGCATTGAGTATCATTACTTCCAGTTTCTTATCCCCTGTGATACCTATGTAGGTGGGTTTGTGTTTTCAGCCTTACAGAATGCAAACATGTGCAGACATTACACTTTTGGAATTAACACTGGTGTATAAAAACACTACAATGACAATCATACTGTTAATGCATCAGGCATGCTGGGATATACCCACATTGATATCATTACACTGTACTGTAAACAACATAATATTACTACAGTGCTATGTAGTCACCCTGTGCATCAGCACCATGCTATCCTGTTCCTGCATCAATGTTACAGATTGCAGGAAGTGGCACAGTTTCATCATATGCACAGAGTGTGTACTTGGTATGCCAGAGTCTGCCATTGACACATCCAATTAACATGTATGTGTGTGTGTGTTAGTGAGGGACAACAGTACAAAATGGGGCAATGTTGATGCAGTGTGTGTGTGTGTGTGTGTATGTGTTAGCCCTAGGTGTTAGCATTATGCATGTGTGTATGCATGCACACAGTTCCATCACATGGCTGCCATATATGGGTGTTTGTGGACAGCCACAGACTGTACCTGCCAGGTCATACAGATCACTGTCTCTGGCCATGGACATGGTACCTGTGCCTGGCAGAGGTGCTACGGACAGTATCAGGTACTAAGCCAGACTGGGTACTGTCATCAGAAGCAGTTGGTTGATGACTGGACACATGTCCCTGCTGGGACTGTCCAGAGCCACGTGCACGTGGTCTTCTAGGACGGTCTGATGACAGCACAGACCCAGCATTGCTGGGGCTGGTACTGGCACTATGGGAGCGGCTGCGGATTTGTCATCCGTGACGACTGCCAGTTGATGATGTTGCTGGCATACGTCCACGTTGACGCCTCAACCGTCCTGCATTGCCCTGGCTCATGGACATGTAGTTGTGGAACAGATCTAATGTGTCCCCCCAACATCTGTCAATGACCTCGCCGACAGTACGGATGGCAGCCACAACGTCACGCATAGTGTCATTCATAGCAGTGCGATGTGCTCTAAGCTCCCTCAGACCCTGTCTGGTGTACCGTTCCATACGTGCCTGTGCCTGCATTACAGCCCGGAACATAGCTGAGGTTGAAAGACCTCTGTGGGCACGTCTGACAGGGGCAGTACGACCACGGATGCTCCCACGAGAACCCCTGGACATCTGCCTGTGTGGTACCATGTCAGGACTCTGGCCATGGCTGCTGTGAGGGGATGCATGTGCCACTGATACCACATTACCCTGGTCAATGCCCACTGTATGCTGTCCCTCAGCTAAGGACATTGGTGACAATAGATGTATTGGCAGGATGACTGTGTGCATTGATGGGGTTGACTGCTGTGTACTGTCGATTGGCTGACCAACAACAGACTCTGTCACACCTCCCTGTGCCATTACACATGTATCATCATTATCACTATCCCCAGCAGTGGCTTCAGGTTCCCTGCTGCACGCCAACAGAGCAACACCAGAACCTGTGAGAGGAAGACAGGAAACACAGTTTACAATGTGTACACAATGTTACCACAGATGCACACGGGCACATGCACATGCACACGGGCACACATGCACACTCCTCAGTACAGCAGATACAAACACACACCTGCAATCCAACACATACACAATACTGTTTGAGGGTACTATAAGTATTAATATTATTATTAGTATTAATAGTATTGTTATTACACACTCACCAGCATGGATTGGCTGCCTTGCTGTTACTCCAGAGGGACCTGCACAAATAAGAGAGTTATTGTCAGTGGCCACAACTGTGCCATTGATACTGTGAGTATGATACAGTACAGTAGTACAACAGTTGGCTTTCACAGGTGTACTGATGATATTCAGAATATCAATCTTGCACAAGAATAGGCAGGATAACAGCTACATACACAGTACACATCTCACACATGAATGAACTACCAGTGCAGAGAACAGTCAACTACAGATATGGCATGTTACCTGCACACTCCATGTCCACATGCTGGGTGGCTCCAGCCTCCATCATGACACATGTCTGTGGATGTTGTTGTTGGCCTGGAGCCACAACACTTAGGAGGAGCTCCTCCACTCTGGTGGGGGGGGGGTGGATAGGTACCCCACCACCTGTGGCAAGCTGTTGTCTGTGGATATCAGACGCATGCTGATGGACATTTCTAATTAAATCACTGCAGTGATGGCGTACCTGCTCAAATGTCTGGTTATGCATACCTATGTCATTTACCAGACGGACAAGGTCTTGCCACAGTGCAGCCCTCTCCTGCTGGTTCTGACTGGTCCTGGAAAACAGTGTGGAAAAATCCTGCACCAGGCTCTGGTGTATCTCCTCATCCTCTGCAGCTGAATAACAGGGGTTGCGCTGATGCACCATCGCCCTAGAAGGAAAAGAAAAATATGTGAGCAAGTAATATGGCACACGTAATACTCTACTATACTGATATCACTGAACTGCCATATATAGCATCTGTCTGTCTATCAGGGGATACACATGTAAATTACCACACATCAGTGCTCAGCCAACAACTGTGTGACAGTGCCTGGCACACTCCATACAACAAACTAGTATACACCAGCACTTGGCACACTGTTTGAGATACAATGCACAACCTCACACTGGGGGTATGTATCAAGCTAATGGATGGAGAATATTGTCATCCCATGCAACGCATGCAATGCACATTTACAGTTTCACTGGTAACCCACCCTAGTCTTTGCTGCCATACCCCTACCTACACCACAGTCGTACACAGGGAACTACAGCACAACATATGGCAATGTAGTATGTTTGTATCCCAATAACTGACACATCCTTCTCTGGCCTCACACCGAGGACACACACTACCATGACAGACACAAAGTCATGCTGAGCAATCACACCATTACAGACCTTGCACACAGTCAGTGTCACACTCATTCCACCTCACATAGTTGGTATTGCAATGAGTACATGTGTGTGTGCATTGTGTCATAGGTAGGTACTATGCTATTGGCCCTGGGCCTACGGCAGCATAGCCTTATGCTACCCTGCCCCTTGGGACACATGTAATGTGATTGTACTTGCTCCTGTCAAACAGTTACACAGAGGTGACTCATACGGCATATTACCTATCTCCATAACATTCATCAGGGGTATGTCTGACATCTACTAATAAGGAGCCTTGCTTGTTAATGCTGGGTGGTTTAGTCCAGGGTATGGCTTGTTTGTGGATAGGAACCTGTACCTCCAGCATGTGCTCTTTACTGCGGTGACAAGGATGAGGGCCACAGGTCATTTAGGCTGGACAGATTGTGAGGTGTTACCATGGTGGTTGGACAACTGGTATGGGAGTGACATAACTCTGTGTAGAGTGGTAACCTCTGTGTAGGTAGTATGAAAGGCACTCTATCTGTGGTTTTGTCAGTCACTCTGCATAGGGAATGTGTTTAAGGGCATTATCACTCTTTGTTAGGTATGTCTGTGGCCTTTTCCCTTGCTGTAGTTGTCATGGGAGGTACATACCATGTAGGACATTGTGAGGTGTAGAGGGGTACACTGACCTACATTTCCCTAGCTGACACACAATTTGTGATGACACGTCCCATGTACAGGCATTACAAGACTAGTGTGCCACTGTGAATATCAAAGGGGAGGCTATTGTACACTTGTTTCCCATGTTCCCTTCTGACACCTCCAGTAGTAGGCAGGCAACCACCTATGGGGTAGTTAGTGGTTAAAGTGTTTTGGAATGGGGTATGGTACTCCAGTATCCACACTGGTGTTCAGTCCATACCTTCGTCACCAGGCACCTGTTGCAATACATCTGACCCCATGTGCCTCTCCCACTCTCTCTCTCTCTCTATATATATATATATATATATATATATATATATATATATATATATATATATTCATATACATACATATCTATAGACATTCATATATGTCTGTATATGTGTATGTATCTATATATGTATGTGTCTATTACATCTATATGTATATACATATTCTATCTATATATGTCTATCTATTTATACATACCTCGCTATATATATATATATATATATATATATACATATATATATATATATATATATATACATACACACACCAACATACTTCTAAACATCCACTGCTGTAAAACCTACATTGTACATTGTACTACAACCTACATTGATATGTGCACATAGCAACCTTCAACTACATATGTATGTCCAATAACCACGTCCACAGGAACTGCCAAATAACTACGAACTCTCCACAAAGACAGCAAACACGGATGGTAACCAGTCTTACGCCACCAAACTGGATAACAATCTTTTATTAAGCACCAAATACTCTAAAACCATTAATAACTCCCATGAATCCTTTAAGATATTGGGTCTTTCCATCCATATAGGTTTTAACTTTTTATCCACATATTTAGCCAAGGTCTCTGTTTTAGAGCCTTCGGCTGACACTATGGGTCTCAATGGGGGGTCCATAGGGTTTTTGTGGATTTTTGGTATCCCAAAGATAGCCGGGACCTTTGGTTTATCCACCTTTAAAAACCCATAACTACCAGGACTTATTAATCCTTCTTGTTCCATGTCATGTAAGGCCGTATCTATTCTATGATAGGCTATGTTGATCTCATTTCTAGACACAATCCTATATCTATTCTCGTCCCATAAATGTGTATACATTTTGCTATCATAAAGAATACAGTCCATCAAAATGATACCCCCACCCTTGTCGGGCTTCATTATTCTTATTTCTTTATTATTCCTGATCTCATATAATAAATCCCTCTCTTTCTTGGTTAAATTATCACCAGATTTTTTAGAATTACATATCTCTCTTATTTCTTTTTCAACCACTTTTTCTAAATTTTTTATCTGTGGGTGTAATGGTGGGTTATATGTACTTTTTCTCTTCAAAACCTCACCGTCTCCCCCGTTCCTAATATTATTTACACATGGCCACATCACCTTAAAATTCACCTTTCTCAAAAAAAGTTTTATATCCAACAGGCTTTTAGTCATATCTCCATTATTATTAGGTATGAACTTCAAACCCTTGGAAAACAGAGAAAAATGTTCCTTTTCTATTATTACACTACTAAAATTATAAATACTAAAATTATCCCTAGTGTTGCAAACCTTGTTGGTAAATCTATTCCCATCATCTATCGGGAGATCCGGGTCAGGGCTCAATAATATTTCCCCCTCCCCCTTCTGCCTCCCCTCCACTGAAAATTCACATTCTGCGGTCCCTGTTTATTAATTAAACGTTCAGACCTCCGTAAAGGAGGGAAAGCTTCATCATATTCCTTATCATTCTCACTATAATTTTCATCATTTTCATTATATCCCATAGCCCCCACTTCCTCTATCTCGTTGTTAATATCCACATATGTACTGCCATAACCTTTGTATGACCCCTGAGGTTTGGGATAACTATTGTGGGTATTGTATTCATGTATGTCTCTTTCCAATTTCTTAATTTTTCTCTGAATGAGGTCATTGCATCTCTGTTCGACATTCTTCCTAATGTTAAAATATTTACATTTCTCTTCGTGTACACCAAACATTAAATCCCTGTGGATGCATTGGTCCAACTGTTCAATATCTTTATGCATAACATCCAATATTCTCACATTCTCTTTAATAATTAGCTTAAGCATGTCCAAACCACATCTATTAAAAATACTAATTAATTCTTTATGATAATTAGAGCCAACCATAACATTATTCGGAAATTTAAAGACCCTCAGGCCTTTAGGTACAATTTCCTTCACAATACATTCATTGAGATACTCATTCTCAATGACTAATGCTCTAAATTTATACATTAAATTATTAAGATTGTTTAACTTTTGCTTATATGTCCCGTTCACAACATTAATACCATTGTCATTAAGTCCATGAAAATCAATGCTCGGTTTGGAGCGTAACCACTCAAGACTGTCCATGGTTACATTATTAGCTCCCAAATGGTTCACAGTACCTGTTAAATTAACATTGTCGCCATTGCCGTTGCTTCCAGCGTCTCTTTCTTGTAATTCCGTCATATCTTCCCCGTCATATCTTTCCCACATAGGGAATGTGTTTAAGGGCATTATCACTCTTTGTTAGGTATGTCTGTGGCCTTTTCCCTTACTGTAGTTGTCATGGGAGGTACATACCATGTAGGACATTGTGAGGTGTAGAGGGGTACACTGACCTACATTTCCCTAGCTGACACACAATTTGTGATGACACGTCCCATGTACAGGCATTACAAGACTAGTGTGCCACTGTGAATATCAAAGGGGAGGCTATTGTACACTTGTTTCCCATGTTCCCTTCTGACACCTCCAGTAGTAGGCAGGCAACCACCTATGGGGTAGTTAGTGGTTAAAGTGTTTTGGAATGGGGTATGGTACTCCAGTATCCACACTGGTGTTCAGTCCATACCTTCGTCACCAGGCACCTGTTGCAATACATCTGACCCCATGTGCCTCTCTCTCTCTCTCTCTCTATATATATATATATATATATATATATATATATTCATATACATACATATCTATAGACATTCATATATGTCTGTATATGTGTATGTATCTATATATGTATGTGTCTATTACATCTATATGTATATACATATTCTATCTATATATGTCTATCTATTTATACATACCTCGCTATCTATCTATATATATATATATATATATATATATATATATATATATATATATATATATATATATATATATATACATACACACACCAACATACTTCTAAACATCCACTGCTGTACAACCTACATTGTACATTGTACTACAACCTACATTGATATGTGCACATAGCAACCTTCAACTACATATGTATGTCCAGCCTTCACTAACAGTTGCAGTATGTCCCTTGCCCTATGCACATCTTCATATACATATAGATACAGACTGCTAACACATATGGAGGGTTCACAGTATGTAGATTATTAGATTATGTAGTTTACATTACCTTTGTTTCTGACAGCTTTTTGGGATGGCTGGCTTGCTGGTTGGCTTGCTGGCTGGCTTGATGGCTTGTTTTTTTTGGTCTCTCTCTCTCTCTATGTCTCTCTCTCTCCCTCCAGTTGCTGCAATGATATGATTGCATGTGTGGACTGGCAGTACAGGCTGCTTTTGTAGGTATCTGCATATGTGCATGTGATGGCCTCTGCACCAATTGTTGGCCAGCATTTACTAATTGCATGCAGCCTGCTGTGTGGTAATTGCAGTTCTCACTGTGATTTCAGGACAGTGCTATAAAATGTTAGGTTAAGTAGGCGTAGGCCTTTCAGTTTTGCAAGGTGGGGACCATGCTGGTTTGCTGTGGACACTGTTGTGTCAGTCAAAAGGTTGGTATGTCTCTCATATCTAAGGCTGTGTTGTAGCCACTGAAATACATGTTGTACTGAAACCTGACTGTTGCTTCTTGCAGTTCATTCTTCTCAGTGTGTATGTTAACTCACACCTAATAATGCTAACACTGTTTACATGGGAGTATGTACTTTCCTGTGGGACTCGTGGATTAACTGGTATACAACTGTAGCTCTTGCAATGTGTTGCTATGGCTTCACTATTTTGCCTTTACATTCACTCCTTGAAGGCCTGATATTTGCCTTTACTGGAATGTGTTGCTATGGCTTTCCCATTTTCCATTTACATTCACTCCTTGTAATGCATGATATATTTCTTTCAGCAGCAATTTCTTATATGTTTGGTGGCACTGCATGCAGTCTGGTAAGGCCAAGGTCTGGGGTTTCACACTTACAAGGGTATCTTATTTTTCTGCTGAGCAGTAGTAGGGCCTTGTACTTTGTACTAACAGTTATGAATATCAGGCACATGCAGTGCTTGTAAACTGCTATACTGTCCTTAGTTTGTTAGATGGCTACATCCTTTGATACTTCTGGGTTGTACTCCTACATGAGGGTGTGCTTGTGGAAGCAATTCTACAGCTATTCGCAGAGTGTATAACAGCAGACAGGCTGATATGCCTGTGTGTTTCTGACACTTGCATGCCTCAGATACTCTCGGGTATATATTTGAGCAGCCTCAGGGAACGGTACATATCAGTGGGATACACCCGTGATATATTTCAGATATTCTGCAGTTGTGACTGTGGGGTATTTTGAGCATATGTATTACTACACCATTTCTGACATGCAAGTAGTGTGTACTTTAACTTATTGACGGTCACCATTATGTGGGATTCCCCACCTTTCTGCCTACTGTTAGTACATTTCGCAGGGAGTCAGTGGGGCACAGGTAACATTTTTTGACAAATGAAGGACATCCCTGTAAATCAGTCACAGTTGGGATGTCTGGCCTCATACCTATTCAAATATGGTGGTGTTTATCCTGCTCTGATACCGTGTGTGGTTTGTAAGGTGCTACTCTAACATTATTACCTCCTAGCATGGCTGTTTCTCTTATCACACTAATGTAATGCAATTCCACAAGAACTGCCAGTAAAGATACAGGAAACAAGCTTTGTGTAATGGCCTTCCTATATTCCCTTTACATTCAGTCCTTCTATGTCATGACATATTGCTTTCAGCACCAAGTTCTTCTATATCAGTTATGGCTTAGTGATAAGTCATGCAGACTAGTGTTTCCAAGGTCCTGTGTTCCGAGACTGAGAGGGGAATTTGATTTTGCTGATGAGCAGACTACAGGCCTTGTCATACAGATTGACTAAGGCACTTTTAAGCAGTTGTAAGTGGGTTTGCGCTGGTTTGAGCGATGCTCACGCATGCGCACAGTCGCTTAGCTTGTGCACAATTGCTTAGCTAAGCGCACACAAGCGCACACCCGCTGACTACTGCTTAAAAGTGCTTACTCTTGCTAACACCCGCGCTAATTTCTTTTAAAGAAAAGAAAATGGGGAGATAGGAAAGTGGTGAAAAAGGGGGGACAAAGAGGGTAGGACAGTAGGAAAACAAGCTCGGGATGTGCAGGAAGGACGTAGGGAAGGCTCATAGCTGCCCATTTCTTTACCAGCAACAGATGTACATATGTGTGAAATTTGGTGTGAAGTTTGAAACCTTCCACCCCTGAGAGAGGGGTGAGGACAACAAAATATGTTGTACAGCCAATGTTAATTATCAATTTACATGTCCAGCAGACATGTCTGCAAAATGGGCAGCTATGTATGGGGCGTAATTTTTTTGTGGTAACAGAGTGCCCTTTTTTTATCTTTTTTTCAGGTGAGAGTGGAATGTGAGGTACAGGAAGTAGGTATATTTGGGGAGGTAGGTTGGGGAGGTTAACAGACAAGACAAACAAGACGCATACAGGGCGGAGTAGGGCACATGTGGGGGGTAAACACAATTGACGGGGACAGATGTTTGGATATCGCGAGCCCATGTGCCCACAGATGGCAACAGTGGAACTGAGATCCCCACCCATGGGCAGTTACCACTGCGCCTTCACTGCCCAGGACGGGGCTGTGCTGGGGGCTGTATAGGACGGGCAGGCACACCCGTGAGTTGCACCACCCTCGCCTCAAGCTGGCATAGGGGATCAAGCACAGCATGCCTGATCTCGCTACGCACCACAGACCGGACACTATGGAGGGTAAGTGGACGTTCTCCTCCGGCCACACTTGCAGAGGGGGGACGAGCCCCATCCCCTGCAGCGCTTCCACCTGAAGGTGGCACAGGGCCACCGGAGGAGGTTCCAGCCTGGGCACTGGTGCCAGGTGCACTCGCCAGCTGAGGTGGGAGAGGTGGGTCCACTGGAACCCGCCTTCCCTGTTGTCCTATGTTTAGCAGTATTTTATGACATTTTGGGTTAGTAACAAACAACACCATTCAAAATTAGTTGTAACAGCATGCATCAGTATTCCCATTAGCCAAACACCCATGAATTCCAAACATTGAACAGCAAGCATAACACATGCATATTTAGAACAACAGTACACAATCCAACAGCATGCACGGTTGATTGATGGCAACAGGCCATCAGGCTTGGATATGTGAACAGGGCACATGCATCAACGTACATGCAGATATGTATGATATATATATATATATATATATATATATATATATATATATATATATATATAGATTTATAAAGTTCTAACGAGTACATTATACATTTTGCACATGTTAACTGAGAAATATGACAAAATTAATATAGATATATACATATAATCAGAATACATAGTTTATCTTCTTAAATAGTTTTAACTTTATACGACACTCTTGTACATACATATACACAAATTTATTTTTACAAAAACTTTTTTGACATATTTTATACTCATGATGTATCACAACTTATAATAACAACTACTTGGACTTATTTATATACACATACAACACATAGCTCTTTTTTATTGCTAGTAGGTGGTTCATTGGTGTTATTGTTCTTTTACTCTGAGATTAGTAAAGTAAAAAATCATTAATACCTAGTTTTTTCTAAAAAGTATACTTATATAGATACAAGATTGACATATACTGTATGGCTGCTTTGAGTTGTGGATGTATGCTTTTGAAATGTAATTTTTCTACACTGTTGTTTTAAATTGCTAATTGGCAATTAAGTATAGTGACGTGAGTGTATATATAAATAGTGAATTGAACCAAGTTAAAATGTCTGAAGAAGTTGCTCAAATTTTGAGCGACGAAAAGCGCTTTACATTAATAAACTGTCTGTGTTTTAGTCTTCCGTGACATATTGGATTCTTTTTTTTTTTGAACTCAGTCTGTTCCTAGTACCTAGTTTGTCTCTTGTTTCGTCATGGCATCTAATGGTCACAGTGAAGACGAAGAAGTTATTCCTTCTTCACAAAATATCTCAAAGAAAAAATCTTCAAGTGACGATGACGTGAACCTCACGGCTGTAATATTAGCACTTACGGAAAGATTAGATCGACTTTCCTCACGTCTAGATTCTCAACTAAGTGCAGCCGACTTTTCTAATTCTCATATTCCATATATTGGCAACTTGTCAGCCTCCATTCCTCCCGGACAACGTACACCACTAGCTGCCGCTGTTTTTGACACTACCAGTGATTCAAACTCACTGCAAGCTACTAGGACTAACACGCAAGTTTCGGAACCGAGTATAAACAACTTGCCTTCCTGCAACCAGAACAACCAGCCTAGTTCTAACAACAATGTTTGTCCTAACTCAACCTCTGACACTTTTCCAAGTGAACGGACTATCACGAACGGCGTTGGGGAGTTTATTGGAGCTCCCGTTTTTAAAGATTGGATTTCTAACACTAACAACCTTATCTTTAATCAACAAACTGAGACGGAGCAACCGGCTCCCAACGCTGACAACGAAGAGGTGAGTGAGAAAGAACTTTTAAATAATTTGAAGCTTATTGATGCTAAACTTCTGAAAATTAAAAAACTACAGCTGGAAGTTAACTACTTCCAAGAATGCTGTAGACTGCGTTTAGTACCTAAAGGGCTTAGACATCATGTGTACCCAACTGGACTTGTGACAAATTCACCATTTCATTTAGAACTTATCAATTTATTTAACGAGCAGGGTTTTGCTCTTATGGAGTGTATGACCAAACATTATAGACTACAAATAACTGAACTTTCTAAAGAAGTCGATGGACTGAACAACTGTATCACAAACCATACAGACTTTATGAGATACAGATTCGACTATGATAGAATGTTCAGTTCTATTGACCAACTTATTGCTAAGTCGAAACTCACTAAATTTAAAAAAAAAAAAAAAAAAAAAAAAAATAGAGACAGACTTGCCTATGACAATGGAAAGGCATACCCTAAGCCACCAGGGTCTCAAAACATTTATGCTGACACTAAAACGAACGACAGCGAAATGTTGGAATCTTTTATTGACGAACAAGATACCAGTTTAAATTTTGACACACCAACTACGACGAATAGACAAAGCAACAGGAACAATAATACATGGGCTGGCCGTTTAAGGAATGGACGACAACCTACCTCATATCGAAATCAACAGGGTGGTCAACCAATACATAATTCAACCCAAGGAAATGATTATGATAATCAGAACTTAGGTGCTATCCCTAAGAGACACTTTGCTAATAACCACAATTACAACAATCAACAAAATTTACACCAACAACCACAAAAAAACCAATATGGCCTACACAACAAACCGAAGAGATAGAGCAGGAACTGAAAAAACCTGAGGTTATATACAACAATACAGGAGACTTTGTGGTTTATAATTTTTCATGTATTGACATTGAACCTACTCTTGTTGACATTTTTGCCAGAGGACAAACCTTTGTACCCGGCAACCATATGGACTTAGCACAAAGTATTAAGGATATTAGATTATTTGTAAGAAAGCTTAACCTTAGTATTCTCTTAGGGGATTCACCAGCACTTAGTCAGCCACTTAAAGTAGTTAGTGAGTATAACCCTACCCTACATCCAACTTTGTCTATATTTGAACAAGTTATGGAACTTGACTTACATAGTATTAAAGATAGTTCACATAACAGAATTTATCAAAATTACAAGAAAAGAAGAAACCTTAGTAAGGAAGAAAATGCAGCTTTATCTACCTTTAAAACACTGAACATTAGAGCTATTAAGCCAGACAAAGGTGGGGGACTTACCTTATTCGATAATTTTGATTATGTTGACAGAGTTGAAAAACTACTGGCTAATGATACATATAAAGAAGTATCTATAAATGAATTAAACACTGCATACAGGTTGATTAAAGGCTATTACAGCGACCTATTTATGGATGGATATATTGACATAAATAGTTACCAATACATTACTACTAACTGGCCTAAGATTCCCATTATGTTTGCAACTCCAAAAATACATAAAAACATTTCAGACCCCCCACTTAGACCATTAATAGACGGAAGGGACTCTATTACCTATGCTTCAGCTAAACTAGTTGACAACATTTTGAAAAAATATCTGGTGACCGAAGTTCAAATATGCAAAGATTCTTGGTCTTTCTTGAAGAATCTTGACAACACTATATATAGAGAAGACCTAAACTTCGTCACTATTGATGTGATTGACTTATATACGTCAATCCCTCACTTAGAAGCAATAGAGTGGGTTAATTTATTTTTGATCAAGAAGGGGGCTCAAGCAAATGAAATATTCACGGTAACAACTTTATTGGACATCATTCTGACAAACAATTTCTTTACTTTTAACAACAAGTTGTATTTACAGAAATGTGGGGTTGCTATGGGCTCACCTGTTGGGGCCAGTCTAGCGAATACTGTCATGGCATATTGGGAACAACAACACATCCTAAATAACTCTGAATGGTTGCCTTTTATCAAGTATTACACCCGCTTCCTGGACGACATTTTTATTTTATTTAAAGGAGATAAGAGAAAAGCAGATAAACTGTTGAAATTTTTGAATAACACTACTAACTTCTTTAAATTCACGTCCAATTTTCAACAACAATCGATTGATTATTTGGACGTGAATTTGGCTAAGGATTATGTTAACAACCTTTTCTTTTCTAAAATACATAGAAAGGAAACTTTTTGCAATTCTTATTTGCATTTTAGTAGCCTTCACCCTACCTCACAAAAGAAGGCTATAGTAAAAGGTCAATTAATACGGGCTGCTCGTATGACCACCCGTATTGTAGACTTTGAACTTGAATGTGAATTACTCATGAGTTTCTTTAGTGAGAGAGGTTACCCTCTTGACTTCTTAGAAGGGATAGTACAGGAAGTTAGATATAAAAGAATTAGTGGCACTATTCTCCCAATTCTCAACCAACAGGCTGACAATAATATATCTTTAGGCCATGTAGAAAACCAGGTGGGTCTATTAGAGGAAATAGACAATTTCGATGGAGGAACAGAATTAACTAACGACTTTAGATTCAGTTTCATAACAACTTACAACATGGAGAGTGACATTATTAAGAAATTGTTATTTAAAAACTGGACATTGATTCAACAAGACAGGAGTATTTCTAGTAAACTTGTTGAATACCCTAGAATTGTATACAGAAGAGGCTACAATTTGAAAAATATTTTGGAAAGTAATACTATTTATAACTTTTCTAGAACGAAAGGTATGAAAATTTGTGAAAATTGTAATATGTGTAAGCATATGTGTAGTGGGGAATTTATAACTATTAACAACAAAAAATACGAAATCAGACACAAACTGAGCTGTTATTCTAAACTCATAGTGTATGTAGCTTCGTGTACACTATGTTCAGCTTTCTATATAGGAAAGACTGAAAGACAGCTCAAAGAAAGAGTTTATGAACACACATATGCTATTCAGAACAAAAAAGCTGAAAATGCTTTATTTAAACACATTTCAAGTAATATAGGCCACAGTTTTAAGTTTATGGCACTGGACCAGATCCAGACAAACTTGAGAGGTGGCCCATATAACTTACTTCTAGAAGAGCGAGAATTAACTTGGCAATGGCGTACAAATGCTTTTGTTTATCCGGGTTTAAACGACCATTGCAATATTAGTTGCTTACTAAAATTAAGGAGTCTAAATAGGTAACAATAACAATAAAATTAATAATGAAATTAATACAAATTAGTTACCATTTAGACTTACATTTTCAATGTCCAATATACTTAACGTTATAAAAGTTCTTTTTAAATATTATATAATATATTTATTCACATAAGTATTTTATCTTTGTCTACTTTATTATATCATGTTTTTATTTGATTTACTACTAGTATCACTTATATTTAGATTAAATTGTGTATTTTTTGATTATTTATAAAGTTCTAACGAGTACATTATACATTTTGCACATGTTAACTGAGAAATATGACAAAATTAATATAGATATATACATATAATCAGAACACATAGTTTATCTTCTTAAATAGTTTTAACTTTATACGACACTCTTGTACATACATATACACAAATTTATTTTTAAAAAAACTTTTTTGACATATTTTATACTCATGATGTATCACAACTTATAACAACTACTTGGACTTATTTATATACACATACAACACATAGCTCTTTTTTATTGCTAGTAGGTGGTTCATTGGTGTTATTGTTCTTTTACTCTGAGATTAGTAAAGTAAAAAATCATTAATACCTAGTTTTTTCTAAAAAGTATACTTATATAGATACAAGATTGACATATACTGTATGGCTGCTTTGAGTTGTGGATGTATGCTTTTGAAATGTAATTTTTCTACACTGTTGTTTTAAATTGCTAATTGGCAATTAAGTATAGTGATGTGAGTGTATATATAAATAGTGAATTGAACCAAGTTAAAATGTCTGAAGAAGTTGCTCAAATTTTGAGCGACGAAAAGCACTTTACATTAATAAACTGTCTGTGTTTTAGTCTTCCGTGACATATTGGATTCTTTTTTTTTTTTTTTTGAATACAGATTGACTAAGGCACTTTTAAGCAGTTGTAAGTGGGTTTGCGCTGGTTTGAGCGATGCTCACGCATGCGCACAGTCGCTTAGCTTGTGCACAATTGCTTAGCTAAGCGCACACAAGCGCAAACCCGCTGACTACTGCTTAAAAGTGCTTACTCTTGCTAACACCCGCGCTAATTTCTTTTAAAGAAAAGAAAATGGGGAGATAGGAAAGTGGTGAAAAAGGGGGCACAAAGAGGGTAGGACAGTAGGAAAACAAGCTCGGGATGTGCAGGAAGGACGTATGGAAGGCTCATAGCTGCCCATTTCTTTACCAGCAACAGATGTACATATGTGTGAAATTTGGTGTGAAGTTTGAAACCTTCCACCCCTGAGAGAGGGGTGAGGACAACAAAATATGTTGTACAGCCAATGTTAATTATCAATTTACATGTCCAGCAGACATGTCTGCAAAATGGGCAGCTATGTATGAGGCGTAATTTTTTTGTGGTAACAGAGTGCCCTTTTTTTATCTTTTTTTCAGGTGAGAGTGGAATGTGAGGTACAGGAAGTAGGTATATTTGGGGAGGTAGGTTGGGGAGGTTAACAGACAAGACAAACAAGACGCATACAGGGGCGGAGTAGGGCACATGTGGGGGGTAAACACAATTGACGGGGACAGATGTTTGGATATCGCGAGCCCATGTGCCCACAGATGGCAACAGTGGAACTGAGATCCCCACCCATGGGCAGTTACCACTGCGCCTTCACTGCGCAGGACGGGGCTGTGCTGGGGGCTGTATAGGACGGGCAGGCACACCCGTGAGTTGCACCACCCTCGCCTCAAGCTGGCATAGGGGATCAAGCACAGCATGCCTGATCTCGCTACGCACCACAGACCGGACACTATGGAGGGTGAGTGGACGTTCTCCTCCGGCCACACTTGCAGAGGGGGGACGAGCCCCATCCCCTGCAGCGCTTCCACCTGAAGGTGGCACAGGGCCACCGGAGGAGGTTCCAGCCTGGGCACTGGTGCCAGGTGCACTCGCCAGCTGAGGTGGGAGAGGTGGGTCCACTGGAACCTGCCTTCCCTGTTGTCCTATGTTTAGCAGTATTTTATGACATTTTGGGTTAGTAACAAACAACACCATTCAAAATTAGTTGTAACAGCATGCATCAGTATTCCCATTAGCCAAACACCCATGAATTCCAAACATTGAACAGCAAGCATAACACATGCATATTTAGAACAACAGTACACAATCCAACAGCATGCACGGTTGATTGATGGCAACAGGCCATCAGGCTTGGATATGTGAACAGGGCACATGCATCAACCTACATGCAGATATGTATGAACCAACAGGACAAATGTCCATGGGAATTGTGTATACACATACCCAGTTTGGTGTGGAATGGCATAATTTGTGAAAATGGGGTAGGGTGAAGAAATATTACATTAACAACTTAAACTACCTATACATAAGCTGTACATTCCTAGTAGCTGCAGATATATATCCCATACATGTCTTTCTACAGTTTCCTATATGTAACCTTAAGAATGTTGGTGATGGGAATGTTACTGCTACATTAATATACATTCCATTTTTATTCATACATGTTCATATCTGGCTGTGTTCAGGTACAGCATCCTGCTACATTTGATTTATATGGCTCTAGACAACTGTGGATGTTCAGTATTTCATACAACCATACTATCTCCATATTGCAAGGGTACAGCACCATATCCAAATTGTGGGACAGACACATTCCAGGTTCAGTACTTTATTACACCCATTTCCCTGTTTGGTTGTGGCTGTCTCATTCATTTCATAATGTACTGACTGCAGTATAACTTTATTCCAGACTTATTACAGCTTTCTTGGTCGATTCATACCCTTTTTCTCACACTCTCACTTGTTTTATTTTTACAATTCAAGATGGTACTTAATTCTAGGCATTATAAACATTTCTTACTTGGTTACAACAATCCTTTCCAACAGACTCACTTATTTCATATGGCAGATTTTAAAAGGGGATGTATTTGACACATGTCTATCCTTTGTAGATTGATTACCAATCATTTTCAGGGTGAAGCAGTTATCTGATATTACAATACAGGTGGAAACTCTATTTCAGACTTGTTTGTTTATTTCTGGATTACAGGCTGCATCACTTATCTAATCTTACAGTACTAGCAGAATCTTTCTTCTAAGCTTATTTGAACTTTATTAATATGTAACAACACTGAACTCTTTTACAAGCTGTCTCACTTATATTCTATAACAATTCCAGCAAAATAATTACTAACCTGCCTGGTGGCGCAACCTCACCAGCCTATCAGCATAGGCTCGCTGATTCATGGAACGGACACCTGCAGCTGTAATATAAATGAAGTAATATTGGAACATACATCTCCGTAATATAGGCTAGGATAGTTTCTTACATACTTAATTACATGGATACTTACTCAGTAGTGGGGCATTGGGCATTTGCCGGGCCTCCTGGATCCAACTGTTCAGTTGGTCCTGCTTACGTCTCTTCAGGTCTGCATGGTGGTGACGGACCTGTTCACCAGTCCTTGGTATGCCTGTGGCACTGGTGAGATCATGTGCCAACCGGTTCCACGCATCTGCCTTGTATGCACCCCAGTGAACCTGGCCCTGCATGAGTTGAGCCTCATGATCGTGGACTAGGAGCCAAACCATATATTTGGACTCCTCAACACCCCACCTCTGTGCTCTAAAGCGACTTCCCTCTCCTGCACCTGCCATCCTGACTGCAAATGGGTACCACAATCAGTTATGCTGTGTATTCCTGCCTATGGGGCTTATATATGCCTGTTTTCCCACATTTATCTGTGATTGGCCATTTTGGATATTTATCAGCTTAAGAAAACCTGCTTTGTCATGCTTCTATTTCCATTCATTCCTATATATATGCTAATACTGCATTTCTCAGTACAACTGTCATGGCTTAGTGGTTCAGTACTTTGACTATGGTGCACAGTATCCTGGGTTCGAGCCCGGGCATTGCTTTTTTTTTACTACTGTCTAGACAGGGTAGGAGGTGTGTCTGTGTAAAAGTGGTTTTGATACAGCTTGCTCGACGTTGCCCGCCGGTAAGTCGGTTGGCGCACTGCATAGCTCCGCGCAAACAGCTTACGCTGGGTAACGCGTTATTTGGCTATGAGCACGCATATTACGCTGTGTGAAGTGTTGCTCAGCTACGGGCACTCATTTTAAATGTGTTAAAGTGGTGCTCAACTCCGGGCACTCATATTACACCTGTTAAACCGCTGCTCACCTGCGGGCAGTCATATTATGCTTGTTAGACCGCTGCTCACCTATGGGCACTCATATTCGGATTTGTAAAGCCTTGCTCAGCTATGGGCACTTATACAATTTTTTTATATTTTCTTGTGTCGGATTTCTTTAAAATATATGGCCCATTTCATTATATTTTACTTAAATTATAGTTTTATATATATATATATATATATATATATATATATATATATATATATATATATATATATATATACACATATATGTCAGGGGATTGTTTCATGCTTATTTAAATAAAAATAGAAAATGATGTTGTGGGGGCTCGAACCGTGACTACCTCCTCTTTGGCCAACGTCTCTACCGCTACGCTATTGCTACTTGGCTTAATTTGCATATTTAGATCTTATATGCTTTTCAATGACTGCTAACTGTGACTGAGCGGAGGGCATACCCGCTCAAATGAACGTGACTACGGGCAAACATTTTGGAAATTATAAAAAAAAAATTAAACTGCTATTTTTACATTTTACATTACAGTTGGGTTTATAGTCTGTGGGGGCATGTGTGGTGTTGTGTTCCTTGACATTTCCGCGGACTTGCTCGTGGGAGTTTATTTTCAGGACTCTGACTCTTCTGGGGGCGTGCCCCTTTGCAGAACTCAGCATTTGGACACGCCCCCTACTTTCCTACACGGTCCATGTTAGCCTAGGGTGTGATTCAGCATGCCATCATGAATATGCATGGCATGCTGATGTCATACCGTTAGACTGCAGCCTCCGTGTAAGACATATTAACTCTTACACGGAGGTTTTGTGAATCCTGCCCAATGAGTTATTTTTATATTATCTTAACAGTATTTCACCATATTTTGAATTTACAGGTAACACTAATGAAAACTGTATTGATTTTTTGGACATTACTTTAGCTAAAGATTCTTTAAGAAAAAAAGTTCACTACAACAATACATATATAGGAAAGAAACATTTTCTAACAACTATCTTATTTATTTTATTTTTATTTTTATTTTACATTTGTTGATCGGGCTGGTCTAACTGGATATATGTCCATTTTCAGTAGAGGCCCAGGGAGATAAGCTCTGAGACACAATTTTAAAAACACAATGCAGGTACAATACATAATTTAACAATGACGGCAGCTCATTGTATAACTATCTAACAAAACTATCACATATGTATTAAAGTAAATATCCACAAAAAGATGTCAGTACAAACAGTAGCATTATCTAGAAGATAAAGATGACCTTGTTATCAAGGAAAATATGACTTAGTACCGAGAAGTAGTGGGTAAGCAGAACCTAGTAAGAAGAGCAACTTAGTCAGGGTTAGTACAGGGGCATAACCAGTGTGTTCTAAGGAAAAGTTTCAGTTTGTATTTGAAAAGTCATATAGAGGACAGTGATGAAAGTTCACTGGGAAGTAAGTTCCAGGATTTTCCAAAGGTATTGGAGAACAGAGAGTCACTAGCCATGTTGTTGGATTTACATATATTTACTAGAAGTTTATGTGATGAACGTAAGGTTTTAAGATTTTTATAGAGGATAATGAGGGTAGAAAGTATTGGAGTATTGGTAGGTTGGTAAAGGGTCTTGTGGGCAATGGTCAGTTGGTGAAATGTAAGCTGATTTTGTAGCTCAAGCCATCCTAGCTGCTTTAGATTATAACAATGGTGGGTTCTAAATGGATTGCCTGTGTCAAATCTGGCACTGTTATTGTAGGAGTTTTCCATTTTGTTGAGGTTACTCTTTGATAGATTAGTATATATTGGTGAGGCATAGAGGAGTGTTGAGATTAAATGAGTGTGAGCAATAGTTATTCTAGCTGCTGGAGTAAGGAAGGGTTTGATCCTGTAGAGACAGCCTAGTTTTCTATTAACAGTTTTTAGTGTATTGTTGATATGGGTGTTGAAGTTAAGGTTGTTGTCAATAGTTTTTCCGCGTAGTTTAGTAGTTGGATCTGGAGATAAGAGAGTACCATTATTGGATATTACTGTGAAATCTATTGGAGAGGACTTCTGTGTAGGAGTAAAGAGCAAGCGTTTTGTTTTTTTGGGGGTTCAAGGGGAGGCAGTGCTGTGTAAACCATTGTTCTACTGTACTAAACATTTTTTGGGTTACGGACTGCAGTTCAGATGTAGATATGGCTGAGCATATAAGTGTAGAATTATCTGCGTATTATATACATGTAGCTTGAGGGATTACTAAGTGAAGGTCATTGATGAAAATTGAGAAAAGGAGGGGTCCTAATATAGACCCTTGAGGGACAACAAGGTTAATGGGGAGGTGGGTATATAAAGTATTATGCCATAGCACAGCCTGTTGTCTATTGTCTAAGTAGGATTGGAACCATTTTATAGTGAGTGCATCTAGTGACAGGGATTTGAGGATACTTATAAGTATCTGGTGGTTAACCATATCAAATGCTTTGGACAGATCGATGAAGAGTGCAGAGAAAAACATATTGTTGTTACAGTTTTTGTTAATACAGTCAGTAAAGGATAAGAGGGCAGTGGTAGTGCTGTGGAATGACCTGAATCCATGTTGACACATGAAAAGTAAGTTATTTTGGATTAGATGGTCAAGTATTTGTCTATGGATGCATTTTCCATTGTTTTTGCCAAAGGAGAAAGTAAGGCTAAAGGAAGGTAGTTAGAAAATTCGGTAGGGGGATAATGTGGGAGATTTTCCAGATAGCTGGGATGTGTCCTTCACTGATGGTTCTATTAATCAGAATGGAAATGGGATAGGCTATGGATTTGGCTGCTTTTTGTAGATATTCTGCAGGTAATTGGTCAGCTGATAGAGTGGATGGTTTAAGTTTTTGGATAAGGGTGAGAATGTGTGATGTTGGGACTGGTTGGAAGAGAAATGGAAGGGGTGGGCTAGTATTAGAGGTTAGTAGAGTTAAGCTATCAGGTGATAGCTGATTGGCGAGTGTTTGAATAGCATCTGTGAAAAAATTATCGAAAGCATTGGCAGTTTGCTTGAGATTTTCATGGTCTGTGCCTTGTGGGGTTGGTGTAATGGATTGCCCTGGGTGGAGTACTTGGTTAATGCTTGCCCAAAATGTTTGTGGTTTATTTTGGTGAGTTTGCTGGAGTTGTAGGTATACATTTCTTTTATCTGAGCGTATAGCTTTTTTGCGTCATTTCTCAGCTGTCTGAATTTTTGTTGATCGACAGGGTTTTTAGTAGTTCGCCATTTAGTCCAGTATTTATTTCTAAGATGGATTTTTTGCTTGGTTTCTTTTGAAAGCCATGGGGCAGGTTTAGTCCTAATTCTGATAGAACGGGTTGGTGCATGGTGGTCTGGTATGGCTAGGAATTTAGAATTAAAGTATTTTACGGCTTCCTCAAGTGGGAGGTATTTTGTGGGAAACCAGTCGCATGCCCTAAGCTCACTTTGGAAGAGATCAGGTTTAAAGTTTTTCTTGGTCCAAATTGTCCTGAATGTGGTTGGGACGGGTATATTGGTCTTATGCCTGATAATGTAGGTGAGTGGTCAATTACATCATCAGGGAGGGTCCCTACTTCATATGTCTGGAGATGATTATTTATGAGAATCCAATTTAAGGTACTTACTTTCTTATTTGGTTTGTTTATCCTGGTAGGGGTAGGTAATGGTTTGAAAGAAAACATACAGGTTAATATGGGTGGTCAGTGCTGCAACATGTCCAATTGATATTAAAGTCACCTAGGATTATAGTTTATTGGGGGAAGTTTTGAGATAGCCAGCAAAGGATATCTTCTAAGGTGTTGTTGTTAATACTGGGAGGAAGATAAATACAGATGATATATATGGATTTGAAATGTGTGGCACTGAAGTATAGAGTATTTCAGCATTAGAGTCTTGAGGTGGTTTATAGTCAGAAGTAGTAACTTGAAACCCTGCTTTAAATAGAATAGCTATCCCCCCTCCCTTCTTGGCTGCACTGTCTTGTCTCAAGATATTATATCTGGGTGGGATGACTTCATTGTCTTTAGTTGCAGGTTTTAACCAAGTTTCTGTTAAACATAGAATGTCAGATGAGTATGCTTCCAAGAGAGCATGGAGGTGTGCAACTTTGTCATTTATACTACGTATATTGAGGTGTGCTATAAAGAGTGAGTTTGGAGGTTTGGTAAGGGTACATTTAGTAGAGGGATTGGGGTTGTGGGGTTCAATGTTAAAAGTATTTGTTGGGCCTGGGTTTGGGTGGATATCCCCATCTTTTAATGAGTGGAGTTGTATTCCATATCTAGGATTTGGGAATTTACTGTGTTGGTTTAGAGACCTTCTGGCTTTTAGATAGTAATGCCTAATGTGGACTAATCTCTGGTATTTTGCCAGTAGGTAGCTGGGTGTAGATGTTATGTTTATGTGGTTAATAAGACAGGTAGTGATGGTGTGGCAGTTTGCTTATAGGGGTAGTGAATTTGTGGACATAATGGGTGTACATAGGAGGTTAGCAGGTAGGCTGCTGTTAGAGGCGGTAGAAGTATGAGCAAGAGTAGCCTTTTATTTCTAGCATTAAATTCCTACCATCCCCCTCTGGGGTCAATGGGTAAAACCACTAAGATTCCAAATTTAAATCTGGTGAAGTTAGGGCAATCTATAGTGTGCTGTTAGTATTTGCCTTTTGTATCGCATACAAATGTTCATAAATTCTCTTCATCATCTCGATGTTTTGCCTACATAGTACTGTCCACACCCTACACAGACTGCTATATAAACTATACCCTTGGTGTTACAATTTCCCCTCTGTAAATTGACCTCAAAGGGTACCCCATGAAGAATAATGGTACTTTCTTTTAAAATGTACTCACACTGCCCACAGGCACTACAACATGCGGTGCCTTTAAGAGTCCTTACCTATTTTATTATTAATTTTCATAGTTGTCATCCTACTCATACTAAAAGGGATATACTTAAAGGACAGTCGGTCAGGGCCGCCCGTATGTGTTCAGAAATTTAATTGTTTGAGATTGAAGTGATTAAAATAAGTAACATGTTTTTAGAGAGAGGATACCCCCAAAAATTAGTTAAAGATTTGTGTGAAGAGATGAAAACCAGATGGGGTAATAGGGACAAACCACTATTAGGTTACACGAGTGAATTAATAGGTAGGGTACCCCAGGAAATATCATAGACTTCAACAGGGGGATGGTGATCCCCTGTGCTTCTAATAGTAGAGAAATTAAGAACATAGTTATGAAAAAATTGGGTGATACTTAAAGGTAATACCGACATTATGAATTTTGCCCGCGGTGGTGGTGCTGCAGTAGCGTTGTCACCTCACAGTAAGACGCTGCCTGGTTCGATTCTCAGCTAGAGCGTCTTCTGCGTGGAGACATGCGTGAATGGGCGTACCTTCATTGAAGGTTGTGCATCAGGGCTGGTAACCCGGCACGTAAAAATCAACTACCAATCATTAGCAGACCGGAGTTCCGCTGTGGCGACCCCTGACCGGGAAAAGCCAAAAGACACAAATAAACAAACCAACATTATGAATTTTGTAGCTGGTGAACCACATTTCATCGACAAAATAGGTAGAAATTGTAAATCACTTTGTGAACAACAAATAGGTAGGACTCTTAACGTCAAAGGCACCACATGTTGTGGTGCCTGTAGGCAGTGTGAGTACATTTTAAAAGAAAGTACCATTATTCTTTAAGGGGTACCCTTTGAGGTCAATTTACATAGGGGAAATTGTAACACCAAGGGTATAGTTTATATAGCAGTCTGTGTAGGGTGTGGACAGTACTATGTAGGCAAAACATCGAGATGACGAAGAGAATTTACAAACATTTGTATGCGATAGAGAAGGCAAATACCAACAACGCACTGTTTAAGCACACTATACATTGCTCTAACTTCACCGAATATAAATTTGGAATGTAAAGAGATTCTACCCGTTGAACCCAGAGGGAGATGGTAGAAATTAATGCTAGAAATAGAAGAATTTCAATGGCAGGTAAGATTAAATGCAGTTAATCCCCCCAGGTATGAATGAGAATATTTCTCTACTTCCCATTTTAAAGAAGAGAGCATTACAATTATAGATTCTTAGGTTGAGCGCTATTATGTTACAAGTGCAGGCACTAGGTATTTGCATAGGATACTATGGAATGGTAAAATTGTTACGTAAATCAAATACCATTCTTGGATTTTTTGCTGTGGTTTTTAAAACTTTGTTTTTCAGTATTTATGTACTTTGGTAAAGTTTGGATAGTACACATATTAAGAAGTTATGTACTCACCATAATGTTCCATGTTTGTTGTTCATCTTACCTTCATTCTATCCTGGTTGGGTTTTTGCTTTAGGAACCATTGTGTGACATCAGAATGCTTCTGCTGAGTTTGTACGCTATCACAATGGATTTCCCCTAGATGTGCGTTGCTGTCAGAAATCGTTGAGAAGCGACAGCCCATTGCCATACTCTTTGTGCCTCTCAACATAAAGGGTAGGAGTTGGTTCCTCCTTATTTGTTTATGTACCACACTACTGACATGTTGTCTGTCTGAATTGCAATAGTTCTTATCGGGAGAGAGTCCTGGAATGCTTCCAATGCGTAGAGCACTGCTCTCATCTCTAGGACATTGATATGCAAGTGGCTCTCGTATTCCTGCCAGATGCCTAGGACAGTCTTTCTCAGATAACGCTCCCCCACCCAATATCAGAAACATCCGTGGTCAGTGTGGCTGTTGGTTGTGGAAAAACAAACGGATGTCCCGTGCTCAGCTGAGTCATTTGAAGTCACCACCGCAGGTCCTTTTTGCATGACTCTGTGATAATGATCTTGTACGAGAGTGGAAGATCTTGCACGGACCACTGGGAGAAAAGTAACCATTGAAGGGGTCTCATTTGTAAATGCACTAGAGATACTAAAATGATAGCAGCTGCCATGGTGCCCAGAATCTGCAAGACAGTCTTTAGTTGTACTTTTCTTTTGGATATCAAGCTCTTGATTTGATGTTGTAAGGACTGAAACATTTTGGGTGTAAGTTTGGCCAACATTTCCCTTGAGTCTAACCCTGCACCTAACAATATAAGATGCTGTGAAGGCAAGAAGGCAGATTTTTTGAAATTTATTGTAATGCCTAGCTTGGTACAGAGATGAATGAATTTGTCCCTTGCTTGCACTAGTAGATGCTTGGTGGTTGCAGTTAGGAGCCAATCATCTAGGTATGGAAACACATGGAATCCCAGGTGCCTCAAGTGAGCCGTAACTACTGCCATGCATTTGGTGAACACTCTGGGGGCTGTAGTGAGACCAAAGGGCAAAGCTCGAAACTGGTAATGATTGGCTCTCAGCCGAAAGAGTGTCTCCATGATCGCCTGTCCATTTTTATGTGGTAGTACGCATCATGGAGATCTATTGAGCACATCCAATCGTCTTTACCCAGAAAGGGGAATACTGACTGCAGTGTCACCATCCAGAATTTTGATTTCTTGACGGACTTATTTAATCTGCTGAGATCCAAAATGGGTCTCCAGTCCCCTATCTTTTTTGGAACTAAAAAGAACCTTGAGTAAGTTCTGGATCCGATCTGGTCTGTGGGGACATTTTGGATGACTATTTTCTAGCACCTTCTGTACCTCTGATGTTGCATGGTCCCTTTGACTGGGTGGGATATCTGGGACGGATTGTTTCTCCAAAGAGGTAGTGGAAAAGGGTATGTAATAACCTCTGGATATGATCATTTGTATCAAAAGCCCCTTCACCCTGCTCTGAGGAGGTCCCTGGCTCCAAAAAACTGAAATACCGACCTTGAAGCAGAGTGGTTGGCTCTGAAGCCGATGTATGAGCCGAGCTCAACCATGCCGAAGCACCGAGAGGTAGAATTGGTTCAGATGGCTGTCCAATTCGACTCTCCTCCCCAGACCCGATGGGAGAACGTCAGCTCCTAGACTCCTCAGATTCCGACAGAACCGAGGTACTCAGAGCAGATGTCGGAACTGACAATCCTGTTGGAGGTCTTGGCTCCAACAGTTCCACTACTGTCGGGCCCAAGTCCTCTGGCTCCAAAACTCCCAATCAGGTCAGAGGAGGAATTGAAGAAGGGAAGGGTGCCTCTGTTGGTTCTGGTTCCTTTTGGGTCAGAGTCAACAGAATTTTTGCCAGTGCCGGTGTAAGAAGTAGTCTCTTCACCACCCGCTCCACATCATCATCGGACAGACCCCTGGAGGAACAGAAAGACAATAAAGGGGATCTCCTCCTTTCTAGCAGTGGAGATATCAAAGTTGGAGTAACCAGCTCCAAAACTGGGGACCACCTCCTAACTTGAAACTCTGTCAGTTCCATAACTGCAAATGGTACCGAAGAGGTAGACTTTTCGGAGCCAAAAGCACTTGGTTCAGAGGTAGGTGATTTAGCTACAATTTCTTTAGGTGGCTCTGAGGCCAGAGCTGAGGCAGCAGTTCTTCTCCCCGACTTCTCTGATTTTGAGGAAGAAGAAGGGAATCCCGAAGAAGGTTTGGAGCTCTGAGACCCTTCCAAAACCTCTGAAAAAGGAACCTTCAATAACCCTCTGACAATAAGCTTGTTCTTGTGTTCAAGTACTCTGCTACTGAAAGCATGGCAAAAGGCACAAGATTCTTGCAAATGGAGGGCACTCAGGCAATAAACACAACTGGTGTGCCCATCGGTAAGAGACATTTTTTGGCTGCATTTGTCACATGTATTGAATCCCAACTGTTTTGGTTCTTTCTGATCCTTAGACATGTCTGTAACTACAAGAAAAGCAGATCAATCAAAAAAAAAAAAAAAAAAAAAAAAAAAAAATATATATATATATATATATATATATATATATATATATATTTATATATAACTACAGCTTCACCTAGAAGCTACCAAAGGAAACTTAGCAATCAAGAAAACACACCACACAAAACTAGTCTACAAATACAAGAAAGCTTTTTATGTATATATAACTCTAAGTAATGAACCACACACAACCACCACGCAAGAGAGAATCTTCTAATTTAAACCGATTCTCCTTGCGACTATGGGGGGGGGGGGATGGGAGGGGAGTGGCCCTCTAAGCTAACTGGGCTACAAGGAGCCCTCTAACGTAAATGAGCTACTTGAAAGGGGTAGGAAAAACTCATTAATTAAAATGAGGTTGAGGTGAGGGATAGAGAACTAAGACGAGAAAAACAGGCAGGCCTGATGAAAAAGGATGACGGCCAACAACAGCAAAGGTATGGAGAAACACAGACAAAATGCCCCTAATTAACTAACTAAAGGTTAACAAAGATCCAACTATAAAAATTTTAAACGATTAGTGCTGAAATATAAAATGAAGAAAAAACTTAGCTGAGAGCCAGTCAGAAGACACTCAATTTGCTTGACTTGCAAACGAAATCTGGATTATCTTCCCGGAGCATCATAGGATAGCCTCTAACCAGTGGAAGCTCTCCAGCTTTTGAATTAGGCCGAGTTGGAACCGCTGCTCGGTTCCGAACCCAACCATCATAGAATGAAGACGATATAGGACAACATAACATCAAATTTTTTTTATATACTTGTGTGTATGTTTTTATAATTGCAATTCTTACTGTTATATATGTGATGTAACATTGTTCTAGATGGTTAGGAGTGTTAGTACAATTGTACTTTAAAGTGTTTTTCATCTTTAAAAATTGATGAATTTGATAATTTACTGGCAGATAATTAACTGGGTATGATTTATAAGGAGATGGTGTTATAATATGTTTTTTTCTGATGAAGTCCCTGTATTAAAGTGTGGAGGGACGAACGCACTTGCTGGAGTGGATTTAAATAAACAATATTGGACTTTATGGCTTTGTTTATGAGCTCACACATGGGAAGGTCTCAACTAGAGATTTTTTATTTTCAGTTCAGTTTTCCTCTTTATTGCTGGTGTGTTTTTTTTTTGGTGGCCAGTATCTTGTTAACAAAGGCCATAAAGTAAATTTCATCTGTTAAATAACTACATATTTAAGCAATCTCTTACATCCAAATATGGTCATTCACTGAAGCTAAACATAGTATGAATGGATCTATGGCCAACAAAGGAACTCAGCAGAAACCTTGACTGAAAAAAAAGAAGTAATCTACTCACCATAACGTTCCATATGTGTTGTCCATTTTCATTCCTCCTCAGCCTGTGGGTTAGGATCCAATCCTTGGATCTGACTTGGCCGTTGCTATAGCTAGTGACAACCAAAAAGCTTTTGAGCTCCTCCCTTACCCATAATGCATCATTCCCAAGTTACCTCAGATCTTGTTTGCTGATAGAGAAATATCTAAAAATAGACCCCTTCTAACATTCTAAATAAAGACTCTTCTGCCTGAAGGACATCATCTTGTGAAACAGTACCCATAACCACGTTTACCTGAAGTCTGACCTGCAATTTGTTAAGGCAGACCCCCTTCTAACATTCTAAATAAAGACTCTTCCACCTGAAGGACGTCACCTTGTGAAACAGTACCCATAACGAAGTTTACCTGAAGTCTGACCTGCAATTTGCTAAGGTTATTTCCTATACTGTACTTAACTCCTATATAGTGAATGTTGCTGACCTGGGTCTACAGGCACCTTTAGTCTGTCCCCACATAGTAATTTGGCTCCCTCCATGTAGTTACTTAAACTAGTTTTGCCCCAATATACTGCAGCTAAAAAATTACCCTGTCTGAATAGTCTGTATATAAAACAAAACTAAAATTAATTTATAGCATAAACACTTCAGGTAAAGTTGAACCATTAACATTACATGCGTATCTAGCCTAAGGGAACACTCGGAGTCAGTGTTTGCCCTCGCTGCTCTCGGGCTCACTCGGCTCCCCTCCCTGCCCCCAATTCCCACCCGCTTCCACTACCTCTACCTTTTGTAGGTGTTTTTACCACACCCATTACAATATCCTATCAGCTTCCACCTACATACTCCTACCACCCTGTTTTAACATCCTATCAGCTTGCATCTACCATATTTTCTCCTCCCACTCTATTATCTCCAAGTGACCATCAGATCTTCTCCTGTTATGTCACATTAACAAGATCCATACTACAATACTCCTTCTTTTAAAATGTTACATTACTCTCTACTACCCATTCTACTGGCCATCTACACACTCACCTTGTATGAAAACCAGCTGCGCATTGATTATCAGTACCCAAAAAGCCACACCACTACCCCAATTGAAAAGCACCCCAACCTTAGCCATACTAATAACAATGGGACCAACTCATCACCTTGTTCACTCTTTCTGCATACTAACCCCCCTGCACATTAGTTCTAGAGCTAGACAATATTAAAAACTTTTAAACAAACTCCTGAAACTTATAACTAAATATAGTCCTAGCCTTCTACTTGGTGGTGACATTCACCCTAACCCTGGCCCATCCACTTCTGATATATACACCCCCTCTACCTATAACCTAAACCACAAAACTACAATTAGTAGACCAACTAAGTCTCTCCTGGCCTGTCATCTCAATATTAGGACCATCAATAACAAGGTGCATGACCTGCATGCACTCCTAGATGTCCACTCCCTGGAGATTCCCTATCTGAGACAAGGTTAAAACCTAACACAACTGACAATGAAGTGTTACCACCTGGGTATAACATACACAGGCTGGATCATGTTTCCAGGAAGGGTGGGGTGGGATAGTGTACTCTACGAATCTGAGTTGAATGTAACATTAGATGTTATTCAACCACCTCAAATTAATAACTCCGAAATTCTTGCCACTAAATTACAACTTAACAAAAGTAAATGCATCAACATCACCTGTATGTATATTCCCCCTGGCAATAATATAACCACACTTGAAGACAGCCTACACTGGCTTTCATGTCATTACCCACTAGAGACCCTATTACTTGGAGACTTTAACATAGACTGGTTCACCTGTTCTTCAGATTCCCCTTCTACTCACATTAACTTGCATGCATTTATGCAAATCATAACTACCCCTACCAGGCTAGGTAAACCCAACTATAAAGAAAGCATACTTGACTGGATACTAGTAAATAGTAACCCTCAACTATACACTGCTGGTACCCTCCCTGATGACCTAAGTGACCACCTTCTCACTTACATATTTAAGCAAAACGCCATCAATCCTCAACAACCCTTACTCAGAAACAAGAAAGACTTTGACCCTGCCAAATTCCAACAGGAACTTAACTCCTGCAACTGGTCTAGGTTAAAACACCTCCCCTTAGAAGAAGCAGTTGCATATTTCAACAACAAATTTCTTGAAATCATTGACTTGCATGCACCAGCCCGCTCAAAGCAAACAAAGGCAAAAACTGCACCATGGCTGTCAAAAGAATCCAGACTAAAAATTACCAATAGAAACAAAATTTGGGCTCTATGGCGCTCCACTAAAAACTCACATGATCATCTTAAATACAGGCAAGCTAGGAATGAAACTAAAAAATCCATTTTACAAGATAAAAAACAATGCTACTGTAACTTAACAGACAGCAAACCAGAACAATCCTCATAAGTTCTGGACCGGTCTAAACAATTTTCTTCATCCTGGAAAAACGTTTTCCCCTATCCCCGCCGCTACCAGTGATGAATTACCTGAAGTTGTTTCAGACAGTTTTAACCATTTCTTCACAGAGACAATCCAAGCCCTAGCTAGCCAATTACCTCCCAGCTCTCCTGCCCCTGATAGTCTCACTCCTATAAACATACCCTCGTTTAGCTTCCAGCCAGTGTCCATGTCGTTTATCTGTACCTTAGTCAAAAAATTAAAACCCACCACCCTCTCCGCTGACCAACTCCCTGCCGAGTACCTTCAAAAATCAGTGGAGGTGATTGCCTACCCAGTTTCCATACTAATTAATCGTACCATAGCAGAGACTATAATTCCCACCATCTGGAAAACATCCTACATAATACCACTACATAAAGGAGGTTCCTCTACTGAATTCTCCAACTATAGACCAATAGCTATACTTTCTCCACTAGCTAAAGTTATGGAAAAATGTATACACATAGAACTCATGCACCACCTAATTCAAAACCAACTCATGGCCGATACCCAAACATGGCTTCCAGCCAAACCAGAGCACAACCTCAGCCCTAATAGCATTTACCAATACTATCAATAATAATCGAAACAATAACCGCATATCTTCAGCCCTCTTCTTGGATCTTTCCAAGGCGTTTGACATGGTGGATCACCAAATGTTGATTCACACCCTGCAATCATTCTGTCTAACTTTTATGGCCATTCAGTAGTTTAAATCCTACCTCAGTGGAAGGCAGCAGGCTGTTCTCTGGCAAAACATCCTCTCTAACCTATTACTTAACACCCTTGGAGTACCACAAGGCTCCATATTAGGTCCCCTACTGTTTTCCATCTTTACAGTCATCCCAAATGTCAGCGGTATCCAATACGCTGATGACTCCACCCTGATTTGCTCAGCTGCATCTCCTTCAGACTTGAGGTCAGCTACTCAGTCCACCTTTAATACTATAGAAAGCTGGCTTTCCAACCGTCGATTGCTGCTAAATCCCAAAAAAACTAAAATGCTGTTATTCTCATCAACACAAAGGTCAGCTGCTTTTATCTTCACCGTAAATGCAAAAGATGGCACAATAATCACCTCCCGACCCCTCCACTAAACTATTGGGAGTCATTATTGATAATAACCTAAAATTTGACCTTCATGTCAACCAAACAATCAAGACCATCAATAAAAAACCTGAGTTACTGTATAGAATAAAAGCCTTCCTAACCCCTTCAGCTAAGACTGCCATAGCTCGCTCTCATCTGTTTTCAACACTAATATATGCCCCCCCCCTTCTCTGTAATCTAAGCAAGACTGTACTCAATAGACTGTCAGCCTGTTACAATCACATTGCCAGGTTTGCCACTGGCCTACCCTTTAGAACACACCACTGCATTCCCAGTCTAATCCAATATGACCTACTGATTATGGCTAACAAAATCCTTTATAATCCAGAAAATACACCTGCTCTTAAAAATATTATCACCCCCTATAACAATCCAAGACTACTTCGATCCTCGAATAGATTACTTGTTCAGACTACCAAAATTAACAATGTAGCCAGTTATTCAATTATTGCAAACTCTGCAGGCAGAGCCTGGAACCTACTTCCGGCCGACATTACCTTGCTCTCCTCCCTATGCCAATTTAAAACTAAACTCACATGGTCTTGCCACTGTATCAAGCCTGGCTAACTCTCATCAAGAATGTGAATACAACTAAGCTAATTACTGTATAATTTTCCCCTGACTGTTACCAGTGGAAATAAACCTAATTACTGTATAATTTGGTGCTGCGGTAGCGTTGTCGCCTCACAATAAGATGCTGTCCGGTTCGATTCTCAGCTAGAGGGTCTTCTGCGTGGAGACATGTGTGAATGAGAGTACCTTTGTTGAAGGTTGTGCGTCAAGGCTGGCAACTCGGCACATAAAAATCTATCTGCCAATCATTAGCGGACCAGAGTTCCGTTGTGGCAACCCCTAACTGGGAAAAGCAGAAAGACACAATAAATTTATAATTTTTTCCCCTGACGGTTACCAGGGGCAACTCACATGTGTGAAATTGTATATTCCTGTCTGCTTAAGTATTTTTTGTAAATACCATATCTGTAACATTCTTTCTATATTATGTGTAATATGCTGTCGTTTTTAATGTATCTGTTTATGTTGGAGCTTTTCTCCCTGGGCCTCTACTGAAAATGGACATGAATCCGGTCGGACTATCCTGGTCAACAAATGTAAAATAAAAACAAAAAAATATATGGCTGTGATAAGGCTTGAATCTCTGAAATTCTTTTTGGAGACGTTATGGCTACTAAAACATAGTTATCCAAGAAAGGAACTTGAGATCACATTTAGCTGCTGGTTCAAAAGGAAGTTGTATGATTGTGTGAGCACCAAATTCAGGTCCTAAGGGGGAGTAGAGTCTTTATAAGGGAGTTTTAGTAAAAAAGTTCCTTCTAGAAAGGCTTTACAAAGTTTGTGTGAAGCAACTGAAGAACCTCAAAATTCAATATGTAAAGTGGAAATTGCAGCTAACTGTACCTTGATTATTGAAGAATCCAGATCATTTTGCAGTGCCCAGTAGACAAATCTCCTGAAATTACTGGAGTATTGTTTACATGTAGATGGCTTATGAGGACAAAAGTATGCGACGGACTAGAGACGAGAGCTTAGATTGTCTGGCTATCAACGGAATTAGAGAAGCCAAGCAGTTAGCCTAAGGTTTGGAATACTCAGATGAATCATACCTGTCGGGTGAAACAGGTCTGGAGTTGGATCCAGAATCCATGGTTGTTGAAGTGAGGCCAGATCTGTCAAGGCCAGTATGGTGCAATGAGGATTACTTTGCTCTTCAACCTGTTTTCTTTTAGTAGAAATTTTAGGATTAATGGAGTCAGAGTTTTTGTGGGCCTCCTCTGCCTCTAGGGGAACTACCTTCACGTGTGTTTTAAAAATGGCCTTAAGATTTTTTGAACCACATCTTTCCACTACTTCTCTGATTCCTGGAAAAGGATTTCTGAGGAGTGGAAAAATGTATGCTCATGGCAGATATGGTCTTTCCATCTTTCACACACCTGGATAAAGTATCTGTTACTGTTGAAAAAAAAAAGTGTTGTCAAAAAGAGCACTGAGGAACGATGACTTGAAAGGCCCTGCAAAATTACAAAACCTCATCCAGGCATGTCTCCTGATAGAAATGCCTGAACCCACTGCTCGGGTCATTCCTTCGGCTACATGAGAGATGAGTCTCATTGATGAGTTTGAGAGGGATTGTATGGTGGCCAACTGAGAAGAGACTAATGTTTACACTTCAGATACAAATCCTGACAGGGTACCTGAAAGTTCCTTTATCAGATCCCTTTGAAATCTCGTAAAATGTATTACATAGTTCAAGGACCTTAGTGCGAAGGTCGATGAAGCATAAACATGCTTCCCAAATCTATCCATCATCCTAGACTCTTTGTTAGGAGGATGGACAGAAGAACTTTCCTCAGCTAGTTCTTTCTTGTTGGTTTTACCATGCCCATGGCATCTACAGGTACACCTTTAGTCCAAAATTATCACCTGGGGCTGTACTAATTTTATTTGATCTTTAGGGTATCAGTTAGATGGTGTTGGGGGCTTTCCATGCCCACTGAGAGATCAATTCCAGTAGCATAAGCAGGTGGGAGTCACCTAGGAGGTAGATGGATGAGTACCAAAAGCCCCAAGATACACAGACTCATCGGACGAAGGATTGCTGGGTGCCCAGTCACCTCTCTGCATCAGGATTTCTAAGTTACCTACAAAGAAGACAGCAGACGGTAACCTTGGGGACCATTCGCCCTCATCGAAGTCCATATCTTCGGTGACGGATTCCTTAGTGGAGTCCAAGTGCCTTCTCTTACACGTCCTCTTCTTAGGGACCTCCTCAGGATGTTCTTGGTAGGTATCAGAACAGGTGGCAACACCGTGCTGTGATGTCTGTGGTTTTGTAGCTCACTGTCCCTGTGGGAGAGCAGAGTGAGAAGGTGTAGGCAGAGATGTCAGAAGTGAGGGTTGTAGATCCGAGGGGGTAGGTACTGTGAGCTGCTGAAGCAGACATATCTCTATCGTCAAAGCCTCAAAGGCTGATTGCCTCTGAGAGGAATAGGAATCCGGATCAGAGAAGGCATGCCTCTGGACTGTAGTCCCTCCCTGCCCAGAAGATATCCCTCCCAAGGCGTAGAGACCGCATTGAAAATTTCAGAGTCGAGACCAACACCTCAGAGCTGACAAAGCCACTACGGCTCCGTTTCAGATCCAGTGACTCCGCCACTTTGTGGGGAGCCATAAGTGTAGATAAAGGCAGGATAGTAGATGCACTGAACTCCTGACCCGAAGTGGTAGTTACCAAAGGAACTGACATAACCTGCATCCATACTATCTTCTTCATTAGTCTCGCCATGTCTTCTTCAGTGAGGATCCTAGAAGAGCAAGTGGACAATGCTGAGGGTAACTTCGATCTTTCCAAAAATGGGGAAGGGACTCTGAATGGGACTGGGTCAATTGAAGAGTGAGTTCTTGGAAGGTATTGTGGAGCTTGGAGGTAAGCTTTCTACCAGAGTTGGTATATATAATTAAGCAGGGGGCGTGCCCCCTACAAAGCCATAAAAAGTAGATTTGTGTATTTTTTTAATGTTGAGTCTTCAGAAATTTGACATTTCTCCCCATCTATACCCAATAACACAACTTCTAACCTTCTCATTCAAAGTTTTCCCCTCGTTGAGAAACCCTATCCCCATAGTAGCTAAAGACCCTCTGATCATCACTACAGATCCTAATTGTTTCCTTACTCTACTCAATTTCCTTTCTAACCCAATCTTTCATCTCATCACCAGCCTTTTATCTGGTGACATCCATCCCAACCCTGGCCCCTCCACCTCTTCCTCCTCACGCAGGCCAATATTATTTACTTCTCTAAACTCACAAAGTATTGTCAATAAAGTCCCTACCCTCCATGCATGGCTCATGTATAACAAACCTGACATACTATCTATTTCAGAAACATGGTTAAAACCCTCTATAAAGGATTCTGAAATTACTCCACCTAGCTATTCAATCATTAGAAAAGACAGGACCCAGAAAAAAGGCGGTGGAGTTGCTCTCCTATATTCTTCTTCCTTACTAGTTACCCCCTATAACAAACCTACTCCAAAATTTAACAATGCTGAAGTACTCCTCACTCTCCTACAAGTTAACAAGCACAAACACATCTGTCTAGCATCCCTTTACATCCCCCCAGGGGACAATATTTCCACACTTGAAAACATCCTCTCATGGCTCTCTAACAATATCAGCAATGAAACCATAATCTTAGGAGATGTAAACATCAACTGGGCCTCCATCCAGTCTTCAACCAACCCTCTTAACATCAACCTATTTAAGTTTTCCCAGCTAATCAATACAATAACACACCCATCAACAAACCCCTCCTGTGGCACCATCCTTGACTGGATTCTAGTGTCACATCCCCACTATTTCTCAGACAGTGGTACTCTTCCCAACCCTCTTAGTGATCATTTGCCTACTTTCACTCGCCGTCTCCCTTGCATCTCTTACCGCACCCATAATTTCATCACTACCCGCAATGACAAAAACTTCAACCCATCAACCTTCATATATTCTCTAAAAGCAGTTAATTGGAACAATCTAAAGACACTACCTTTAGAAGACGCAGTTGCTCACTTCAACTTTACCTTCTTAGAAATACTTGATTCCCAAGCTCCTCTAAGAACAAAAAGAATAAAAACAAATTCTGCCCCCTGGTTAACCAAAACCACACTATCAATCATGCGCCTTAGAGACAAAGCCTGGGGACTCTATCTGAGAAATAAGACCCCAGAACAACATATTGCTTACAAAACCCTTCAAAATAAAGTAAAAAAGCTTATAATCTCTGACAGACAAAAATACTTCTTCACACTCCAAAACAACAATAAAACTAACCCACAAAAATTCTGGAAGGGAATCTCTACCCTCCTAAACCCCAGCAAACCACACACCCCAACCCCAGACCCAAATATCCCAGACCTAGATCTAGCTACACAGTTCAACTCCTTTTTCATCGAATCTATTAGCAAACTCACATCCTCCTTCACACACCCCTCCTCATTACCTAATACACCCCCAATCTCTCCCGCAAACAACCCTCCCATCATCACCACTTCCTCCTCACTCTCATCTTCTCACCATCTATCTTCCACCTCTTCCACTATTCTAACTCCCTCTTCACCCATATCTTCCTCATGTTCTCTCTCTCCCAACTCTTCTCTATTCTCATTTAAACCTATTCCCACTTCCACCATAAAGAAACTCCTTCAGAAACTGAAGCCTTGTACCAATGCTCCTGACAACATTCCCTCTTACTTCCTAAGTATAGCCGCAGAAGCAATTGCATATCCCATCAGCATTCTAATCAACCGCTCTATCCATGAATGCACAGTGCCCCTACTATGGAAGCAAGCCTTCATCATCCCCCTCCACAAAGGAGGCAACAATTGCAATGTCAACAACTTCCGTCCTATTGCTATCCTGTCCCCCATATCTAAACTTCTGGAAAAGTGTATCCAGCTTCAACTCCTACCACATCTCTTAGATAACAACCTTTTAACCCCTACACAACACGGATTCAGGCCAAATCATAGCACTATGACAGCCCTGCTGTCCTTTCTTGAGATTGTTAATACAGCATGCGATTCCGGTCACATTGTTTCCACCTTACTACTAGACCTCTCCAAGGCCTTCGACACTATTTCACACAGCCTGCTCCTATCCAAACTGTCAGAACTTAACCTCTCTCCCTCCTCCATAAATTGGTTCTCCAGTTATTTATCAAACAGATACCAAGCTGTAATATGGAAGAAAGCCACTTCCTCCTTCCTCAGTACCCCCACTGGAGTTCCCCAAGGATCTATTATTGGTCCCCTCCTCTTTAATATATTTATAAATGACTTCCACAAATCCATTCCATTTGCAAACATCATCCAATATGCAGACGATTCTACCATTATCTGCTCTGCCACCTCCCCCTCTCTGCTCCAAAAACGTACTCAGGAAGCTTTCTCAATTACTGAGCATTGGATGAAAATAAATCACTTAGCACTCAATGCCTCCAAAACAAAACTAATGGTATTTACCCCCTCCAAATCTACTTCTTTTGATATAAACTCTTTCTCAATTACCAGCCAAAACAACTCACCCTTGGAACTGGTATCTGAAACTAAGCTACTAGGTGTTCAAATTGACAATCAGCTTAAATTCAACTCCCATCTACAACTAAATATTAAGAAAACTCATCAAAAACTAGGTATGCTCTACCGGCAGAATCAGTATCTTACTAGCTCATCCAAAATCACTCTCGCTTCCTCCTTCCTCATCCCCTCTCTTCTCTACGGGGCTCCACTACTGACTAATTTTCAGACCTCTCTAAAAAGCCAGCTTTCCTCCTGCTATAACAAAATTGCCAAATTCGCTAATAGCCATAGGTCCTCCACCCACCACTGTTCCTCTCTCCAAAAACTAAATTGGCTCGAACTACCTAATCATCTTATCTATATACAGCTGACTTTAGCTCATAAGCTCATTCTCAACCCCTCTCTTTATCCCTCCCTGTCTTCTGCCTTCAAAATGCACCTACCAAATAGAGTCTTAAGGTCCAACAATCATAACCTACTCAAAGTTCATAAACCATCTTATCCCCCAGGTAAACACTTATTATCCTCTAACCTTTCCCGTCTCTGGAACTCACTCCCACCATCCATTCGTACCACCTCTAATCACTACATATTCAAAAACTCTCTCCATACATATCTCAGGTCCCAATGGGATTGTTCTTGCTCCCACCCTTCATAAATATATGGCATCTTACCTCCTTTATGCTTTGATACTCAACTTTACCTAACAAAGCTTGTGTTCCTTCAGAATAACTACTCTGTAATGTAATGTTATGTTCCTTCTCAATTACAACTCTGTTATGTAAATCACATTACTGTCTCAACTCACTTACTTCGCATTAATCTTCATTTATTGTATTGTTTGAAAGCTTCTTGAATTTTTGAGCTAAATGTTTTATCTACTACTTGCATAATTATCATTATATTTAGCAATCTTGTATGTACCTAATTTTGTCTGTGCTGGAGCTTTTCTCCCCAGGACTCCATTGAAAATGGGTTCTTTTGGCCCAATGGACTATCCTGGTAAACCAACTGCAAATAAATATCATTTTGCTGATATGAATTGAAAACTCAATCAACTGACATAGATCCATATGTGTGTGTGTGTGTGTGTGTGTATATATATATATATATATATATATATATATATATATATATATATATATGATAATACCAGTAGGAAGATGTTTGTACTACCAGCTGATGTTAGAGACAGACACTCCCGTAGGTGCTAACTTGCACTTCTAGGAGCTTTCTGTGACAGTTTGAAAGGGAGATGGTAAAAGGGATGTCAAACCAGTCAAAATTAGGACATGGATCTACTGTTATGGTAACTACATACCTTACATATCTGATGTTCATTTTCATCTGATTCAACTTTTAGGACACAATCCCTAGCTACAAAACTTCCCAGGTAGATGTATAGGAGGATATTTCTGTGCGCAGCAAAGCTGAAAGAACAAACTCTGGACTGTACATCAAGTTTATATTGTAAAACAAAGGTGGGCAGTGTAGGCCAAGCAGAAGTCACAAAAATCTCAAATGGAAAACGGTGTTGAAATACTGATGAAGTGGCCACAGCTCTTGTAGAGAGAACTTTAGGTTTTTCATCTTGGAAACTCCTTTGCCAAGCTTAGATTCACAGAACACAATGAAAAAGAAATTATGTCTTACCATAACGTTCCGTGTTGTAGATCTTTGTCCATTCATTACAAATAGGACTTCAGTTCCATCTTCTGAAACGATATGGCCGTTTCCAAGCTAGCGCCAAACTCTCAGCTAAGACCTACTCATAATGCTCTTCTCCTAGTTACTTCAGATAGAGTTTGCCCACCCCTATATAATAGAAATAGTAATAGAGAAATAGAAGGCTCTGAGTAAATACCTAACCAGGAGTTCCTGAAGTCCACCAGGAGTCCAGGTCGGGGGGAAGGAGGGCGGGAAGTAATGAATGGACAACGATCTAAAACACATACGGAACGTTATGGTAAGATGTTGTAAATCTTTGTCCATTCATTACAAACAGGACCGAGTCCCCAGCTACTTGAGTCCCGGTTGGCCCTAAGGAAGGATATTCCTGAGCACCATAGAGCCAAAAGATGCTCGTCCCCTGGAGACCGAATCCAATTTGTAATGAGAGATAAAGGTATAAGGTCTTGCCCAAGTGGCTGCTGCGCAGATATCCATAGAGGTTCTGGAATGAAATGTTACAGAAGTAGCCACAGATCTGGTAGAATGAGCCTTTATTCTGGAAGGTATGGATAGCTTATTCTGTTGGTAGATAAAGGTAATGACGTTTCTAAGTCAGGAGGATAAAGTCACTTTGGAAACAGGTTAACCCGATTTGGGTCCTGCAAAGGCCACAAACAATTGATTTGTTTTCCAGAAAGATTTAGTCCTGCCGAAATAACAACGAAGCTGCCGATGCACATCAAGGGTGTGCAAAAGGTATTCGCTTCTATTAAAAAACTGAGGAAAGAAAACGGGCAGGTCAACAGATTGATTAATGGAAAATCTAGAAATGACCTTGGGCAAGAAAGGGTCAGTACAAAGGGACACCCTATCCGTGTGGAAGGTAAAGTCTCTTGACACTCAAGGCCTGCAGCTCAGATACTCTTCTCGCTGAGGTAAGTGCTACTACAAGCAAAGTTTTCCATGACAAATTTTAAATCGCATAAATCAAAGGGCTCAAAAGAAGGACCTGTGAGAGATTGAAGCACCAAAGTCAAGACCCAGGGTTCTAAAGGAGGCTTGACCGGAGGTTTAATGTGTAATACTTTCAAATATGTCTTGCATAGGCAGTGTGACAATCGAAGAATTATCAAGTCCATTATGAAAATTGGCGATAGCTGCTAAATGTAAAGTGATCATCGATGCAGAAGAGACTAGTCAGGTTTGGAAGGATCTTCTGAACAGAGAAGGGATCTATGTTCTGATCTTTGGTCCAAACAGAAAACCTAATCCATTTACAATAATAAGCTTTCCTGGTGGAAGGTTTGTGTGAAGCCAGAAGAATTTCACGAACATGAGATGGGATGTCATGCAGCCTGGCAATCATTGCAAGTGGAGGAACCAAGCCACGAGCTTGAGACTATGGAGTTTCAGATGAATCAGTCCGAGGATGACATAACAGGTCTTGATAATGATCCAGGATCCATGGGCTGTGAATCAGATGAGGCCATAGAAATGGGAACCAGACTTGATGGGGCCAGTAGGGGGTAACGAGGATCACTTTGCTTCGCAACCTCTGAGCTTTCTGGAGAAATTTTGGAATGAGAGGAAATGGGAGAAAGGCATACAGAAGATCTGGGAGTCAATCGTGCGTTAGAGTGTCCCTCGGGGGGGATCAGGGCAAAATAGCTTCTGCATTTGTAGTTTAGGGGGGAAGCAAACAGATTGCAGCAAGGCTTGCCTCAGCATCAGAAGATCTGATCTGCTGTTACAAGGTTGAGGGACCACTCATGAGGCATCAGGATGTTCCTGCTCAGATTGCCCACAATAAGGCTGGAACTCCGGGAATGTGCATCGCTATAAGAAAGCAAGCTATCGCCCAGTGCCAAATCCTCATGGCTTCCTGACACAGGGGGTAAGACGTGGTTCCAGCTTGCTTGTTGATATACCAGGCGACTGACATGTTGTCTGACTGAATTGCAATGGTCCCAGAGGGTACAGATACATGCAACACTGAACTGCCCTCAGGTCCAGGACATTTATGTGCAAATTGGTCTCCATTGGGGACCAGGTGCCTTGGACCATCTCTCCCTAGAATTGCCCCCCCCCCCAACAGGGAAGCGTCAGTGGTCGTCGTGGGCTGGGGAAGACAACGGTAGACAAAGATTAATTTGTGGCTTCATCCGCCATAGCATTTCTTCCTTGCAACAGTTTGTAAGACTATGCATGCGGTCGAGTGGGTGTGTTAGAAACTACCATTGTGCGGAAAGGAGCCAATGCAGGATTCTCATGTGCAACCTCGCCAGTGGTACTAACGTAATGGAGTTGCAGTACAAGACGTGCTGGTACATAGGTCTGAGGAAGGTCTTGGACTTGGTGAGTTATTTTCGAAAGCCTGTGAGGGGGCAGAGAGGCTTGACAGAATGCTGTGTCAAAGACCGCTCCAATAAATTCCAGTGCCTTTGTTGGGGACATTTAAGATTTGGCCTTTTTGATTGTAATCCCCAAGCGGACAGTGAGACCTTGAGTGTAAGAGGCTGCGGACTAGGACCCTGTCTGGTGAGACTTTTAGCAGCTTTTCTATTTCTAAGGCCAATTCCCTCTGATTGGGTGGTGCATCGGGGATTCGTTTGACAGGTCTGGGAGTTAATCGAATGGTATTTGGAGGCCTCTGTATAATTATTCTCTGTACCCAAACAATCGGTAATAATAAGATACCAAGCTGGTAGGCGCAGAGAAAAACTACCCCCCCCCGACTGCTTCCAAAGGAAAGCAATCGGGCCGCTGCTCAGGAGCGCTGGTAGGGTTTGCCGGAGAAAGAATCTCTAGCGACCCGGTTATGCGGTAACCCGAAAGGGGAGTCTTCCAGAGGAGATGCCCCCTCTGCCCTGGGGGGGCTTGTTCACCATGAGAGTCAAGAAAAGATCCTTGGGATTTCTTGAACCACATTTTCCTCCCTTCTCATTCCTGGAATTTGGAAAAGCATATGCCCACAGCAGACAAGGTCTTTAAGTGTCTCACTTCACCGCTGCTTGAGGATTGAGAATGTCTCCGAATGAGACATCTGGGGGAGACCGTGGAGACCCTTCCCCCTCATCACAATCTGTCTTCAGCGATACATTTCAAGGTGCTTCCTCTTGCACTTTCTTCCAGGGTGGCTCCTCAGTGGGATCTTCTTCATAGGTTCATACTAGGCTATCTGCCCTAGGGCATTTATAAGCCTAGCCAGAGTGTGCTTGGCTTTCGTCACCCATTTTAAATTAATTTTGCTATGCCCTTTTTCGAGGTTAGTATACTGTTTCTCTGTCTAACAGTGACACAGAAGTGATACCCGGGGTAAACCTACGATCTCCCATCCACTCATCAGAGAGTCACTGAGAGACTCTGCCTAATCTGGACTGGGATTTTATTCCCGAGTGAAGGGAGCCTCTGGGTTATGAATCTGTCACTCCAGCATGTCCTATTTATTTCAGTGCTGAGGTTCAAGTCTCTCGAGCGCGTAGCTCGATGGGATTTGGATTTTCTGAGGTACAGCATGTCCATTAATTCTGGGTTAGACATGGCTTTATACGTCAGGCACAGATCGCCTCTGAGCAGACGGTATGCCACTGAGTAAAGCTGGAGTTTCTTTAACCGGGCAGCATATGGCATCTGTTTGAGCCCGTTGATCCTCTTGGTGAGGTACTTTTGGGGTCTTTCCAGTTGCTGCAGGTGTCTGGTAAGGTACATCCCAAAAGGGGCAGTGTACTCAATTATGGGCCTGATGAGGGATGCGTAAAGAGGCACGATGACCTCTCCTGATCTAGATGTGAATCCCTTCATGATTAGGTGGGCTATATAAAATGTTTTTCTAACCACTTTGGCCACGTGGTTGTCAAATGAGAGATTGCTATCAACTTGGGTCCCCAGGTCCCTAATTACTTCTTCTGTACTTAATGGATTACCACCTATGTGTTAATTTGTGGGCACTTTGTTTTTGCCAAAGGGGATGACTATACACTTTTTGGCATTTAGCTTGAGGCCATGGCACCAGTTGTCTGTTTCTACGAGGCCCTTTTGGAGAATGCTTGTGTCAGCTGGAGAGTCGATTATGGTGCCCAGTTTGCAGTCATCTGCAAACTTGGTCAGCCACAGTCCTTCCGTGTTGGCCTGTACCTCCGAGAAATATATACCGAACAAGAGAGGTCCCAGGACTGAACCTTGTGGGACGCCACTTGTAACTGGTTTGGAGTCTGACATGGCTCCAGCAATTCTAACCATGTTTGTTCTGTCCTTGAGCCAGTTTGCAACCCATCTAGTGACATAGGGGGTTATATTTAAGCTGGTGAGCTTATCTATAATGCCCGAGTGGGGTATTGTATCGAAGGCTTTTGCGAGGTCCTGGTAGGCTGTGTGGACCACCTTCCCCTCGTCAATGGTCTTGGTGACTGTTTCAAAGAAATCAACCAGGTTTAACAGGCAGGATCTGCCCTTAAAGCCGAACTGGGTAGGATCCAGTGTCTGTACGTCCCCAATATCTTTTATTTATGAGGTCCATGATGATCCTTTCCATAGCTTTGCAGACCAAGCTAGTCAGGCTTATGGGCGATAGTTTCCAGGATCCGTCAAGGCTCCACCTTTGTGGAGAGGGATCACTGTTGCTATACACCACTCTTTGGGTACATATCCTGTAGTAAGGCTGAGATTGAACAGTAGTTGTATGTTTGGGTTTAGCTCTTCTTGGAGTTCATGTAGGACGCAGCCAGGGACACCGTCTGGTCCCATTGATGCTGTGTTTTTTGCTTTGGAGTGGGCGGCTCTTACCTGACCGTCTGAGATGTCAGGGGGCAGCACTCTGCTGGGATAGATATTTGCCCTTTTGGTGGGGGGGGGAGAAGTTTGCGCTGAACCTGTCAGCTAGGATGTTGGCAATGTCTGTGGGTTTGGTGTATTTTTTGTCCTTTTGGACTAATTCTGAGCATATCTGGGAATTCCCACCCAGGTTCCTAACATAACTAAAGAAAGCCTTGTGATTATCCTTAGTGTCCTGTGCAATTTTTCTCTCGAAGCTGGCCTTGAGTGCCCATAGTTTTTTGCTAATACTGATCAGAGATGCCTTCCCTTTTTGGGATTTTGCTCTCTCATGTAGTAGCTTCCTCCTATTGCATAATTTATGTCTGGGGTCCACCAGACAGGATGTCTGCCTTTGGAGGATTTGGTCTTGTTTTTATTTGGGATTGCATGATCCATGCATTCCTGAAGGTGTTCGTAGAATGCGTTTATAAAGGATTCTGCGGTCTGGGCCATATTTTCCACAGGCCCGAGGGCTTTGAAGGATTCCACCTCGGTTTTGAGGAGTGTGAAATTTGCTTTAGAGGAGTTTTTCACTGTGGTTTTCTGGGCAGGGGGTGGGGTCGGGATGTGAATATCCAGTGGGATTAGTTTATGGTCTGATCTTATCAGTGAGGGATACACTTCTGGTCTGGAGCATAGAGTCCCCATGTTGGTGATGATCAGGTCCAGTATGTTTCCCCTGTTGTGGGAGTGGTAACAAGTTGTTCCATAGCATTTGAGTTTATAAATTCTAGGAACCTTTGGGCTAGGGTGTTGGAGCTAGAGTAATGCTCCCAAGCCTATGTTTGGGTAGTTGAAGTCACCCAATATAATGGTGTTTGGAGATTCCTTCATATTTTCCAGTGTCCTCAGGAAGGCCGAGTGGGGTTCCTGGGTTTGGGAGGGTGGTCTGTAGCAGGCTATAAACTGGAAGGCAGTTTTACCCACTGTTAGTTGCACATGGATAAGTCTCTGATGCGTCGTGCTGTGCCACCAACCTGGAGGTGTGGGCATCTTTGACCAATATTGATACTCCCCCTCCTTTTGTGGTTTGGTCCAAGTTCTGGGGCCAAAAAGCATGGTATGAGGTATAACCTGGTAGTGCTGGGGTGCTCTCCGGAGCCTTGAACCAGGTTTCTGTTACTACACAGATATCGATGTTCTCCATGCTAAGGAGAGCTTTGAGTGCCTGCATCTTGAGGTTCAGACTTCTGGCATGGAGTAGCATTACTCTTAGTTTCTTATCTCTTGTGATACCTGTGGAGGTGGGTTTGTCTTTTGAGCCTTGCCTAAAAAAGGCACTACGGGGGTAGCAAGAGCCTTTACCAATATCAGAAAGCCCAGGGGTGACAGGTGCAAGCCATCCCTATCGAAGCACCGTGGCTTGTCGCGCATGTCATCCCAGGGTGAAAGGAATTGGATCCCCTTTGAATTACTTAAACCAATGAGGAGTCTGGAGAAGGGGTTCCTTTCAAAGGGGGGGCTTGAATCCTGTGCCCGGGGTACCAAAATAGGGGTTGTGACAGCTGCATGCTGGGGGGGGGTCTGATACGGATGTGATTGGTGTCTATGGCAAACCTGTGGAGGAAAGGACCCTCTAAAGAGCAGGCCCACCCAAGGAGGGATGGGAGCCTGGAACCGCGAAGGACAACCTTGGAACTGGGGTCACACCCCACCCAGAGTCCACCTCCAGGTGAGGAGCGCCAAGAGGAGCAGTCTGAGCTGTGGACATAGACGATGCCAGAGAGAAAATAGGCAGCATGCTAGATGCAAAGGTACAGGCGGGTCCAAGCACTGCTCAGAGAGAGCATTGGCTCCACCGGAGCAGATGCAGCAAAGGTGGTTGGTGCAGACAGGGGGAAAAACTGCTGTCTGAGCAGAGAGAGTATGCACCAGGGTGGACATCGGTACCAATATCTCTGGGACCTGGGTAGAGGCTATAGGAGGATACACAGGGGAAGATGTAGTAAAAGATTCCGAGCCAAGAGGGATGGAAGGTCTACCTGGAATAGGCAATCCCCTAGATGCCAGAAGCTGGTCCACAACCTGGCACTAGGTCTAATTCAGAAAAACTCCTGCTGCATCTAAAAGAGGCTGCTGAAGGAGAATCAGGTCTTTCTAGAAAGGGGCTAAACCTCTGCCCCAAAAAAGGGTCTTAAGTTGGAAAGTAGCTTGTCCTTAGCAGAGTTTGGAGCAGATGGAGCTGAAGAAACTATTGGCACCATGGCCGTGGATGGTGCCAAAGCAGGAACAGTCATAGGAGCCAATATCCGATCAAAGGTCAGCACTGAAGTCTCCATACTCAGTGTTAAGGGGGTCTGGGGTATAGGCACTGCTGTAGTTTGGTTCCTTCCAGGCTTCCTGAGCCACTAGATCAATGAGGGCATCTGGAGTGGGAACCAACTAGGATGTACCTACCATAAATGTAGATGTTGGAGTGTATTCAGTGTTGCAGTCATTACAATTGGGTTATCCTGCTGGCAGGCTACCCGCAGTCTGCCTGAATTCCAAAGTCTAGGTCCGGCATCAGTTGGTCACCTCCTCCCTGACATCAGTGCGCCAGGGGTATAAAAGATGCAGAGGACACCATTTTCTTCAGTTTTTCTTGCCCCAGATGTCAGGTGCCCCCAAAAGGTTAGGCTAAAAATGTCAATAAGCATACATGCACTAAGTAACAAGTTTCCTTCTTCTACAAGCAAATACACCACATAGATTGTATAGAAGTACAGATAAGGTCCAGCAAAGTTAAGGGGGATGGTGGGTAACCTGGACTGCAACAGTGAATACACTAACTACATTTATGGTAGGTACACAACTGTACTAGGTCCGTGTTTCACTGTTGCAATCATTACAATTGGATTGAACCCCAAAGCTAAGATTGGGTGGCTGGAAATAAATAGAATTAGGAGCAGCTATGAGGCCCTGCAGAACTACAGTGGCAAAGCCTGCCCTGGATTTGGAGTAGAGAGATAAGTGGAAGTGCTTTGTAAAAGTATGCACCGAACTCCAGGTTGCAGCCTCTAAAATGCCTTTGGTTGGTACTCCACTGAGGAAGGCTGTTGAAGTTGCTGCTGCTCTGGTTGAATGTGGCCCAACGCCCTTAGGTACAGATTTGCCATGTTGAGAATAGCAGACTAATGCAGTGATCTATCCATTCAGTCTCCTGCAGCATATACTACCAGTAATTGCTCAGTCTTTCTGAAAGACTTGGTTCTGTCCAAGTAGAAGCGCAGCTATGTCCAAAGAATGCAGACGTTTCTCACTCTTATTCTGTGGGTTTGGATAAAAGGTAGGCAAATGAATAGTCTGGTTGAGGGCCACACTGGACTAGGCATAAAAGTGGGGCTTGTCCTTCGAGAAACCCTATCTGGATGGAAAATAAGATTCCACAGCCATGAGTGCCTGTAGCTCTGAGACTCGTCTTGCAGAGGTTATTGCTAGGAGCAGAGCTGTTCTCCATGATAAAAATGTTATATTAGCTGTAGCAGCCGGCTCAAAAGGAGGCAGAGTGAGTTTTTCCAAGACATAGAGGTCCCTTGCAGGCATTGGTGATCTCCTTTGAGGCCATAAAGTTTTTGGCTCCACTGAGGTACTGCCTTAATAAAGGAGGAGAAAAAAAAAGTGGCTCTGTATTGTAATGAGCTGATATAGCAGGAGCATGAATTAATTGATTTAAAGGATAGGCCTTTGTCCAGCATTTCAGTATTGCAAAATCTGAGGGATATTTGGTACAATCATGTAAATTCCTTGTGTCTGGTTCCAAGGACAGAATCTCTTCAGTTTTTCTGCATAACATTTTCTGGTACTAGGCCTCCAAGATAACATCCATAACCGCTTTAGAGAGGGGTGTGTTTTGAAAAATTACATTATCCGCCATGCTGCCAGATTTAAGGTCCTGAGTTGGCTGTGCAGGATGGGATTGTTTTGTTGGGTCAGTAAGTGAGGAATTTGAGGTAATGCCCATGCTGGGCAGAGTCAAGCTCCTTAGGATTGGGTACCAGTGCTGGCAGGGCCAGTCTGGGGCAATCAGTATCATTGTTGGTTTCTCTTGTCTGACCTTTAGGAGTACCGTGGGGAGGAGAGGCAGTGGGGGAAAGGCCTTTGCCCACCATCAAAACTCCTGCTGTAGGCAGGGAATGAGTGTAATTGTTTCCAGGCTGTGGCAATGTGGAGTCCAAACACTTTAGATACCATTGTAGTTTCCTCTTATGCAGTCTTGCATATGGAATTAGCAGAATGCAGGATGCCATGAAGCCCAAAGCCTGCAGAATTTTTCTTGCAGTAGAGTGTTTGTTGCCAATAAGTAGTCAGTTGCCTTTGTCTGGCGTGAGAAAAGCCAGTTGTATTTAAGCTTGCACCCAGGAATATTATCTCTTGAGAGGATACTAGTTTTGATATCTTTTCATTTACAGTGTACTCTAGGCAAATTAGTAATCATTTTACAAACGCCAGATGCTTCAGTAGAATGTTTTTGTTCTCTGCTTGAATAAGGCAAACGTCCAAGTAAGGGTATATTTGAATTCCCCTTTGTCTGCAGAAAGCAATTACTGGTGCCAGGCATTTTGTGAAGACCTTGGGCGCAGCAGACAAGCCAAAGAGCAGTGCAGAGAATTGGTAGCGCTTTGAACCAGCTATGAATCTGAGGTATCATCTGCAAGATTGTCTGATGGGACATGCAGATATGCCTCTTAGGTCCAAAGAGGCAAGCCAAGCCTTCTTGCCCAGCATTGGCAGAAGCTGCAGCAGAGTCGACATTTTGAATTTTGGAACGTCCAGAAAAGTGTTTAGAATAGACAAGTCCAGTATTGGTCTCCCGAGTAAAATCCTTATCCCTGCTCTTGCTGAATGCCCCCCCACATGTCCATGAGGGATGCAACTTTTGTGCCTCTGCCTATTGATTTTTTGGCAGGTCTGGCATACAGGGTGCGAAAGTGGAACTTATAACCTTGTGACACTATGTTCAAGACCCATTTGTCCTGGGCGATTAGGTGCCAGTTGAGAAAAAAGTGGTAGTCTTCCCCCTAAAGGAGCTGCCAGTAGACAAGTGCTTGGCCCTGGCAGGGGGAAGTCATTGGGACTGCTTTCTATGGCTGTGACTTGTCTTCTCCACTTTTGGAGGTAGAAGCACCCCATTGTTTAGACCTGTATGAGCCTTGGGACTGGGATCTGCCCCTAGGGCATCTTATCTACCTCTTTGTGGCCTGACACTGGAAAGGACCAATTCTTTGTAAGCCAGTGTCTGCTAAATCTTGGAGGCTGTACCTGTAAGAAATCCTTGACTGTCTGCATAGATTTGGCCCTGTCCTCCATTTTCTTCAATGCCTCTTCTGCTTCAACACAAGCAAGGTATCGTGCTGTAATGGAGCATCTAGTAATTTTGCTTTAACATGATCAGGCAGATTCTGTTCCTTTAACCAAGCATGCCTCCTAATGACAGAACCCGTAACAGCAGCTCTGCAGGAGGCCTCCAAAGAATCAAAACCAGATTGTACTTATTCAGCTGCATGCAATAAATCCTGCATTTCTTTATTTTCTGCACATTCAGAAAATGGCGACATTTTCTGTTTAAGCAGTGAGTGAAACTGACAATTTAAAGCCCTTATAGCCAAGGTAGCAGAACTGTAAATATTTTTACCCCATCTGTCCAGTGCCCTGGAATCTGTCAGAGGTGTTTTATTTTTTTTTTTTGCAGTGGAAGCCTTGACCCCCTTGGGACCCTGAGAGAAGTTTCTGGGTCAGCAGCAGGGTTTAAAAGAAATATGTGGGAGTCTGGAACCCTGTAGTATTTGTCTGGCTTAACAGGAGCTGGAGGCAAGGAGCCTGGAGTCAGACTGGACTCCAAAAATACATCTACAATGTCTAGCACAGGTGGGTTAGAGGCCTGTGCTGAGGCAGTTAAAGAGTGAGCCTCTTAGATTCTGAATAATCCTGGCTCTCCCAGTGGAAATGCTCCATCATGGTATGCAGTGTTTCCCCAAAAGAATAATTCTCAGGTGGAGAAGCTGAGGGGATAGATTCTTAGAGGAATCAGATGAAATGGAAACCCAATCTGAAGATTCATTTTCCGTCTTGCCTAGGCCTCTTGTCAAGAGGGGGATGAGAACCCCTGATCAAAGTAATCAGGTCTTCGGCCATTTTGAGCATCTGTTTTTTTAGACATGGAAGCCTGTCCATGGGGCTGTTGTACTAGTTTCTTCAGTTTTTGCCTCTGAAGCTGAAGTAGTTTTAACATAATTGTGTAGGCCTAAAAACACCCTCAGAAGCAGTTGCCCGCTCAACAGCTCCGGACCCATCTGAGGGAATGGTTTCCGATGGTCCAATACCTTGTTTCTGTAGGCCTGGTACTCCACATAGGAATTTGTATTGGCCTGTGGCTCTAAAGTAGCAGTCGTCAGGGGCTGCAAAAGCACCTCACTGAGAACCGGCAACTGGCCTAGAAAAAGCCTAGTCTGTTTTGGACTTGATGCCTGTCCTTGTATTTTTTTGTAAACTCTGGTAGTCCACTGTTCCGATGGCATTATACAATTAAATCGTCTGCCAAAGTAATGAAAAGCAAAGTCGAACAGACACTTAGTGTGTTGGTTAAATCTAGCACAAAATCAACAACTAACAACATTGTGGGCAAGGCCTAGGCAAGGACTACAGTAAGAATGAGGTATTTGCTTCCCACAAAAAATATAATTAACTTTTTCTGACATCGGTCTGGAGCAAGAAAAGTTTCCCCAATGGGGTACTTAGCTTTTAATGAAGACTTCGGATCTGAAAAAACAAATCTTGAAAATCTCATGAGTCGGCCGACTGGCACTTGCCACAGACAGAAGAAAATGGTGTCAGCTGCATCTTTTATACCCCTGGCGCACCGTCAGGGAGGAGGCGACAGCAACAGATGCCAGACCCGGACTTTTGGAATTCAGGCAGACTGCGGGTAGCCTGCCAGCAGGATTGACTGCAACAGTGAAACAGGATTAACATCAGCCAGCCACAACAACCTTCAGGAAGGCAGATTCAAGGAAAAGGCATTATCTGTGGACAAACCCACTTTTGACCAATTCTAGAATTTCTCTGAAGGAAATACCCGGAAGAGGGGGAGTTAGGGGAACTTTCCAGTTTCTCCAAATCCTTGAATTCTACCAAGGGATTTAGTGATTAATCCCATCGCTTTATTTTGCGCTTCTGCTTTCTATGCGCCCATCATTTGGGAATATCTGGGGATGGGTCTGAACCAGACTGAGTAGTCTATACTTCCCCTAAGGTTAGGAAACTGGCTGTCATGGTCAACAAAAAGCAACTGCTGCAGAATATTTGAGGTATGGTCAGATATGAAAGAGGGAGCCACTCTTTCAGTAGTGAGAGGACTCTATGGAAGGCCAAAGGAGGAAGAGATAGAAACTGAAGAACTCAAAAAAGGTGGAATGGAGGAAGACCCTAAAGCTCCAGCTCCCAGGACAGATCTTCAGTTTCACTTCCTGTTTATTCCACTCCATCCTACTTCACAATTTATTCCACTCCATCCTACTTCACAATTTCACTTTTCCCCTTAACTGGCAAATTTTACCCCTTTAATTTGTTTCTTCTCTTTCCCCATCTTCTGTATACTCTTGCACAGTTCATTTATTCACCTACAATTTAAATGTTGCCATTGCTAAGATCTCTTCAGCACTGATGCCCTACCCTCTTATTTACTGTCAAGTGCTGCACTTTGTGGAGAAGATGAATCAGAGAACCGATCAATACTCCCTTAGATACTTATTCACATCTATCCTTTTATATCCTCTTAATACTTCACCACTTAACTCTTAGTGCTTGGGTGTGCTTCTTTCCTATGCCCTTGTCACCCTGTATCCATTAAATTTTCATGGAGCCAGTTTCCTTCTGAGGTCTTTCATTTATTTGCAAACTCGCGTGTACTACATCCCACTATTACTACAACTTCTACTTCCAATGTCTTCCTCTAAGCAGCTAGCCTTGACAGAGGCCAATTTACCCTTTGAACCTGTTCATCATATTTTCAGTGCTGCAGCTAAGCTAGTTTCCCTCCCAAGTGTCAAGGCTACTGAACAGCTCAACCCAGCATCTAATATGAGTCCCTGCTTAATACCCCAAATCTCAATATGTGGCGCAGTAATAAAACACAGGCAGTGTTGCAATATACCACCACACTTCTGCTTCCCCATTGACAAAGCCTGTATGGCACCCCCCACCAAAAAGGGGGTCATTGTCTATTCAACAGGAGAACATAGGAAACATCTAGGTGGTCAAACCTGCAGTCCTAAAACAGAGCTTGGTTTTGAAAGTGGTTAAGCAGGTGCAGAACCTTTTTATTCCAGCATCTCTTCATGCCTTACGGCGCTCACTTCAAAGAGCAGGGCAACTCAATTACTTTCAGGCCCAACTTTCTATAGATTTCAGTCATTTCACACTTTGAAAGCTAGAGAAAGTAATTATCTACCTTATGGCATGCAGGACAATTCCCCAGTACGATAAGCTTTGGAATTGCACCAAAGCCAGTTCCATGTGCAAGGCAAAATTTAATGTGCTCTCTGGTCAATAACAGACACATTTTCTACAGTTTTAAATATTTATTGGTGAGATGGCAGATAAATTAAAAGGACTGTCCAAAAATCAAAACAGCAGGCTTGGTCAGCTAACTTCATAAATAAATGACTTTCAGCTTTTAAATTAAAACAAATTATAAATAAACCCTTCATAAAACACGAGAGACTTGCACCATTGCAAAAATTTTACATTGTTTGCTCAAGATTTTTGTGTAAAAAAAAAAAAAAAAAAAAAAAAAAAAAGCCTACTGGCCTTTGACAGTGGTAGTAATGGAATGAAAGGAAGGATACATTGGATATGGTTAGCGCAACATTTGCTGGCTTTCAATGTTAACAAGCCTCCAACTGCAGAAATTAAGTGATGGTCCAACGATCCCAGTTCATGCCAGAACGGGATACAGTAAAGTAAAGATCTAAAGTTAAAGGGCACCCAGACTACACTTACATTTTGCAAACTATAGTGGCAGGTGCAAGAAAGGTGATTTGGGGAAGGCGGAGCAACTGAGTCATAACTTAAAAGTGTTTTGTTCTCCAATAAAAAAACACATTGCCCACCCCCCCAAACATTAAAATAAAGTATTTTCGAAGTACAACTCCTCCTCCATGCCTCGTGTGGAAGCATTGTGAGGAACCAATAAATATCTAGTTCCCTGAGGAAAACATTTAAAAAATAAAATCACAATGTTCTAGCATACACGACAGTAACTGGCACTATCCGATTTCTGTTGAGAGTTGTCAAGATTTCTCTGTAAAACACTCCCAAAATGAGATCAAGTTATATAAACTCCACTTCTGAATGTCAACCACTTACACCATGTTACCAAACTAGTTTCAGTTCAGCTGTACACAAGAAATGCTACTCCCTGCAAGATACCTGACCTATACAACAGACAGTGGCTTCCACACCAGTATTGACCTTAAAGTCTCATTCTGTGCCACATCACATCTGCATAATATTGAAACGTCAGTTTAACCTTGCAAATACATTTTTACATTCCTTCACAACACCGATTAGACATATTCACTTAAAAATTACATTCAGCTGGCCCCCTTTTTAAACTTGAAAAATACAATTTTTGTTTTATGAAAGATGAGGACATTGGCTTTACATATAAACTACACAATTACAAATTGTAGGTTACTCCTAACGGAAGCTAGCATTCCTCATGTACTCACTGGCCATTTACTGTAAAACTGAAATCAATTCACCAGGCAGCATAATTTTAGAGGTATTCTGTAAAACTCCAGTCAATATGGCTGGGGGTCCATTTAAATCTGGAAGCCGGACAGCTTCTTTCGTAGATTTCAGTGCTATATTTCATGTTCCCCCAGTGAGCAACGGACTAGGAGGGCCCCAGTCTGCTTGGTCCCAACAGTCAAATCTCCTGCTTGTCTGGGCTGAATTCTTTGCCCAGCACTAATGCTTCACTTTCAAAGACATTGCCACAAGGACCCTCCATGAGCGACCAGATACTTGTCACATGGCATCCGCTGCTCTACGCTGCCGAGCAGCCCAGTTTTGAGACTTACTCCCATATTCACACAGCTGAACAGCTCAGTCTTACAGAATTTCTTGACTTGTACTGGAAGATTCAGACGGGCAGTGAATGTTTGGATTCAACCACTTGTGCGCAAGGATCTGTTCTATCGTGGGTCTTTCAGAAGGTCGCAAGGAAAGGCACCATTCAATCAGCTGTTGACACTCTGGGGACAAGATGGAAAAAAAAAACATTGTCAGCACTATAAGCATGCAATAATCTAATAACGAGTCACTCAGTGATACTTTTATAGCAAGTACTACAGAATACTATTTACAAAACGCAATGCCTTTGGCAAGTGGTCAGAACACTGAACTGGTGAGTGCCGGCTTGGTTATTAACTCGTGTTACAGCAAAAAAAAGTTGACAAAAAAAACTAAAACTAAAGGAAGAGCTCAGCCTCTACTTATAGCACCAGTTCAGCAATGGCTTGTAGCAGACAAGCTTCACATCTGGCCTAGTTGTAGGCTCTACAGGGCAGAGGACAACAAAATTAGAGTGGAATTTGCAATTCAACTATGTAAGCTTTTGCACAGCCATTGTCCAGCGCCTAGTATATTAGGCGGATGTTGGGTGAATCCTTAAAAGGCTAGTGAAAAGAAATGTTCCCTACCTACTGAGATCCTTTTCCTATAGTGGATTTTGCCCTTCACAATTTCGTCATCTTGTTCAAAAGGAATATCACCACAGACCATGTCATACAGGAGGATGCCTAGTGACCAAATGGCTGCTGACCGACCATGATACCGATGAAATCTGATCCATTCAGGAGGGCTGTAAACTCTGGTACCTGTAGGAAATCAGGATTAAGACTCAATTACACAGTGTAGCCTGTATACAGACTCAGCAACTTTCACAAAAGCTTGAATAATTTCAAAAGGAACATAAGTAATGCATATTGAATTTAATATTCTGCAGTAAGTTAACATTTACTCTTACAATAAAGCAAATTGCTACAAAAACATTTTAAAGTAAATAGCTGTTAATAATGTTACAAAACAATGTCATATCACTCAGATTTATAGCAATAGCAACTAATGAGCTTTATTACCCTGCACGTTCAAGCTAGGAATAAAAACCCCATAAAGAATTGGGAGAGATGAGGAAGCAGACATTAAGTCAAAGGATTCAAAACAGCTTCCACATAATCTTGCCTCACAAATATGGAACAGAACACAATATAAGCACTCTACTCGACAAAACTACACAAGTGCACTCTACTCGACAAAACTACACAAGTAGACAACTCTGGTTTACCAAATCTAAAGCCAGTAGCAACTCTGGTTTACCAAATCTAAAGCCAGTAGCAACTCTGGTTTACCAAATCTAAAGCCAGTAGCAACTCTGGTTTACCAAATCTAAAGCCAGTAGCAACTCTGGTTTACCAAATCTAAAGCCAGTAGCAACTCTGGTTTACCAAATCTAAACCCAGTAGCTGATGGAAAGAACCATGCACAAATGAACACTTCTATCTACGCAAAAAGATGCCAAAACGCTAGCAATTTCTACTATATACTACCACTCTTTGGACTAAACTACTCAACTTACCGTCAAAATCTGTGTACACTGTGTCTCGCAGAACAGCTCCAGAGCCAAAGTCTATGAGCTTTAACTCTCCGGACCGAAGGTCAACAAGTATGTTCTCATCCTTGATATCCCGATGCAACACCCCATTAACATGGCAATGTCTTACTGCTTCCACAACCTGTCGAAAAAAGTTTCGTGCCAGTTCCTCTGGAAGAGCACCACGTTCTGTGATGAAATCAAACAAGTCCTGAACAGACTCTGGGCGCTCCAGAATTAACACAAACCCATCCGGACGTTCATACCAGTCCAGCAGACGGATCACCCCTCTGCAACCACAGGAAACTTTCTTCAGCAGCACTATTTCCAGGGGCACCAGAGAGTTATTCTAAGGGAAAAGAGAAAAAAAAAAAATCAACCACACTACTTTCTACAATCTTACTCTTTGCAAATCGATCACCTACGTGCCACAAGAACAATTTAAAACAGCGTACAGTTTTTGCTGACTACATAAATAGACCTACATATTAGATGAAAAGTGCTAGGGGCACAGCAAATCTCGGGTTCCAAAATGGTTGGAGAATAGAAAAGGGGTGCACAGCAGGCTGCACACACCATGCTTCTTGGTACACAAGACGAAAGCAGCACATGCATGTGCAAGTCCTTCCCCACCTCTAGTGTGTGCATGTTGTACAAGATCACCACATTTCATTCTAGTAAAGAAATTGTGCACAATAACTCAAGACTGACTTCACAATATCTGCTAATTCTCTGGCCAAATATTTAGGTAGACTCCATGAGCTAAAACACCCTGTGTATTTGCAAAGGCCCCTTCCACCTCCCTAGTGGCTTCCTGCACACAAGTTGTTTCAGCAATATGCTAAAACTGCACAGTTTTCATGCAACTTCAGCATGTCATTCATGACTTATGCAACTGTAATTTTTTTTTTTTTGGCACAGCTTAAATACCCAAAATGAATATAGAAACAACTGCAGAGTTGGACAATTAATGAGGCAAGGGTGCAGCAAGGCCTCCTATGCAACTCTGCCCATTCATTCCACAAGGAGCAAGAAATGCAACATGCCTACAGGAATGGAAGCAGCTGCAGCAAAATGCAGTGCTGTGTACCACAGCTGTTGCACATGCTCAGACTTTAGGAATCAGCTGCAGGTATTGCTTTAAGGAAAAGAAATGCTATACTGCACTGCTTAGCAAACGAATTCAGGAGTAGGCATGACATGCAAATCTTATATGCCAGTGGCATTATGTGGTAATCACTAAAACAAAGTTATGACCTGCAAAATTATTGGAAAATACAAGTTTCAGACATTCACATTTCTACACCTAAAAAGCACAAAAATGTGCAATCACATGACTTCAGTTCAAAACCAGTCGTACAGATTACAATAAAATCCTAAGCTTCAAAGTCAAATGTGTATTCAGAAAATAAATGCTTACCATCTGTTTAAACTCAAGGACTCTCTCCCTTAAAATGTGCTTGATTGCTACCTAAAAAGGAAAACAAAAAAATTTTGAATGATCAAGTCACACCAATGTAAGTCACAAAATGAATCATAAAACAGTACTACGGTTCATAGATTAGTTTACTGCCCTTGTGAGCAGTTTTAAGCCTAGCCTATCACCTCATGTGAGAATCGCACCCAGTGGTTATAAGGTGAACACCTTAACCATTATGCCAACCTCTCACCAAGATTATATCACTCCAGATGGGACATGGACACAAAATTCCTGTTTTAGGAGGCTAAAGCCTTATGCATTAGTCCATTGGGGTCTGCATTTAGATCTCACCAGGGAAGAAGGGAAAAAAAAAAAATGCACCCAAAAGCGAGAACCAGGAGGCAGTACAAGGCATTTAACACTAGACAAAAACAATGCTCTTAAAATCAGGGGGGCATTAAAACTACTAGAGGGTCTAACAATGGATGAAGCCTGGAGTACCCAGATTTGATTAGCAGCACAGGAGCTACAGAAACACGCTGAAAGACATGAACTATGCATGCAGATTTGCCACAAAATACAGACTGAATTTGCTTCTGTGACACACCCCTCACAGTAATGATCCCAGATGAAAAACTTGCAGGAATATCTTGCGCTGCAAAAAAGGACCCAGTTACTCAAACTGTCTGCATCACTTCAGTGTCAACAGAAAGCCACCCTTCTGTAACTCACAAGGAGTGTTCACAGCATGGCTGTTATGTAGGTGGCCACTGGGATCAGATTTTTTTTAACCCATCATTTCAACTAATCTTTTTGCCTCACTAACCCTTTTGCTTTCAGGGGTTGGGTGCTGGTATCCTACAGGTTTGCTTGAAAAGTTGTATCCAATGTAAATACAAATGTGTACAGCTTCTCTTGTACGCAGATTTCCCCATTAATCCATGCCGTTTAAAATATACTTACTATGGATATTTTACATTTCTCAGTTGTTGGGATGAATGTGAAATCAGTACATTGTGATCAGAAAAATGGATAACAACCACAACAGTGCTTACACCAGCACACAAGTGGAGGTCTGCTGCTACGCACCCACTATACAGCAACATACTACCAAATACATCCTGCATTCCTTAAACGACAAACATAAGATACTAGTTACTTCACTAATCAGAAACTTACTGGTAAACTGTCAGTCACTCTAACACCAGAGTACACCGTTCCAAATCCACCGCTGCCAATTACTGGCCCCACCTGGTAGCATTTTTCAAAAGGCTCTTTTGCTGCAAAGACACACAAAAAAAAAGGGTCAATAGGTTTAATCAAATACAGTGATTGTATATAAAATGCATACAATGTGCACATGCATTGCAGTAGTTAAGTTCAAACTTTCTCCCTCCCCAACACACAACTCTGTACAGTAGTCATGTACACTTTCAGCACTACACTAGTAGCCTGTACTTGCAACACTGCACATTTTAAGTACTACTGCTTCCCTAATAAAGCAACCACATACACTACCATTAATAAGACAAACCATTTGTTAACGGTACAAGTTGAAAATTGTTTCAATGTAATTTCTTGCACTATATGGTGTGAGATTAAACCCATACCTAAAATTTTACATCACAAGAAGTGCTCATTACAAGAAGCTCGAGCTTAAAATTCTACACCCAAGTTGAGACTTGATCGTTACTAGATAATCAGCCTAGCCCGGCCGTGGGTGAAACCCCCCCACTCAAGTTAAGCGCAATAACTGGAGTTGTAATGTCAGAACATACAACTACCTTGGATCACCGTGGACTCTTGTAACCAAACTATATGACTGCGTGCAGATAATTACTTGCACTCACTCCTTTTGCATGGGGCAGCGAGTCCCTAGCATATAGCTTTAAATTTGCACCCAGCGCTATAAAGCGATTGAAAAGAGTACTAAACTGCTAAGAGTGCAACCCCGAAATACAGGCTTAATAATCAAGCGGAACCTAAACGTGAGGAATGTTTTCGTTAAATTAAAAGCAGAGAACACGCAGAGCTCCTACCGCAGCCTATGGCTATTACTAAAAACCACCTGCGGACTCAAAGAGGTGACGCCAACCAATTTGGCAGCATTAACCTGCACAATTAATAAGACTTCAGTGCTCACCTAGTGCACAAAGGAGCACGATATACCACAGTAGCAATTGGGGCACGCTTCGGTAAACAGCCTTCGGACCAGCAAGCAGTGCAATTCTGAATTCTCTCCTACCCAAGAAACAACCCCCATACTCAGTTCTTAAACGCTCGACTGGTCAGTCCAAAAGCAGCCAGTTTAACTAATAATTGCATATAATTTCCCTTTATTTGCTTTCACACACAGCTACCCTAGTAACCAACTCCACGTGGTTTTGGGTCCCTGCAGACACGCTGGTACCTACCCATAGCGCCACCAACAACATTAGCGGAATAGTAAATACAACTATCCATTTTTATGAGCTGTAGCAACAATTAAGCATCATTCACCACAACCAAATCCCAGTGGATTAAATTTCACATACATGATAGTAAAGAACCATTTGAGAGCTGCGTCTTCATTGATGCGAGCGACACCATATCCACCACACTCTGCTAAATTTCTACTAAACTCCAAAATGTCGTACGATACTACAGCAGATAAAATCCCACTTCGGTGCGTTTAATTCAATAAACAACTCCCGCAAATTAACTCTTTTCACCGCGGCAGGTAAACTTCGTTTTAATTGTTATAACCGTATATCTCACGTTCATTCACAACTGTTCCAAGCCCAACCCACTAGAATGTACCACCCGCATATGCGATTAACATTCTTCCCACCCAATTACAATCACGTAAGGCTCACCACTAGCCAATCGAGTTCGAAAAGGGCGGCACGGCGCGAGAGTTGAAAGAGATGAAGGGAAAGGCATGGGAACGTGTAGAAGGCGGTTCGAAAACATTTAACGGACAAATAAGAACATCGCGCGGATTAAAAATACACTAGAAGCATCCAGTAGGAGAAAAACGCGCGCTCGTTTCCAGGAGACAAATGTGGCTAAAGGAATGCAAGAAGAGTTTTCTAGAACAAAGTAATGAACGCATTAGGTTATGTAGTGTACGTTTCTTTTATGTTCTAGTAATATTTTTGCGTCGTTTTAAATCTTGAGGGCTTTTCGTACATCAATTTTACAGCTTTAATTTTCTGATACCCAGACTTCGGTCTGTATTTTTTATTTGTTTTTACATTTATTGACCAGGATTTTCAGCGAAAAGCTCCGAGTTACATGTATAAACAAAGCACTTATGAGACCTAGATATATACAAAGCAATGTACAATGTAGTCCTCAAGAAGGGACTCACAAGATTGACAGATATGCATTTTATTCATAAACGCAATATTTGCGAGTAAGTGCAAAAATGCAGTTTTGGGTTAGTACATTTCACGAAGGCTAACACTAATGTTGGAAGTACTGCCGACGCATGGTAGGACTCTGCTGATGGAAAAAACGCAACTGCCCAATCGGGCATTGCATATAGTTAAAAACTATCACCAAACTTTAACAGCAGAGGGCAGCACTATACCCTCTCTACTGACCCATAGGTAATACTACACACGTACTATTTTTGAAGCTTAGCTTCCAGCTAATGCGTACGAATCGACAAACTGCTACATCTCCTCCTGTGCAACTTGTATGGAAAAATGTAACTTGATAACCATTATAGGCGCGGGTTCATTTCCTGCGTCAGCGAACTTCTAAAGACGGTCTCTGCTTGATCTGCAGCGCTTCTAGAGGTCACCAATTACATAGCATTAGTTTTGTTTACCTGCAAGAAGGTTTGAAACCACTACTTTGGCTAACAGTTATTATTGAGGTACTCTTGTTGCAACTCAAACAACATCGTGATAGAAATAATCAAGCCTACTTGTTTACATTTTTAAAACCCAACCACTTACAAGTTACAACGATGAACGGGGTATATTCTTATACACAGATATGCCGTTGACCCATCCACTCACCCATAACTTAAAATACACGCTGCCGTCAAAATCCTGCCCCTGTACATTTCGAACAGGGACACATTATTTTCAACTGCTGTCATCCATAACCATAATGTTTATAGGCGCTTTCCTGTTACACTTAGGATCCGTGAGGATCATTAGAAGCACAGTCCTGCATTCCAGTGAAGTTTTAGGCACAGCAACTTTACTGCCAATAACCCAGAGCCAGACAGAACATTTACATGTTACCCCGACCCATAAGGGACAGAGGTACTAAATCATTAGGGTGAATGTGTGGTTTCCTCATCCTTTCGTTACATTTTAATAGAGTAAGGAAAAAGCTGATTCAGAGAAGTGTTAATCTCGGGGAGAGGTTGCTCTGTTGAAATACTGTTTATGCTACTACCAGTGGACTTGCAGATATGTTGTAGATCTTATAGAAATATTTACGTAAGAATGGTTTGTATAGTCCCATGCAACAATTTGAACATTCTGTGGTCTGTGCTCTTTTGAGTCTTACGTTTCTGAGAAATGTAGAGAAAACATGTACTCATCTGAGTGCACGGATTACGCCCTTGTCCTACACAACCATGGCTGTCTAAGCTCTTGCATGCAATTGCCCCATTCACACAAGTAAGCTCAAGCTGTGTGAGGAAAACATAAACTACAGTGGACTGCGAAGATGTGCAATTGGAAGCTTATTACGAACACAAAATAAGCAGCAAACTTTGATTAACTTATTACTCCGCAAACTCATGTCTTTTTTTTAACATCAGTTAAAACAACTGGATATAAACACCTCCGTATCAGGCAAAGCATGTGGGTTTAGCTAAAACCGTGCAAACTTCTGGTGGTTTGGGTATTCATGTACAGCAAGAGGGGAGCTTTGAAGGCAATGCATAAACCAGGTACCACGACAATTACGGCTGCTAAAAAATACAGAACTGACCTTTGCATATTTCGTGGTCCAGTATAACGGTCACTTTCACGGCATTGCTCTCATCGATTTCTCATGGTCAACTTTGACAATCAGACCAGTTCTCTGTGTTCAAAGACCACCCCCTCTTCACTACACCCAGTCAAATTTGACTGCAACTGGTGCAACTCAGCAGTGCCAATCAAACACCCCGAGCGGTGACCATAATTACCACTAAAATAACTAATCTGCACAGCCTTCTTTCAATTCAGTGGAAGAGGTGATGAAAAGCATCTTGTGTGGCATTATTATCTCACAATTACACAAAATATAACTACATTTACAGTCCTAAATAGAGAGCAGAGAATTTGGCAACACATGACAAATGCTAGAGGTCTGCCCTGAACCACTATCTGCACCCAATACGTAAAGAAACAGTGAATCACGAAGACTGCAAAGGCACCTCTGCTGTACTGCAGATTCCCAACACAACCTGGGATTTGACTAGCTCTGTTTACTTGAGATAATCATAGCTCATTGAAATTACGCGAGAAAGACTACTAACACGAAAAAGGTACAATCTATACCCAATCATACTCTTCGGGAACAACACCCTAAAGCATACCTTACAGATTTTAGTACCAAGTCTAGCTTCTCCACTCAAATCCGAACCACCGCAAACTGCAGTGCAGTTGTCCTTCGACACAGACTAGCTACTAGCCATAGAAAACAGGGTTTTCGGTGCAAGTGTGGACCACTAGCACCGAATAAGGAATGCACTTACACTATCACATCCAATGCATACGTGGACTTTAGAAGAAACATTTCAGCACCCTAAACTTTGTAATACCGTTAGGCAGCCAAGAAAAAAAATGTAGAACCCAGCCCAGCCTTCTTATGCGGCCACACTACCATTCTGATGACTTCATGGTCCGCAATCGATCAAATAATAGAGAAAGTAATCGTTTGCATATCAGGCGGACGGGGTGATCCTGTCATGGGATCTACCCTGCTGGAACACATACATACATGCATTCAGCTTTGCTTGCAAATTCTGAGAATTAACTTTACTCACCGGGAGCTAACTCGTCCTTGGGGAACACCGCATTTAAGATGAGATTGTGGAGTTTCTTCTGGTGATAGATTTCCTGCACAATAGACATTGCAATGGGCAGATCGTAGTTAAACAGATAAAAACGACTCTGAATTACACTTTTAACTGCTGACAGTGAAAGCTGTTGCAGCACACACAAAAAGTGCAATACTTCCAAAGAATTTAAAGCAACTCGCTCGATACGTGCAAAAAACAAACTGAAAAATAAATAAGTATTAATATAATATCCTGTGCTCCTTAATGTCTGTTGTGAGTGGTGGTTATTTTAGCGAGACGTTTTGCTTTGAAAAATCAGTGCTGTGTGAAAGCGAAATCAAACTGGATCTTTGAACACCACGTCTTCTTTTGGCAGTGAAGTAGTGGACAGTGCTGACTCGGGCAATAGTACGACGAGGACGTAGACTGCGTGTCAACTTGCCCAAAGTCTCTGGAAACTTTGCCCTCGGTGACAGATAGGAGCTGGTAATCTAGCTCCCCTCCTACGAGCCAGCCTGCAGGAAGCGGGCCGCCCATGACGAAAGCCGCGCCCATTGCCGACCAATCAGTCTCAGAAGAAGCAAAAGGCCCACCCTGTTTTTCTGAGGTCAGAGAGTGTATAGTGGAGGTGACTCAGGGAAAACTTGGCAAAAAAAAAAAAAAAACACAACACACTGCGCTGTTTAAATGACCGCAGATTTTTTCCCGTAATTTTCCAAATTCCTTTCCCCTTACTCTTACGTTAAAGAGGAGGAGTATTTTTTTAGAAAAAGTAAAATGCTTTTTGACATTCGTGAGGCGCCTTAATCTGCACAGAAGGAAACTAAGATAAATCGGGGATTTATGGAATTAAAAGTGACATATATTTTATTGAGATTTGTTGCTGGGCTGCTGTATAGCACATGTACTTCAAAATTAGTAAATAAAGGAAGTGCCCCTCTGCCAGGTATCAAGAGAGTTAAGGTTGCGACTAGCTAACGAACTTCTGCTCGTGGTTTTGTGTTTGATTTCCAGTTTTCGCTAACCGCGACTCCGCGAGGCTCTCACTTAGGGTCGCTTCAGAAAAGAAACAGAGTAGGAATATCTGTGTAACCGTTGGCTCTCAAAAGGTGTCTTTTAGACGCGCACTGTAGGACAGGACATTTGAAAACACCAAGTGGTGGTTGTGCGCTGTCCCTCACCCTTTTAATGAGTTCTACAGTCTCTGGCGAGTACCATGATAGTTTTAAGTTACTGTGGCCAGCCAGGCCACGACCATGCACTACAGCTATTAAACTGCACAGCTGATAATAAATAAAATGAGTAGATATACATCATTTACAACTGGCTGTCCTGGTCTCACCACAAACTAGTTTGCCATCTCTTTGCACATCTATGGATATATTCATATATATATATATATATATATATATATATATATATATATATATTTATTTATTGAGTACCAGGCCGCTAAAGATAATAAGACCAGCCAGAAAGCAGGCTTGTTCTCCTTAACAGTGAAGCAGTAACAGCCCCGCCTTTATTTACAATTGCCAGCCCTCAATTCAAACTACACATTAGCTTTACAAATTATTTATCCACTTGCCATTTAAAACTGATTATTTTTGTTCCTGACTTGTACTCTTAGCCCTAATCTTCCCCTTTCAATCCATTAAACAGAAGCAGAATTGGGATGCAGCAACCCCCTTCCCTACCACATGCACTCACAAAATACATGCTAATGTCACGTCTTAAGTGACATATGGCATACTTTGAAAAAGGGGCATATATTTGTAAATTATTACTCCAAATCCTGCTGCTAAATATGCAAAAAGTGTGACAAATCATATTTAAGAGAGGGCATCCCTACCTAGGTAGCATTTGAAGCCTGTGCGCACTGCTTCCAGTTTCTCACATTGTTGCTTTGCCTGACACCTTTGCTTTTTATTTATTAGATGGACAAAGAAGAAGAAGATGCCACCTAGCCTAGTTTCATGGTATAACGGGATGAAGTCCTGACTGTGTCCTAGATGATCTGATGGGCAGAGTTGGGTGTGAGTACATGGCTGACATTGACTTGGCCATCCTGGCTAACACATTGACAGGCATTCTACAAGTTAGTTAATTAACTGGTGCTCGTGTATATACTAGCAGATAACAGTTACACATAGAATATATGCATGTTGTAATATGTTGGTTATGGAGATGTATATACCTTTAAATGTGCGTTCAACATGTATACTGAAGCATGGAATGTGGGAATATTCTGATTGCAATTAGCAAGATCATGTGGTTTTACTTGCCAGTTAGTATGGCATAAAAGGGAGTAGCCTGAAGAGCTAAGCTCGCTAGTTAGTTCTCTTGGGGGAATCATCTGAAGGCTGGCATGTGGAGTGTGAAGTGAGAGAGAGACTCCATTTGGGGCTAACATGCAAACATTTGGAAGTGCTTGATTTTTAGAGCAGAAAGGTAGGCCTACAGTCCTGGACTTTCCTTGTGTTTATAAAATGCCTGCGTTATGGAGGAGCTGTGTGGATACAACACTGTTATGAGGCATTCACTAAGTTATTGTTTGCTTTATTTTGAAATTGCAAAATAAGTGGCGGAATTTTTTTGGTTATAGATTACCGAGTAAATTTGTATTTTTACTTATGCCTTGTCGGGTGCTGCGGTAGCGTTGTTGCCTCACAGTTAGATGTTGCCCGTTCGATTCTCAGTTAGAGCGTCTTCTGTGTGTCAACATACGTGAATGGGCGTTCCTTCGTTGAAGGTTGTGTGTTAGGCCCGGCAAGCCGGTACGCAAAAATCTACTGCCAACCATTAGCGGACCGGAGTTCCGCTGTGGCGATCCCTAACCGGGAAAAGCCGAAAGACGCAAACAAACGTATGCCTTGTCTCCAGTTTCATTTTGGAACTTAAAGTATTAGTGTATACTGTGGACAATTGGCAAAGACATGCTAGTTTTTAATTCCTCACAGTACTTCTGCTGCCAAGCACAAACCATATTTGGGCTAAAATTCTCTAAATCACATATTCAGTGGTGGAGACTGATCAAAGGTTGATGCAGTTGCACAACACTGCTGCTTTTGATGAAACTAGGAAGGGAGGATGAACCTGATAAATGTCTTAAATAGTGTCACTTGAATGATATGCCCCAGCAGAGTATTGGAGCCAGACAGACTGAAAAAATAATCTTATTTGACATGAGAGGCACTGAAAATGTATGCGGACATGAGAGACTGATTAGATGGATTATGATTACTTAACAGGGCTGGTATAAGAAACGCATGGGGGTGCAAGTAAAGCAATTTCATAACTGTAGTTTTTATTGCAGAAAACTAGTGAGAACAGAGCTGCATGACTTAGAACATATTTAAAGCTCTGGTCTGAACCTGATAGCAACAGTAAAAAAAAAAAAAAAAGAAAAGAAATTTGACAGTCAACATGTTTAGAAGTGCTTTACCTTGTAAAATAAGAAAATGGGTACTGTTAAGTGATTCCAGTAACTCTGACAAGGTCTTCTTAGTTAATGACTCAGTTCTTTAAAAATGCATTGTCTGCTTTTAGGGCTAACACTGCTGCAAGAAATGTGTTTTGTACAAAAAGTAGAAAATAACATAATTTGTTACAACTACGAGGGGAAGGGGGTGAAATTGCTAGGTTCTGCACTACTAAAGAGAATGCTGCTGTGAAAACTGAAATGTGTGCTCTAAATAAGGTTGTTCCAAACTATAGAATATTGAGTCAGCCCTGCATCATTGTGTTAGAACAAGCTAGAAAAATCTATTTTTAGAAGGAAGGGCAGAGTATAATGGAATTATAACATTTTTAGATCTAGCTGCAATGTCTTTACTTATAAAATGTGCCACATAGAAGGATTTCCTTACTATTATAGATACGTGGTAGTCACAATTCAGATTGCTATCAACCTGAGTACCCAGATAACGTACCACTGTGTCTACGCTTAGGGAGGGTGCTGTCTATACTGTAATTAGCAGAGATGTCAGATTTCCCAAAGGGAAACATATGTATAGCTCTACTCTTCTGTCATTATGAATGCATATTACATCCACTTTCTGGAGTTTAGTAATTTTATATTTATACACTATAGAGGTCTGGACAAAGGAAATCACACTTCCAGTATCTAGCAAGGCTTAGACCCCCCTTCTAAAAATACAATACATTTTCCTGGCTTGTAGAAAACGTGGGAGGAAGTAGGATCTGTAAGCTTAGTGTGCCAAGCAGAGGCACCCATTCAATGTAAGAATGTAGGGGGAGGGGAGCAAGGAATTCTAAATCAAAATCAGCAGAAGACAGTTGGCATAGAAGCTACAAAAGAATACAATTCAAGAAAATGGGAAAACTAGTACAGGAACAATATTGGCATGAAATTTGTTAAAATAGATTGTTGTCATAAATACTAATGTAATATCTGTGTTAAAGATCACCTTGCATTCTTATTAAAAACAAGAAAACAGGATTCACATTGGTATTGCTTGTTTATCCCAAGGTTTATTAAGTAAAAACAAAAGAATAGTGCTTTCACTTGTGTCAGAGCTTCATTAGATCTAAGTTATACATGTAGGTAACAAGCAATAATGGGCTGGATTCACAAAACCTCCGTGTAAGACCTAATATGTCTTAGTCGGAGGCTGCAGTTGAAAGGTATGACATCAGCGTGCCATGAATGTTCATGAGGGCACGCTGACTCATCCGTAACTCTTACACGGACTGAGTAGGCAAGCAGGGGGAGTGTCCGACTGCCGAGCAGTCTAAAAGTCCACACCCCTACAAGGTTTTAAAAAGCATAATGTCAACAGACAAGAGCGAGTCCGCTCAAATGTACATGCACCCAACACCACACTCCCTGACACTGTAAACCCCCATCAGAGTTATAAAACGGAAAAAAAGTATTTTTTTTTAATCCACGATATAGCTGCCCGTATTTGCGCTTGTTTGCGCGGGTGTGCCCATTGCTTAACCACAGTTAGCAATTGTGACATTGAAGAGCATATAAAAACCACTTATGCAAATTAATCCAAATAGCAATAGCGTAATGGTAGAGTGTATTCACAAAGAGAAGGCATTCACGGTTCGAGTCCCAGCACTCCTCTTCTTATTTATGTTTTAAATCAGTATTTGAAATAATACCAGACAAATATGATTAAAATTTTATTAAAAGCAGTGACATGGCCAGTGTATCAGTGAACAAAATATATATTTTTAAAAAAACCCAGATATATAATAGCCTGCCGTTAAGCAACGTTTTACACAGCTAAACAGAGGTGTCCATAGTTTAATAGCGCTATACCCATATAAACAGAGGTGCCCATAGTTTTATAGCACTCTAGCCAGCTAAAAAGAGTTGCCCATAGTGTAATAGTGCTTTACCCAGCTAAACAGAGTTGCCCATAGTGTAATAGCGCTTTACCCAGCGCACTAGAGTTGCCCAACATTTAAAAACTCTCTACCCAGCGCAATGTGTTTGCGTGGACGTGCGCGCCGCACCAACCAGAGCACCGTAGGGCACAGGGGAGCAACGTAGAGCTAAGTTGCTTAAACGCAACCACACCCCCTAGCCTGTCTAGACAGTATTAAAATAAAAGAATGACAGGGTTTGAACCCAGGACCCTTTGCATCATAATCAATATACAGAACCACTAAGCCATGACAACATAGGGGAAGCAGCCACCATTAACATACATATACTTACGAATGTTAGTTTAACCATTACTAAGCAGGTCTGCAGTCAGCCGAGAATTTTACAAAACGGCCAATCAGAAAAAAGTGCGGGAAATGCAGCAGTTTTAAGCCCCATAGGTGGGAATACTCGTCATAACTGATTGTGGCACATATTTGCAGTTAGAATGGCAGGTGTAGGAGAGGGATCACGCTTCCGAGCGCAACGTTGGGGCATTGAGGAGTCAAAATATATGGTTTGGCTCCTTGTCCACCGTCACGAGTCTAGACTCCAGCAGGGCCAGTTCCAAGGGACAGAGTACAAGGCAGAGGCATGGAACCGGTTAGCTTGTGACCTCACCAGTGCCACAGGCATTCCCCAGACTGGTGAGCAGGTCCGCCACCACCATGCAGACCTGAAGAGACGAAAGCAGGACCACCTGATCCAGTGGATACAGGAGGCCTGTGGGATGCAGGATGCCCCACAACTGAGTAAGTAGCCATGGAATGCAGTATGTAAGAATTGATAATGGAGTACGTATAACGGATAGGTATGTTTCAATATCCCTTCATTTACTTCACAGCTGGAGGTGACCGTGTCTCGAATCAGCAAGCCTATGCTGATAGGCTGCTAAGGTTGAGCCACCAGGCAGGTTAGTGATTATTCTGCATGTATTGTTATATAAAATATTAATTGAGAGTATGAAAGAATGTGTTGTAGTCCAATAAAACAGCCATAGAATTGTCTGAATAAGTCCTCTGCATGTACTGCCAGATAAAAACTTCAGAGAGTCAGAAAAAGAGTGTAGTAACCCGTTAAGAAAGGTAACATGTTTGGAATAATATCTTTGCAGGCACTTTCATATAACATAAGTGAGTGAGCCTGAGAAAAGATTGTTCTAACCTATTAATAAAGGTATAATATGTCTTGAACATGACGGCCATAAACAACATTAAATCAAATAAAGGAGTGAGCCTGTGGAAAAGTGTGCAATGTCATTAATACAGGTCTAAAACCCATAGTGTGTTTGTGTCACAGAGTCTGAAATGTTGTTGTATCCTTGCATTATACAAACAGCATTGTTTGAAAATGTGCTGGCAACCCAGAGTTATGCAGTCCCATATAAAGTGGGTGATGGAAGTGCTAGTAGCTTTGAAACATATATACAGTCCAAAATAGTAATTTACTGGCTGGCATGAATAAGTAAACCTGGCACATGTGTAGCATGTAATTATTCACCAGAAATGTGAGTGTGTATCAAGAAATGCAGGGTTCTGTACAAATCAAAGTGAATATGTCATGTGAAAACATCCCAGATATGTAGATAAAGAAATATAAATGCAAACAGGAAATATGTAGCAGTAACATTAGCAGCCTGGACAGTTAAAGTCAGATATAGGTCAGGCATATATTGAACTAGCCAAACCCATGACACAAACTAATGTATGGTGGGAAGTGTAATAATACAGGTAGGGGAGATACACTTGCAATCACTGGGAATGTAGTGTAGACTAAAAGGTCATTATAAGATGTTAACCAATGTTTTCTCTACACCCTACCGTATGTGCATAAATCATGCAATTCCACACCTCAATGTGTATGTGTAAACTTAAATATTTGTTGGGACATATGTCCTATTGTTTTATAAATATTTGCATTGATGTTGATGCATGTGCCCTGTTCAAACACCACGTTCATGGTGGCCTGTTGCTACCAAACATCCTTGCATGCTGTTGGAATATCCACTGTTGTTCAATATATGCATGTGTTATGCTTGCTGTTCAACTGTTGGAACATGTTGTTGGAATATCCACTGTTGTTCAATATATGCATGTGTTATGCTTGCTGTTCAACTGTTGGAACCTTGGTGGTTTGGGTTAATGGGAATATTACTGCATGCTGTTACAACTAATCTGGAATGCTGTTGTTTATGTTGTAATTAAATACACCTAACCACAGAACGTATGGGAAGGTTGGTCCCAGCGGACCCTCCTGTCCTACCTCAGTTGGCGACTGCACCTGGCACCAGTGGCTCTGGTGCCCAGCCTGGGCTTCCCTCCTCCATTGGTCCTGTGCCACCTTTGGGTGGAAGCGTTGCAGGAGATGGGGCTCGTCCCCACCGTGCAAGCATGGGTGGAGGAGGACCACCTGTCACCCTTGCTAGGGTCTGGACTGTGGCGCATAGGGAGATCGAGCGTTCAGTCGCTGATCTCCTACGCCAGCTCGAGGCGAGAGTGGGGCATCTCACGGGTGAGTCTGCCCCTCCTACTCAGCCCCCAGCACAGCCACCCTCGGGGCTGTGAAGGTGCAGTAGTGACTGCCCATGGGTGGGGATCTCAGTTCCACTGTTACCATTTGTGGGCTCATGGGCTTGCGATTTCTAAACATCCTTCCCCGTCAATTGTGTTCACCCACCCCATGTGACAAACTCCGCCTCTGTATGCATCTTGCTTGTCTTGTCTGTTTACCTCCCCAAATATACCTACTTCCTCTACCTCACATTCCACTCTCACCTGAAAAAAAAAATAAAAAAAAGGGCAATCTGTACCCACAAAAAAATTATGCCCCATACATAGCTGCCCAATTCGCACACATGTCCTCTGGACATGTAAACTGATAATTCTAATTGGCAGTACAACATATTTTGTTGTCCTCACCCCTCTCTTGGGGGTGGAAGGTTTCAAATTTCACACCAAATTCCAAACATACGCACAGCCGTTGCTGGTAAAAAAATGGGCAGCTATGGACCTTCCCTACACCCATCCTGCACATCCCGAGCTGGTTTTCCTACTGTCCCCTTTTTCACCACTTTCCTATCTCCCCGTATTCTTTTCTTTAAAAGAAATTAACACGGGGGTTAGCGGGAGTAAGCACTTTTAAGCAGTAGTTAGCGGGGGTGCGCGAGTGTGAGCTTGTGTGTGCTTAGCTAAGCATCGCTAAGCGTTGCGCAAACCCGCTTACAACTGCTTAAAAGTGCCTTAGTCACTCTGTATGACAAGGCCCTTGTACTGCTCAGCAGCAAAATAAAAAACCTTGTCAGTCTCGAAGCCGGGACCTTGGACTCACCAGTCTGCATGAAGTAGCACTACACCACAGCAGATCTACAATAACTTAGTGCTGAAAGCAATTTATCATGCATTACCATGAGTGAATGTAAAGGGAAAATAGCAATGGCATAACACAAATCTTGTTCTGTGGGCCTTAACCAGCAGCTGTAGTTGAATTGCATGACATGACTGTGAAAAGATAATCAGCCATGCTAGTAGGGAATAAGGTTACAGTAGCAGCTTACAAGCCCACACAGTATCAGGGCAGGATAAACACTGGCATATTTGCATAGGTCACAGGCCAGACCTCCCAACAGTGACTGCTCTACAGTGATGACCCTGATTTGTAGACAAATGTTAGCTGTGCCCCTCTGACTCCCTGTCAAATGTACTAACAGTAGGCAGAAAGGTGTTGAATCTCACTTAATAACAAATGTCAATAAGTGAGAGTAGACACCGCTTGGACGTCAGAAAAGGTGTAGTAATAGAATCACCCAAAGTCTGAACTGCAAAATGTCTGAACTATATGACAGGTGTATCCCAGTTATATGTACCTTTCCCTGAGGCCGTTCAAATATATACATGAGAGTATCTGAGGCCTGGAAGAGTCAGACACACACAGGCATTTCAGCCTGTCTGCTGTTACACACTCTGCAAATAGCTGTAGAATTAATCCCACAAGCATGCCCTGATATAGAAGTACAACACAGAAATAGCAAAGGATGTAGCCATGTACTGCTAGCAACCACCTGTGACAATGCCATTATTCAGGTGCTGAAAAGACTACTGTGGTGCACAATGAAAGAATACTAGGCTGACCTCTGTCTACCAACTGGATATGTCCACAGGTGGGAGCTACTCAGACAGACTACAAGCCTTCATAGACTTACAGGTACACAGCAACTCTGCATGTTCAGTAAGATAAACATCACACGATAATAAATAATGCACACTGCAGTTCTGCACCCCTACCCAAAGGTACTATATACCCGTGTAGTCAGGCACAACCAAGGGTGTAGGTAGGCATACACAGTACAGAAATATGTCCAGTCGTCCTGAGCAGAATGCCAACACAAACCACAAACTGTTCAGATGTGAGTAACATACTAATGCCAGTATAGCAGTACATGTGCCTGATATTCATGATTAGTAGTACAGCATACTTAGATGTCCTCACCACTCTGTCAGGGGTGGAAGGTTTCAAATATCCCACCTAATGTATTGCATATGCACAGCTGTTGCTGGTAAAGAAATGGGCAGCTATGGACCTTCTCCACACCCATCGTGTACATCCCAAGCTAGTTTCCCCTACTGTCTTCCCCTCTTTGAGCACCCTTTATCACCACATTCCTATCTCCCCATTTACTTTACTGTCAAAGACATGAGCGCGGGGGTTAATGGGAGTGAGCACTTGTAAACAGTAGTAAGCGGGTTTGCACCAGTGTGCGCATGTGTGCGCCTAGCTTAGCATTGCTAAGATATGATAAGCTACGTCAAGCTTAGCTTACTATTGCTAACGTAAAATAAGCTAAGCTAAGTTGTACTTAGCATTGCTAAGCGTCGCGCAAACCCACGCCAACTCGCTTACAACTGCTTAAAAGTGCCTTTGTCACTCTGTATGACAAGGCCCTTGTATTGCTCAGCAGCAAAATAAAATACCCTTGTCAGTCTCAAACCCAACACCTTGGACACACTAGTCTGCATGATGTACCACTAAGCCACAGCAGATATTCAATAACTTGGCGCTGAAAGAAGTATAACATGCATTACAAGGAGTGTATGTAAAGGGAAAATAGGAAAGCCATAGGAATACATTGCAATAAAGAAATATAACATGCATTACAAGGAGTGAATGTAAAGGGAAAATAGGAAAGCCATAGGAATATATTGCAATAACTACTGTTGTATGCCAGTTAATTCCCTAATTCCAAAAGAAAGTACATACTCCCATGTATCCAGTGTTAGCATTAGGAGGTGTGAGTAAACTTACACACTGAGAAGAGTGTACTGGAAGAAGCAACAGTCAGGTTCCAGTACAACATGCATTTCACTGGCTACAACACAGCTTCAGATATGAGACGTATACCTTCTGACTGACACAACAGTGTCCACAGCAAACAAGCAAGGTCCCCACCTTGCAAAACTGAAAGGCCTACGCCTATCTAACCTATCATTTTATAGCAGTGTCCTGAAATCACAGTGAGAACTGCAATTACCACACAGCAGGCTGCATGCAATTACTAAATGGTGGGCACCAACTGGTGCAGAGGCCATCACATGCACATGTGCAGATACCTACAAAAGCAGCCTGTACTTGCTGTTCACATACGCAATAATATCATTGCAGCAACTGGAGGGAGCGAGAGAGACAGACAGACAGACAAACAAACAAACAAACAGAGGCAGTTGGAGACCAACCCAATAAATAACAACAAACAGAGGCAATTGGAGACACCAACCCAAAAAAAAAAAAAAAACAGAGGTGTTTGGAGACAACAACCAAAACCAAAAAAAAAAAAAAACAAACACAGGCAGTGGAAGACACCAACCTAAACAAATAAAAAAAAAACATCAACTGGTACAACAAAGGTAAGGTATGTAACACAGATATATTTCCTGGCATCCGAATGATGTGTCTGAAGAGTACTCTACATTCTGTGAACACTCCTTATGTGGTAGCAGTCCATATCTATATGCAGATGTGCATAGGGCAAGGGACATACTACAACTGTTAGTGAAGGCTGGAAATATATATGTATTTGAAGGTTGCTATGTGCACATATCTATGTAGGTTGTAGTGTGGCATTGAAAACAGCAAGCAGTGCAGGTATATGTCATGTGGTGGTTAAATGCTGTGGGACTTACAGCCAGTGAGGTCTGCTATGGCTATATGGCCTGAGGACAGCAAAATGCATTCTGCACAACACTGTGCAATATTATTACATAAGTGTATGTCTCACAACTGTTCCATAATTGATATTCCCACCATGAAAGGTGGCCAGTATATGTGCATGTATATGTACAGCAGTGGCTGTTTACAAGTATGTGTATATATATATATATATATATATATATATATATATATATATATATATATGTGTGTGTGTGTGTGTGTGTGTGTGTGTGTGTGTGTATATACACACACACACACACGCATATATATATATATATATATATATATATATATATATATATATATATATATATATATATATATACATATATGTGTGTATATATAATATATATAGATATATACATATATAATATATAGATATGTAGATATATAGATATATACATATATAGATATATATGGATGTATAGATATATAGATATATATAGATATGTATATATAGAGTGATATATAAATATATATGTATATAAATATTCGATATATATATATATATATATATATATATATATATATATATATATATATATATATATATATATATATATAGTGAGAGAGGGAGACACAGGGTCAGACGTATTTCAACAGGTGCCTGGTGACCAAGGCATGGACTGAACACCAGTGTTGATACTGCAGTGTCATACACCATTCCAAAACACTTTACCCACTAACTACCAGATAGGTGGTTGCCTGACTAACACTGAAGATGTTAGACGGGAACATGGGACACAGGTGGACAGTAGCCTCCCCTTTGATATTCACAGTGCCACACTAGTCTTGTAATCTGTCTACATAGTACGTGCAATCACAAACGATGTGTCATGTACGGAAATATAAAATATAGGTCAGTGTTCCCCTGTACTCATCACAATGCCCCATGTGGTATGTACCTCACATGACAACTACAGCAAGTGGAAAGGCCACAGACATACCTCACAAAGGGTAATACTGCCCTGAAACACATACCCTATGCAGACTGGCTCACATAACCACAGCTACAGTGTGTTGTATACCGGCGACCCAGAGGTTACCTCTGCCAAACATACAGAGGTATGCCACACCCATAGCAGTCAGGCACCCACCATGTCAATACCTCACAATCACACCGGGCTACACGGCCTAGGTCCCTAGTCCCCGCAACCTTACTAAACAGCACATGCTAGAGGGATAGGCTCCTATTGGCAAATATGCCATACTCTGGAGTAAACCACCCAGCATGAACAAACAAGGCTCCTCAGTAGCAGATGTCAGACATACCACTGATGATTGTCTGGGGGATAGGTAACATGCCCTGGGAATCACCTCTGTGTATCTGGTTGACAGGAGGATGTGAAATCTAATTACATGTGTGTCACAGGCCAGGGTAGCATATGGCTAGGCTGCTGTAGGCCCCAGGGACAATAATGTATTACCTACATATGACACAATGCACACAGACATGTACACAGTGCAATACCTGCTATGTGAGGTGGAATGAGTGTGACAGTGAATGTGTGCAAGGTCTGTGACGGTGTGATAGCTAAGTGTGAGGTTGTTTCTGTCATGGTCCTTTGTGTCCTAAGTGTGAGGCCACAGAAAGATGTGTCAGTTATTGGGATGCAGACATAGTAGGATGGTATATGTTGTGACGTAGTTCCTTGTGTGCGACTGTGGTGTCCCATCATAGGCTGAAGCAATATATGTATGCCCAGTAAGTGGTACTGCTGGTGAATCCAGCCGACATTTGAACTGTTGTACAACCTGAAGCTGTAGGCCTAAACAGCACAGTATGGTGTATGTTCACATTCCCTGGTAACACTGTCTTGTGTGTTTCCTGTAGACTGCACAGATTACATTCCTCAGGCATAGGTATCTGTAAGTAGGGGCACACAGTACTGTAAGGTACGTAGCAAATGCTCATCTGTGTTAGCATACATTTGTGTGTTGTATGAATGTCTGATGTGTGTGTAATGATGCCTGTACCATGTCCGCAATCACATGTGTGATGCAGGGTTTGCGTGTGTACCTAGCAACATGTATACTCTGTATGCCAGCTATATTACCAACTGTGCACATATGTTAGGTAGGGGTATGGCATCAACGACTAGGGTGGGTTACTGGTTATACTGTAACTGTACTTCACATTCATTGCAATGGATGACATATTTCTGTATGCATTAGCTTGATATGTACCCGCCTGGCAAGGCTGTGCATTGGATCCCAAACAGTGAGCTGAGTACTGGTGTATACTGGTGTGTCATATGGAGTGTGGCAGGCACTGTCAGCCAGTTGTGGGCTGAGCACTGATATGTGGTATTGAATGTGTGTATCCTCTGACAGACAAACAGATGCTATATATGGCAGTTAACTGATATCTGTACTGTATAATGTTAAGTGTGCCACATGACTTGCTGACACATATTGTTTACTTGTCTTCCAGGCTTATGCCTCATCACAGGAACCCCTGCTACACAGCTGCAGAGGAACAGGAAATCCACCACAGCCTGGTTCAGCACTATACCCTGCTGTTTTCAAGGGCTAGCCAGCACCAGCAGGTGCGTACTGCACTGTGGCAAGAACTTGTTCGTCGGGTAAATGACATAGGCATGCATAACCGGACATATGAGCAGGTACGCCATCACTGCAGTGATTTAATTAGACATGTCCGGCAGCGTGCGTGATATCCACAGACAACAGCTTGCCACAGGTGGTGGGGTGGCCATACATCCCCCCTCACCAGAGTGGAGGAACTGCTGCTAAGTGTGGTGGCTCCTGGCCTACAGCAACAACAACATCACACATGTGTCATCATGGAGGCCGGAGCCACCCAGCATGGTAACATGGAGCGTGCGGGTAACATGCCCTAGCTGTAGACTACTGTTACCTGTATTGTTAGATTATGCGTGTGTGAGATGTGTACTGTGTTTAGCAGTTGTGCTGCCTATTGTGTGCAATACTGATAATTTGAATAGTATCTGTACACCTATGACTGTTGTTTTACTGTAGTTTAGCACACTCACAGTAGCAATGCCACAGTTGTGGCCACTGACAAACTGTGTCATATTCTTGCAGGTCCCTCTGGTGTGACAGCAGGGCAGACGTTACATGCTGGTGAGTGTGTTAACACTTTAAACTTGGTATTGAACTGTGCATGTCATAGGTGAGGTGTAGGCCATGTACACATAACACACCTACGCATAATGCATGCTGTGCATGTTTGCTGTGAGACATGACACATCTCAGTAATGTCAGTAGCTGCCTCAATCACATGCAATGCACAGAGCATCAGACACAAACGTGGCAACACTGTACTGCACATTGGATGTATAGTTGACACACATGTACACAACATAACATGTTTGTCATACGCAGTACATCTCAACATGCTACACATAGTGTAACCGGACACCCGCTGCCAGGTCACACTTCAATATCCCACATGTCATCCACACACCACTCATATTATACCTGAGGGGTAGGGGCCTAGCATAGGGCTGTGCAACACTCCTCAACACATAACACAGTCATGTTAGGAAATGCTCCCTATTGGACACCTCACACACCCTTGTGCAACGTGGCTGTGTAATTGTGAACTTCAGCACTGCGGTTCAGGTACAGCATGCTAGGCAGTGGTCTAGCACACTTTAGTGGCCTTGAGTGACCACATGATGCATGATGATGATGGCTAATGGTACTACACCCCATACTGTTACAATGGTCATGTCCAGGATTGGTATCCCATCACGTATACATGTACCACTCATCCTGCATGTGTACATAGCATGCATGTGCTACACCTGTGTCCACAATTATCTGCTACAGATACAGACACTGCAATCAGACATGGAAATCCATGTGACACACATATAACACACGCAGCCATGGTATGTATACCTGTGTGTGATGGTGCACAGGACATTGCAGTGCTTATAATACTTGCACAGAAATGTTGTGTCCTTGTACACATTGTGTTCCAGGGTGTAGGCAATCACTGAACATGTACACACATGCACCACAGCCATGTACACTGTCATTAACTATGGCTGTCTACACTCACACTGCATTGACTTGATCAACACTAATTCTGCATGCTGACACGTGTGCGTGACTGCTTTGTGATACTGTCACCCACCTTCAACCAGCATTGAATATGATTTGGATTTCTGTTGTGTGTGTGTATCTACTGTAGTGAGGAGTGTTCCTGTGTGACTGTGTGCATGTGTGCATGTGTTCATGTGTGCATGTGATCATGTGTGCTTGTGTTCATGTGCAGACCTTAACATGTGTTTCTTGTCATCCTCTCACAGGTGCTGAGGTAGGCTTGGCGAAAGCAGCAGGTGACCTGAAGCCACTGCTTCGGATAGTGGTGATGATGACACATATATTTTGGCACAGGGAGATTTGACAGGGTCTGCCGTTGGTCCACCAATCGACAGTACACAGCGTTCAACCCCATCTATGCGCACACTCATACTGCCATTACATCCCTCACCACCAATGGCCATAGGGGATGGACAGCATACAGTTGGCATTGATCAGGAGAGTGTAGTACCCATGGCACATGCATCCCCTCACAGCAGCCATAGCCGTAGACCAGGAACAGTACCACATAGGTGGAGGTCCAGGGGTTCTCGGGGGAGCACCACTGGATGTATTGCCCCTGGCAGGCATGCCCTCACGGGTCTTACGATGACCACTATGTTCCGGGCTGTAATGCAGGCTCAGGCACGTATGGAACGGTACACCAGGCAGGGACTTAGGGTGCAGAGGGCACATAACACCGCTGTCAATGACAGCATCCGTGACCTTGCCGGTGCCATCCAGACATACACCGAGGTCATTGATAGACATTGGGGGAGACAATAGATGCCCTCCACAACATGTCTTCCTCAAGCCAGGACCGTGCGGGACAGTTGCGACGTCGACGTGGACACATGCCAGCAACAGCTGGCAATGGTCGCGGATGGCCCACAGCCGCTCGGCCTGTCCATTGTCCATCCCAGTAGACCACATGCATGTGGCTCTGGCCAGTCCCAGCAGGGACATGGGTCCAGTCATCATACCTCTGCCTCTGATGACAGTACCCAGTCAGAGTTGGTACCCGATACCGTCCATAGCACCCCTGCCAGGCACAGGTACTGTGCCCGTCGCCGGAGACAGTGATCTGTACAGCCAAGCAGGTACAGTCTGTGGCTGTCCCACAAACCACTGTATATGGCAGCCACATGGTGGAGCTGTGTGCATGCAGACACACACACATTAAGCAAACAACTAGGGCTCACACATACACACACACACATTACATCAACATTGGCCCATGCTGTACTGTTGTCCCCCCCCCACACACACACACACATGTCGATTGGATGGGTCAATGTCAGGCTCTGGCAAACAACAAAATGCCCTGTGCATATGATGATACCTGTGCCGCCTCCTGTCATCTGCATTATTGATGGAGGGACAGGCTAACATGGTGCTGATGCACAGGGTGACACTATAGCAGTGTAGCAATAATAGCGAGTTGTCAACAAGGAAGTCTAACTACATCCTTGTAGGTATATCTGAGCAGACATTATGCATCAAAGCTCTGATTGTCAATGTAGCACCACTGTTAGGTCTGAGTATGTATTATCCACCCATGTGCCACTTGGCTGATGTGTGATGTGTTGCTAGCATGTGTTAGCGAGTGGACAGTACGTGTGTGATGTGTGCAGTACAGATTAGCAAGTGTACATCTGTGAACATGGTGGGTGCGCACTGTCTGGATGTACGTGCATAGTGGACACATGGGATGTGTGGCATACTCTGTCGTACACATTATTAACTTCCCATTGCATCTTTCAATGGCCAGTATGCATTCTACTACAGTTATGTACTAACATGGGTAGACGTGTGTATGACATGAGTTGACACTATGTTGCGGGTGATACCATTAATATCAGTCAATGATTTGCAGCCTGGTAGTATACGCAACCTCAACAGCATGACTGTAAGCAATCATTGGATGATGTCCTGACAAATGACACACAGTAGTAGGGAACGCAGTATCAATTGGATCCTTCTGGTGCTACACTATAACACTAACCAGTGGTGATGACCGCCACCCATTACTGTGACCACACCTGTGTGTCATTTATCCCCCTTAGGTACATGCAGACACACTAGGGATGTGTCCATCCAAATCTGGGAATGCATGGAATGGCCTACAGTGCATTCCCTTGATGGGACGCATATCCTACACAAGGGTATCATACAGATAGATACCTGTTGTGTGATACATGCAGTATAGCAGTAAGCTGACTATGGCATAGTCATCCTCATATACTATACATACTATCCCTTCAGTACCACACCGGTGGTAGCCCTCAACATGTATGTCGGATACCATTGTGTACATACAGACCCATGTTATGTCATGTGTCCCTTGGTATCCACATATCCATAGGTATTGTAGAGTCCGAAGGTGTATCACAGACATTAGAGGCCTGAATGCATATCCACAAGGCAGTCTTATACCTGTAAAGACTGTCCATTCTTGGCAGACTTTGTTGTGTATGACCATGTCTGACATATACCCCAGGCATATACCCTCACTCACACTACTCTTAAGTAACTGTCATGGGTATGTGTGCCACAGATGACCTTGGCCACAGAACACGACAGTGGACGGCCATGTCACATACATACATATGTGACCTATGATCTAAGTAGCAGCGGCACAACCTGTCAATGGAAACAAATGTATTCATGTAGTATGCAGGCTTCACACCTATGTAGGGATTGAGGGGACATGTACACATATATATTTGCCACACAGATACCTGATGTCTGCAATGCACTTACTGTTGTCATCATACTAGTTAATACCATAGTGAAAGCAAAACCCACAGCGTGTTGACCAACAGTGACACAAACACAGTCAGCATTTGCAGCATTCAAACCCTTACCTAACTATGTTATGATACTAGAGAGAGACACACTAACACGGCATGCTATTTGCTTTACTGGCTGGTTTCCCTTCTCCTGCAGTATTTGTAGGATGGTGACATCATCAGATTTTCCAAAGAGGAATGTACCTCTTTTACTGAGTTTTCCCAGTCTCCAAAAAGGGAACACCTCTCAAAGGAAACTGCACACATACACCCCCCCCACACACACACTTTGCAGGATTCAAACCCCTATCTAACAATGTTATGACAGTTGAAAGAGACGCATTAACACGGCATGCTATTTGCTTTACTGGCTGGTTTCTCTTCTCCTGCTGTATTTATAGGATGATGACATCATCAGACTGGACATAGTGATGTGTGTACACTTTGTTTTATGCCATTCCAGGAATGGTCCATGTGGGTCAGCAGGTGTCAACAGCTTGAACATGACCTCAGTATCCTTACCTTATGTGATCTATCTGTGGACACATTGACATTCTGTCATATGTCAACACATATTTATGCACAGCTTCTTGGTTTTGTGGATCCTACATGTGTCTGGGATGTTGATAAAGGGCTATTCAAAGTCTATGTGACACATGTGCATATGTGTTCATTGATGTATGTCCTGGGTGGTTGCCTTGCAAACCGTCTAGCATGTTTGGGAACCATGATCCACACATGAACATACCACATTTGGTAGGGTTGTGTGTGTGTCAGCTTCCAATAGCTCTGTTTATGACTGCAACCATGATGGACTCCATGACCCTGCAGATCAGACCTCATAGGCATACTGGACTTGACTTCCCATGGTGTGTTGTGCACCAACACTTGTGGGGAGTGCCATATGTAGCTGTGACACATTCAACGGTTCCACATCCTGTGTAGGGGGTGCGGCTCCACTGACTGTTCAGGTGCATGATCTGTTTGTTCTGTAGTTTGTGCATGACACATATTGGGAATCAATGTATTCCACCTGCTGCCATGATTTTGGCAGTGGGGGTAGCTGCTCATCCATTCTACATGTGATATCTCCTGGTATGATGATGTGGACTATTATCAGTGGGGGATGGGTATGTACATATGGGCCTGTCTGTCATGATGTCAGCATTGACACTCAGGTACAGTTGGCCCTGACTCAGGACATATATGTGTGTACATTGATATTTATGACATAGCTGAAGGAGGTGTCATGATTCAGTCTGGATTCCTTCTCAGCTCCTCTTTACAAAACACTAACGAACATGAGCACCAATTCCTGTTATACTCTTTTACATGCTTAACACCCTACTGATCCTTTGTGATCAGGCTACAGAGTATGTCATGATAATATCCTGGCATGTCCAGGGGTCGGTTTTGTGTGTACTCTTCAGTCCAGCTGGTGGATATTGTGATATTGACACAATGTCACATCTGTCTCATGTACACAGACAACCCTCTCTTCCTCCCGACAAACTCAGATATATGTGTGAGATGCACCTATATAGACATACGGGGAGCTGAACTCCCTCAACCCATGACTAGCACAGTCTATCAGGTGGTGAATGTAACCACACACACCACATATCAGTCTCACATATCCTGTCGCAACAGCACTCAAACCACATTAGCACACATTGACATACTCGGATGCTGTAAATGTACTCTACCTAAGCAGCAGAGACCTCTGAAGCAGACACACAAACAACTGCTACCCCACTACAATACCCACATATCACTAAGTTCACAATGTCAGTGTGCCACACAGTCACTGCCCTTCGGGCTAAACAGCACACCTATTACACTTGTAATAGGCGACACTTATGTTCAGGCACACTGACGTACCACTCACCAGCCCTGACAAGGGAATAGTCACTTTGGGCTGTCTGTTGGATGCCAGGATCTGCCACATAACACAGGCAGTCAGGTCACTCCAAAGCAAGTACAAGACTGGCACCATCATTGTCCATGCTGGTGTGTGTAACCTCAGTCGTTACTCCCTGGACCACATGACATGATACATGGAGGTACACTCTGATCATGTAGCCCAGGCCAGTATAACCCTGACCTTGTCTAGCATCTTACACCCACCAATTATGATGTCACAGTATACGGACACACATATCACATTTAACAGTTGGCTAACAAATTTGTTTCGTTCACAGGGGATACAGTGTCTGTCAGCATATGGTGACATGCTCAACATGCCACGTAGCTTCACAATGGACAGCTTGCACCTGTCACCCTTGGACTTTGGTATGCTGGCTAAGGCTCTTGCTACCACCAGAGTGCCTTTTTTAAGCAGGGCTCAGAAGACAAACCCACCTCCATAGACATTACAGGTTAAATGAAACTAAGGGTAAAGCTGCTCAACAACAGTTGTGTTAACCTCATATTGTGGCCACTCAGGACTCTCCTCAGTATGGAGGAGAGCAATATCTGTGCACTGACAGGCACCTGGTTCAGGCTCGCTTATGCACACCAGCACTACCAGGTTATGTTTCATACCATGCTGTCTAAAAACAAGACTTGGAACAGACAACACAACTGGGGGAGTATCCATATACATCACAGATACACACACCTCCAGGTTAGTAGCACTGCACAAAGCATCACAGACCATACATATACAACTACCATTGTACAATACTGCCTTTCAGTTTGTTGCCTGCTACTGAACACACTCCCAAACTCAGGAAACACACTCGGCTTTTGTGGGAACTATGGAGAATATGAAGGTCTCCACAGACACCATTATATTGTGTGACTTCATATACACACATATTGACTGGGGATACTACTCAGGGCCCGACAACCTCACCCAACAGCACTACAATTTGTGGACTGATATGCTTTGGCACAAACAGTCAGCACAGCCACAATGGGGAATACATATTGGTCCTGCTCATCACCAACATGGGGACTCTATGTTCCACACCAGCGATATACCCCTCATTGGTAAGGTCAAAACATATGTGTATCTCACAGGACATACATATACCCTCCACACACCCATCCTGGGTAATCTTGGTGAACTTCTCATGAGCCAGCATCTCACTTCACCGAAGCATGGTGGTATCCTTCAGAGATCCTGAGACAGTGGCATATACGGCTCACACTGCTGCATCTTTTACATACACATTCTATAGACACCTAGTGGACTGCATGGATTTTGCTATCCCAAATAACAACAAGACCCACTACTACAATGGCAGGGGAGCTGTCTGGTAGACCCCAGCCATTAATAAGATATACAACATCAGAAGGACGCTACTACATGATAGAGCACAATCCCAGACTGGGAAGGCATCTGTGATCTGTACTAGCAGACAGTTACAATCACTCATGGACTTTTCTAAGGGCCGCTTCTACCAGACAATTGCACCTGACACATAGGACTATCACGCGGCCTTCTTCAGTTATGTCAGGAACCTGGGTGGACACTCACTGATATGCTGTGAGTTACTGCATACTGACTAAACCTACCCTGAACCCACTGGCATTGCCTACATCCTGGCAAACAGGTTCAGTGCAGATGTCTCCCACCCATCCCCCCTAAGGAGCAACTCTCCATCCCAACAGAGTATAACCTCCCTGACATCACACAGTAACAGGTGAGTGCTGCCCTCCCCACAGCGTACATCACAGTATCAATGTGACCAGATGGTGTCCCAGCCTGCATCATACACGAGCATCATGACAAACGCAACCCTCACATTACATCACTGTTCAATATCGGAGTTACCTCAGGATATGTACCCAAGGAATGGCGTACTGGGACAGTGGTCCCGCTCCACAGAGTTGGTGCCACAATGGACCACAGACAGTATTGCCCTATGAGCCTATGTAGCCTGTTCTGCAAAACTATGGAGCATATTGTCATAGGACTCCTACACATAGACATTGGGAACCTGCAGACACTGTGTCCTACTCATTTCAGCATTGTTGTGGGCAGATCTTGCCTCTTGAACCTGTAGGTATTCTTTAAATGACTAACAGGTCCATCGACATAGGGACGGCTATCCACACAGCCTACCTGAACCTTGCAAAACCATTCAACACAATAACCCACTGGGCCATTATGCATAGGCTCACCAGTGTCAATTTGGACACATATCTCACACAATGGATTGATACCTAGATCAGGGATAGCACCCACATGGTCAGGATTGCAGGTGCCATGTCTGACTATACACCAGTTACACATGGCATCCCACACAGCTTGGTCCTGGGATCTCTCTTGTTCAGTATATATTTGCCTTACGTACAGGCTATCACAGGGGGAATATGGCTGAACATGTTTGCACTTGACTGCAAACTGGGTGCGATGATCAACTCTCCATCTGCCACATGCATAGTCAGTCAGGGTCTCACAGAGATGGATGACTGGTGCCTGAGCCATGGCCTACAGCTAAATGCCATTAGTTTCATAGTTATCCCCTTTGGGAGTAACAACATGCCCACACATTACCACATAGGTAGTACTCCATTACATATGGTAGGAGTTGTTAGGGGTTTGAGGACATCACTTGTTCATACTGTCGCCTTTAAGATTCATGTTGCCAAGGTGGTTGGACACACCTTCTATGTGTGCCACCTTATCCCATATGGTTTCACATCTAGATCGAGTGAGGTCATTGTGCCCCTATACTCATCACATCCATGCTTGGTTACAATGCCACATTTGGGGTGTACCTTACCTGACACCTGCAGCAACTGTACTGGCCACGGACGGATCCTCACCAAGCAGATCTAGGGACTCACACAGATGCCCTGCATAGTTCAGATGCAGTAACTCCAGCTCTACTCAGTCGCTTACCACCTACTCAGATATGATGTGTGCCTGTTGTTTACAGTTATACCCAAACCAGAATTACTGGACATGCTCCATCTCAGGATATCCAACTCCCTTGGAGCTACACACTGCAGGGACGTATACCTCAGCACAGATGTTAATAGGACATTGTGGAGGGACAGATTCTTATCCCAGAGGCTCCACTCACTACAGAATGTAATCCCAGTTTCACATAGGCAGAGCCACCCACTGACCACCTACTGGAGACATCTTGATGACTGTATGGGTGATTGTATATTTACCCCTGGGATATCTTTTGTGTCCCTGCTAGACAGATGCACAGTAGCATAAACCTACATGGGCTATCTTGTGTGACCTACTATTCACACACACAGTGTAGTAATCTGACAGGGTTGCGAATGCCAAACACACTCTGGCTAGGCTTGTACATGCTGTAGGGCAGATAGCCTAGTATCGACCTCTGAACCTATGCTAATGTTCAAGATGCACAATGTTTATTGCTGATACTGTTTGCAGGTCTTTATCATCTTTGCTTTACCAGTTTCCATGAAGAACTTCGGTATCTGCAGAACATATTTGATTATGACAGGGTTCCACTATATTATAGATGTGTCTGTTGTCATATAACTGTGTGCACAGGGCGAATTGCTGTATAGTGACAGGTTCCTGGGTTAACACATGCAACTGCCAGATATGCGTGGCCCACTGCTGTACTCAGACATGGCCTAAGTGTGTGAGCATGCCCAGTTCGGACATTACATGTTTTGTTGCCTGACATTTGTCTCATTTATTCAAGTGTGTGAGCATGCCCAGTGTGACCCTTCAGTATGTTGCTATCTGAGGTCCACTACATTTACTGATGTGTGTGAACATGACCAATATTAACATTTATACTGTGTGTGTTGGAAGTCAGGTTCTGTTCTCACTGCAGGACTCACCTTTGTGTCATAACTCAACAAGGATTATGCTGTGCCTGCAGAGTTTCCATGGAATACTTTGCATAGACTTATCAACATTCTATCATACAGGTGGACCACTGCAATACTGTCATGGTTTAGTGGTTCAGTACTTTTGCTATAGTGCACAGTATCCTGGGTTCGAGGCCCATCACTGCTTTATATTTTCATACTGAGCAGACGACACTGCTTAAGGGCCTGTTAAGCAAATATGAGCATGTTGGCTTTTGTTCAGCTATGCCCTACTTAGACCAGGCTTGTCCGACATTGCTCAATATTCATCAACATTGCTGGACGTTGCCCAATATTACTGAACATTGACCACAGTTGTGCTAGTTGGTGTGTGAGATTTTGTTTGTATATACTACATGGTGGTAATTGCTGTTTAGCACTGCTTTATATTGCTTAATACATGGCATTCATGCCTTAGGTGGTGCTGCAGGGCTGCCTATGTTGGATGCATATACTACACTACCTGCACATGTTTGGAAGCAGGTAGTGTCAACTTAGGCATCCCTTTTACTTTATGTGCGAGTCGGAGAGGGGTATAATTTCCAGAGTTCCTACTGAGCCAGTGTATGTGCTATGCATTGCCTCTTTGCCAAGGCCAAAGCATACTGGGCATGCCTCCTTCTGCCTACTGGGGCAGGCTCAGGTTGTTCCTCCTCCGAGTCACGCTCTGCCTGTGATAGCCTTGGCAATGGTGGGGGGCTGTTTGGCCCAGGCCTATGCTGGTCCTGCTGCAGCTGTTTTCGCAGGATCATATTATGTAGCATAGCACATACCATGACAATTTGGGCACATGTAGTTGGTGAGTACTGCAAGGCTCCACCAGATGTGTCCAGGCACCGGAACCGTGACTTGAGCAGCCCTAACATGCTCTATTGCATTACATGTTTGTGCGTGTGCCTCATTGTGGCATTCCTGTTCGTGTGTGTGTGCGTTTCTGATGAGTGTCATCAGCCACGGCTCCAGTGCATAGCCAGCATCCCCCACTAGGTGACCATGTGGGATGTCCACATTGGCAAATGTCTGGTACAGCTGCGTCAGATGCCAGATATGGGAATCATGGCAGCTTCCAGGGCAGCCTGCACACATATTCAGTATTATGCCCTGGGCATCACACATGACCTGGCAGTTGACGGAGGGGAAGCCCTTGCGGTTGAAGGAGACCCTACCCCGCTCGCCGGCTGGTGCTTTGATGCGTATGTGCGTGCAGACTGTTGCACCCACTACCTCAGGGTATTCCACTATTTGCTGGAAGAGACGCATATTGCTGGCCAATACTTCACGGGAATTTGGGAAATATACTTGATCACCGGCATGTGCTGACATGGCATCCAGGAACTGGTGTAGTACCCTGGATGCTGATGCCTGTGATATCCCCATCATATCACCAGTTGGTCTCTGGAAGGTACCTGTTGCTAATATTCTTAGGCCAACACATACCTTGGTTTCCACTGGGATGGGTTCCCCTCTGTTGGTTCTGTGTGTGAGGTGTGGCCTGCACAGCTCAACAATTTGCTGCAGGAGGTCTCTGTCCACTCTATAGCGCTCCACTATCTACAGCTCATGTAGCCCCTGGTAGGTTACCCTGGGCCTGTACACTCTTCTCTGTCTCGTCACTGTGGGTTGTCCAGCAGTGGCAGCCCCTAACATTTCTTTGTCTCAGTAAAGCTTTTTCAGTGTTCACTTCTATTAGCTTACTGCAGTGTCTGTTGTGAGAAACATACTGGACTGTTGTTTGCAGAGTTTTAAGTGCTAGGTTGGGCTGGGCTAGTGTACTGCCTGTGTAATTACCTGATTCTGATTGTTTTCACCTGCTAGCTCTGCTAGTAGTCCCTGGTAGCTTCCTACTGTTTGTTGTGCTTCCTTTTTCCTTTCTGTTTCCTCAGGGGGTGAGCGCCGTGCACACAAGCGCAAACACATGCACAGCAGCTAACACATGCGCACATAAGCTCAAACACACGCACAGCAGCTAACACGTGCGCACATATGCTTACACGGACTAAAACTTGCTTATTCGGGTTAAAGCACGCGCACACCAGCGCAAACGCACTTACAACTCTTTAAACAGCCTTATACATGCTTACTCTGGCTTAAACGCGTGCACTCTGTCTTACTCAGGTTTACAGGCGCGCACACGGGCGCATGCACGCTCAGCATGAAACTTTGGTGTTATCCATGGTATACACCTTCCATTTCTTGGCTTTCCCTAGCCTACCTGTTGACACAACTCTTTCCATGATGTCTAAATGACAGCGGACACATGCCACTCTGCTCCAATGAGCTTCACTTCTTTCATACATACCCCCCTCATGATGTCACCTATCTTCAACTCTGTTTCTCCCCATATCCTACTCCTACACTCCACTGACTGTGCTCATTTGCTATGTAAACTAGCGATTCACTATCCTAACACTCATTTACATAGGATTGCCTACTAATGCTTGGTTACATGTCTTAGACTGAGCTTCCCCCCTTAGCAACCTCTACTCGGTGGCCATCTTGTCTTCAGCCTGCCATTCCCTTGCATTGTACATTACCACTTTCAATAAAATCCACATTTGTGGGTTTTAATTTGTAGTATTCTGTTTTTTAGAGCACAGCCCATTTGCGCAGTGCTTAAACATCGGAAATCGGCGAAAAAAAAAATATTTTTCTTTTAATTTTGCATCAGGGAATATTTCCAATGGCCATATATTTGGCCATTGGCATGCTTCCTGCACTGGATGCAACCTTTATTTGGAGCTGTCACGGTTCCGTTTTGCTATTTGCAGAACGGTACTCAGTTGTCAACTGAGTACATTTCTGCAAATAACACTGCTCTTACTCGGACAGGTTCGGGTTTCCTGAATCGCAAATCTACCTCATTTGCATGCCTTTTGCCTGCAATTGAGGTAATTTGCATGACCCAGCCCTGTCCATGTAAGAGCCATTTTAGGAGCTCTCTTACACGCCCCTACAAGCTGTTCCTGGATCGCTCGTCGGACATGATGGCTGCATGGAGTCTTACTCTACTCTTAGACTCCGTGCAAGCCATCGTGAATCCGGCCCATATACTTTTCAATTTATCATTAAAAAAACATGTAAATTATAATGAAGACAGTAATGCAATAACACATAAACAGATAACATTCAGTGATAGTGATTGAAACACTGGTACATAGTTTGCATTTTTATTATGATTGGTGCTGTATACTCTAAGTAAGTACAAAAGCACTATGTATCTGTTAGTCATTGTGATGTGTATAGTGACAAATAACAATGTAAACATCTAGTCCTGTCTTTATATCCTGTATTTATATATTGTATTTATTATCCTGTATGAAATACTGTAACAATGTATCTATATTAAGTAACAATGTAAACATATAGTCCTGTAGTTATGTTATATTAACATAACATGTTAACATATAGTTATGTTAACACTGACTGGGGAAAAATCAATAATCCTAATCCCTCCATTACCATCAATCTATTCAACTTCACTCAACTTACAAACTCCATTACTAGACCTAACAAAAACAACCCCCCTGGCACCATACTTGACTGGATACTTGTGTCCCATCGTAACAAAATTATTTCATCTGGTGTAATTCCTGACCCTTTAGGAGACCACCTCCCTGCCTTCTCTATTCGAGCCACTACCACTTCCCCTCACTCTCACTACTTCATTCAAACACGTAACCTAACCAACTTTAATCAAGACTATTTCTCTAGCTCCCTTAAGCTAACTAATTGGAACCCCCTAAAAATACTGCCACTAGATGAAGCCGTTGAATATTTCAATTCTACGTTCTTAACTATCCTTAACTCCCAAGCTCCAATAAGAAAAAAAAAAGAATCAGAACTATACCCACCCCTTGGCTGTCCAAAGAAACAAAAAAGATTATGCACCAAAGAGACAAATCCTGGAAAGCATACCTTAAACACAAACTGCCTGAAATCTTCCTTCAGTTTAAACAATTGAGAAACCTGACCAAAAAACTAGTCATCAGAGATAAAAAGTCTTACTACATCAAATTACAAGAAAACCATACAAGGAATCCAAAACAATTCTGGAACTCCATTAACTCCCTCCTTACACCAGGTACTAAAAGCAACCCATGTCCTGACACCAGCAAATCTGACCCTGAAATTGCCTCACTATTCAATTCCTTCTTCACATCTTCCATTGCTGACCTAACCAAGACTTTTAACAACAACCCACCCTCCCATATCAGTCTTTCTCTCCCTTCCCACCTCCACCCCACTTTTGAATTTAAACCTGTTCCTACCAACCTAATAAGGAAACTTCTCTCTAAACTCAAACCTTGCTCAAATGCTCCTGATAACATCCCTTCCTCCTTCCTAAAGATAGCTTCTGACTCCATTGCTATACCCATCAGCATCCTAATAAACAGGTCTCTATATGAATCCTATGTACTCAAACTCTGGCGTTCTGCTTTCATTCTTCCACTACACAAAGGTGGCAAGAACTGTAATGTCTCTAATTTCCATCCCATTGCCATCCTCTCCCCTATTTCCAAAATCCTAGAAAAGTGTATACACCTGCAACTCTTGTCTTTCCTTACTGAACACCAATTGCTCTCCCCCACCCAACATGGCTTCCGCCCTGGACACAGTACCACCACTGCCCTTCTCTCTTTCCTTCATTCTGTGAACTCTGCCCGTGACTCAGGCAATTTAGTTTCATCTGTTCTACTAGATCTATCTAAAGCCTTTGACACCATCTCCCACTCCCTCCTTCTAAACCATCTCTCTAATCTCAACCTTAGCCAAAATGCTCTTTCCTGGTTCACTAGCTACCTCTCAAACAGGTCCCAAGCTGTGAAATGGGGCCATGCTACTTCTACCTTCCTTCCTACACCTACCGGAGTACCTCAAGGTTCCATTCTTGGCCCATTACTATTCAACATCTTTATTAATGACTTCCATAAAGCCATCCCCAACACCACAATTTTCAATACGCTGATGATTCCACTCTAATCTGCCATTCCCCTAACAAAACAGAACTCCAAGCTCTAACCCAGACTGCATTTTCTACCACTGAAAACTGGATGTTCCAAAATCACCTCTCCCTTAATGCCAACAAAACTAAGATCCTCCTCTTTCCTCCCTCCAAATCCTCACCACTAGACAAACACTCCTTTCGTATTACCAGCCTTTCCAACTCCACTATTGAAATAGTAACCTCCACCAAACTTCTCGGTGTCATAATTGATGACCAGCTGAAATTCAATAATCATATCCAGCTAAGCATCAAAAAAACACACGTAAAACTTGGCTTATTGTACAGAAATAACCACTTTCTGCCTCCTTCCACTAGGCTAACCCTTGCCTCTACTTACCTCCTTCCCTCTCTACTTTATGGCGCTCCTCTGCTCACTAATATTTCATCCAGTCTCATCTCCAAACTGGAACAATGCTACAATAAAATATCCAAATTTGTTACCAATGCCAAGTCTATCACTCATCACTGCTCCCCCCTCCACTCTCTAAATTGGCTTGAACTCCCTAATCAACTTACCTTTCTCCAACTCTCCATTGCCTATAAACTACTGTTCCATCCAACCAACTGTCCTGCTCTGTCAAATATTCTTCTACCCTATAACCCCCCTAGACCCCTTAGATCTTCTCACCAAAACCTGATCACTGTACAAAAACCTAAGCGCCCAGCTGGCCAAATGCTTTTATCCTTCACACTTGCTAAAAAATGGAATGCCCTACCCACCTCTCTAAGATCCTGCAACAACCTAGATAACTTCAAAGGCCTACTTCATTCTCACCTCTATCTTAATAAAATTTGCAACTGCACTCTTCAACCTACACCTATCAAATTATCCTCCTTCTCTCCTGGCTAACCCCCATTCTCAATTAAACTCTCTTTCACCTCTCCTAAAATACTAGCTGTATAAGCTACTCCTCTATTATCTTTACTAGATGAATTAGTTACTAAGTAACCCTAGGCTGATCATCTTTTTCTCCTCTTCTCTTCTATATTCCTAATTGCATGTGCAACTAAAGTTATCTCCTCCTGCTTTCTTCATTCCAGAATATTTTACTTCACTTTTCTTTTGTGTTGAAACCTAACTAAATCTGTTAATAGTCTGCTATGTTTTGCCATTCGGACATTACTATTGTAGACTGTTCGTAAAATCCTGTTAATCATTGTAAATTACTGTACTACTGTAGACTGTTCTTAAAATCCTGTTTAATCTTTGTAAATTATTTTTTGTCTTAACTCTTTTGTAATAAATACTGTTGTTTTTGTGGAGCTTTTCTCCCCGGGCCTCCACTGAAAACGGGCCCCAAAGCCCAGTGGACCTCCCCGGTAATCAAACTGAAATAAATAAATAAATAAATAATATCACTACAGGAAATAATAATCACAACAAATGGCAGTGGGATTCACTTCTGAATGAAGATATCTTCTGGATGAAGATCACCCTTAACATCCACATCCCATCCCCACCCCCCAGTAAGGAAACCTCCATAAAAAACTTCTCCAAAGCCAACTTCATGCTACTCAAGTCAGAAGTGACAAACTTCATGACACCCATGCAGACGGGAACTGAGAGTTCGCCTGCTGAATCCTACACTAAGGCACTGTACGAGTGCATCCACTCATGCATGGATAGGGCCATCCCAAATAGAACCAAGATACTTTCTCCAAAAAAACGAAACCAGTCCCCTGCCATAAACAAACTTTACAACAAAAGGAAGAAACTGTTGCAGAAAAGAGGAAAATCCCAGGATGCAAAAAACTCCAGTACCAGCCTCAGTAAGAAACTGAGATCCCTCATAAAATCTTCCAAAGCTAGTTACGAAAATAAAATTGCCAAAGATTGCAAAGACAACCACAAGGCATTCTATAACTATGTCAAAAATCTAAATGGCAATGCTCAGATCTGCTCTGAGCTAAAACAGAATGGCATTAAATATACTGATCCCAAGGATATTGCCAATATCCTGGCAGATCGATTCAGTGCCAACTTCACCCCCCTCCCACCCCCTAAATGGCCCATCTCAATACCAGAAGATTGCCAAATTCCGGTAATAATGGCCACACAGGTAAAAAAACACACTCTCCAAAGCTAAGAATATAGCATCCATGGGGCCAGATGACATCCCGGGCTATGTACTACATGAACTACAATATGAGCTGGCACCTCACCTAAGTGTCATGTTTAATCATAGCCTCACCTCAGGTTTCGTGCCCAGTGAGTGGTGCAGAGCTACAGTTATCCCACTCCACAAGGGGGGATCCACCTTGGTTCCCGGAAACTACCATCCCATCAGTCTGATGAGCCTGATCTGCAAGGCCATGGAGCATATTATCATGGAACTTATAAACAAAGACATTGGCAACCTTCAAACACTGGACCCCACACAGTTTGGGTTTGTGAAGGGTCGATCTTGTCTCCTGAACCTGATTGACTTCTTCGATTCAGTCTCCAGAGCCATGGACAAGGGTAAGGTGGCCTCGCCAAGGCCTTTGACACCATCCCCCACTCTGGAATCATAGATAAACTTACTAAGGTGGGCATTAATCCCTACATCACCCAATGGGTTGCCAACTTGCTTACTGACAGAACCCACACTGTAAAAGTAGCCAACTCCGAATCCAGCTCCAGACAAGTGACAAGTGGAGTACCTCAGCGTTCAGTCCTGGGACCACTCTTGTTTGGCTTCTACTTCTCTGAAGTACAGGCCAACACTAAGGGACTCTGGCTAACAAAGTTCGCAGATGACTGCAAACTGGGAGCCATTATTGAATCCCCAAATGATGTGGATACTCTACAAAAGGGCCTTACAGAAACAGATGCTTGGTGCCAGAGCCATGGGCTCAAGCTCAATGCCAAGAAATGAATAGTTATCGCCTTTGGGAAAAACATGTACCCGTGAGTTACCACATAGGTGGCAGTACACTAAACACTGAAAGTGTGATAAGAGACTTAGGGACACAGGTGGACAGTGGTCTCACCTTCAATAACCACATTGTCGCAACAGTCAGGAAATCCTTCTATGTGGCACACCTCATCACTAAGGGGTTTTCATCCAGAAAAAAGGAGGTCATTGTCCTGCTGTACTCATCCCTCATTAGACTCATTATAGAATACAACGCCCCATTTGGTATGTACCTCTCAAGACATCTGCAACAACTGGAAAGGCCGCAGAAATACCTCACTAAAAGAATCACAGGCCTAAAGCAGATGCCCTATGCTGACCGCCTTAAAAAACTCCAGCTATACTCAGTCGCATATCGTCTACTCAGAGGAGATCTTTGCTCAACATACAAGGCCATGTCAGACCCACAGCTGTTGGATATGCTACACTTAAAGAAATCCCAATCCCTCAGAGCCACATGCTCCAGAGATCTAAACCTTGTCATCACAATAAACAAAACATGCTGGAGGGAAAGGTTCCTGACCCAGAGACTCCCCAGACTTTGGAATAGACTGTCCATACATGTCAAGCAGAGTGCCTCTTTGGCCCTCTTCAAAAGGAACCTTGACGATTGGATGGGAGAAAGGAAATTCACCCCAGGGATCATGTCAGTCACCCTGCTAGACAGGGGTTGAGGGAAGTAAATAATGTGGGAAGAAATAACCAGGGAATTGTTATGGTTAGGCTTGTACAGGCCCTAGGGCTGATACTATAGATACATTGTTCATAGGTTGGTACTAGGCTAAGTAACAATGTAAACATCTAGTCCTCTGTTTATGTTATATCATTATAGGAAATAATAATCAAATAGATGGCAGTGGGATTTACTTCTGTATGAAATACTGTGATCCTACAGGGAAGGAGCATGGTGGTTATCCGTACTCAAGTAAGAATTAAGCTGCTAAGGGGGAGAGTGTAATTAGGACTTAGCAACTGTGTGTGAGTCTAGTAAGTATTTGAGAAAAGTGAGTAAAGGCAATTGCCCTCGGGGTTGGTAGCATGATAATCTTAAAGAAAAAGTGTGAAGGTGTGTGTGTGTGTGTATGACAAATTCCCAGGCTCGGAATACACAGGGAAAGGGTCAGAGATGGGTCACATAAAAGGACAGAGACAAGACAGACCAAAACAAAATATGTAAACTATATGTGCAAATACTTACACACACACACACACACACACACACACACACACACACACACACACACACACACTCTCTTCAAGGGATACCATTTGGTTGGGGTTAGACATTAAAAAGGAATGTTATAAGAATAACAAGTGATAGAGCAACAAAAAATTACAACTGTTAGAGGAGGTGTCACTGTAGGAAGATACACTGATAGGAAATTCTGAGGTAAACATCAGAGCAATACGCAAGTCACCATATATGCTTACAAGAAGCATTATCACAGAAAGTGAGATAAATCAAGAAGAAAAAAGTCACTGAAGTGAGAACCTTCACAACAATGTGAGTTTGGAAAGTGAGAAAAGCAGGAGAATGTAGAGATGTGTGACTATTTCTGCTAGTGAAAAACAGAAACTGCAAATAAAGGCAAACATTCTGCAACAGGTACCTATAAGACAAAAACAAAAAGAGTTAAAACTGATGATAAATTTTATTTTAAGATACCCTTTGCAGTTAGAGGATGACATAAGGAAGGGAAAGAAAGTGAGAAGGTGGTATCTACTAGGGGAGATGACCTACAAAAAAACAAGAGCACTCAGGAGATCTATGCTGACATCCAATAAAGTAAAGCAAATGGTAATTTTGTTTAGAACTACCTTTTGCAAAGAAGACATATAGGAAGCTGCAGTAGCAGTATTTTTAGGAGAATAACCTACACTTTCCACCTCAAGGCAGGTTAATGAGGAAAGTGATTCTGTTAGTGGACTTAGAAGTAAGTAACATAAACTTAAAAAAAAGGCAAAATCGGCAGATGATATACTAAGTAGGTCAAGTTTTGAAAAAAAAAAACTAATGTATGGGAAGTAGAGAACAGGATGTTCCCATTACTTTTTATCCCCATTTTCGGTTAAAAGGTGATCTTTGTGTAGAGTAAAGAAGAGGAAGAAAGTCTGCATCAGTTATTAGTGCCCAAATCTTGTAGAATAGTAGTAATGAAGCTAGCTCATAGCCACATGTTAGAGATCACATGGGATGAGTACAAATAAGGCAATGATACTAACCAGAATTTGCTGGCTAGGCATAATGAAAGACATTGAGAACTTCTGTGCATTTTGTTTAGAATGCCAGAAAAATAGCACCCCATCCTGAATATAAAGTCCATTAATCCCAATGTCTATTATAAAACATGTGAATGTATTGCTGTTCACCGCATGTAGCTTTTACTGAAATCTAGCAGTGAGTGTCAGTGCATATTAGTCATAATGTACAATACTACCAAATGTCCAGACGCAGTGCCAGTACACAAAGTTAATGCTATGGCTAATGTTAGAGAACAGGTATTGTGTGTTCTCCACAGTGAGCATTGTTATGGAGATACTTACAGATCAAGACTGGTCGTTACTGTATTTGCTATTTACAATCAGCGAACTGCCATAAGCTTCAGCTAGATTTACCACATTTGAGTGTCTGTACAGCAGACACATGGGATGATTCCTGGACATTGCAAATTAAATTTAAAAAAAATGTAAACTACACCATTTAAAAGTATGATAAACTGCTATGTTGCTTTACAGGATAAATTAAAGGGGATTAATGTCTGTAGTAAGGGAGCACATGCAGAAGGAAATGCAATAAGCGGATAATAAGAATTCAAACTTAGGGAATTTAAGCCAGAAGTTCGGGTATTAGTGCTAGTGCCTTCTACAAAAATAAAGCAGATTTCTGGCAAAATGGCAGGGCCCTTAGAGATGATGGAGTGAACAAACAAATGGATGAAACTGTAATGTTAGATAGACAGGAAAAAGAAAAGTAGAGCCAATACGCCACAATAATACATCACGGCCATAGAAAGAAACAAAAACGTCTGCAAAGAGCCTGTAAACTGAGTTCTTACAGGAGTGATCAGGGAAGATGTACCTAAAGTACAGCTAAAAAAGTATAGAGGCAGGAAGTAAGAGAATATTTGTTGAGAAATAAATGTTTGTTGTCAGAAAAAACTGGAAGAACTAATCTAATGGAGCAAAATATAGACCTAACACCCAGAATAAGAGTTAGACTAAGGCCTTGTAGCGTGCTTTTGAACATAAACAATTAGGAAGAGAAGATGTACAAAAAATAATAAAGCTAGATGAGACACAGGAATCAAAGTGAATTTAGTGGTGTGTGACAGTCCCTAAACAGATGGAAGTACAAGATTCTACAATAACTTTAGGAAATGAAAGGGCATTACCAGGTTTGATAACTATCCCATGCCAATAATTGATGAGTTGGTAGAAAACTTAGGAATGACCAGATACTTGACAACATGGGTCTTGATGAAGGGATTCTGGCAGATACCACTTACCTTCTCTGCTAAACAAAAAAGAGCTGTTGTAATGTCTGATGGTTGTTTCAGTACGCAGTGTTACTAATTTGGCCTACATGGAGCCTCAGCTTCCTATCAGTGGTCGATGGATAAAATATTGAAACTCCACTTGCAATATGTTGTTACACACCTGAAATACATGTTTTTAATTCCGAGGCCTAGGAATTTCACTTGCCTCAAGCACAAGCTATGATAATGATACAAGCTATGATACAATCCATAAGACAGGCAGTCTTGTCTGTAAATGTTAAAAAAAACAAAGCTGGGTATGGTTGAGGATAAGTATTTAGGGTACTTTATCGGAAGAGGGGTAGGAAGACCACAGATGGAAAAGGTCGAGACCATAAAATTGAATGGCTTGTACCCTCTCGTAAGACAGAAGTTGTTTCTTTGAACTAGCTGTATACTATATAAAGTTTGTCCCCAATTTTGAGATATTTCCTGTCTCTTGACAAATCTTCTGTTATGGTTCAGTTGTCTCTTGAGGTTGTTCAAGCATTTAGGGAATTAAAATGACTTTTTTTTCCTGAATTTGTGTTAATAACTCCTGATTTTCTAAAAGGTTGCTTTATATACTGGCTCACTAGAGGTACATTCAGGAGTAATGCTATCTCAGGGCATTCACGGTAAATTGCTATATCAACAGGAAGCTTAGTAATGCAACGATGAGGTGTGCTCAGGTACTGAAAGAGAGCCTAACAATAAAGCAGGTTTTCTATGCCTCAAAATACTGTTTGTTCAGGAGGCACTTCAGATTGTACTCCTTTACAATGGTTAAAAAAGACAAACTGATGGAAATGTAAAGTTGTGCCAATGGGTGCTATACCTTGTAGCCTTTGTATATATAGTATCACACAGACATGACCTGGTCAATAGAAAAGTCAATGACTTAGCCCATTGTTATTATTTCAAATTGCGTATTGATTGTGAAGAATAAGTATATGCCTGTAAGTGCATACTCAGACTGTATACTGTAGTGTGGAGCATATGCGAGTCATCTCACAGCAATTACCTAGATCACAAGCTTTTAATTATAGCTTCATAGGTAAGTACTTGGCAATCAGTCTGCAGACCATTTCAAGCCTAGCCAAAAATCCCATTCAAAAGTTGCCTGTAGCCTCAAGGAGGGCAAGATAACAAAGACAGGAGGAGAAATTGTGGCTGCCCATCCAATTTTCTAGGTTTACCTTGAAGGTAGCAAGGGTGCTGCTCTGCTTGACAAGTATTGGTGGAAGTGTGTTCCAGGGATGAGGGATATGCTGAGATACTAATCTATAACACTAACTTGTCTTATCTGCTGCTGAAGGTTTAGTTCCTCTAACCTAGTATTTGAGTTACCACTAGTTCTGCAAAAGCATCATCTCTTTCGGCTGTTCCCATTAGGGGTCACCACAGCGGATCATCTGTTTCCATTTCTTCCTGTCCTCTGCATCTTGTTCTGTCACACCAACCACCTGCATGTCCTCTCTCACCACATCCATAAACCTTATTTTAGGCCTTCCTCTTTTCCTCTTACCTGGCAGCTCCATCCTTAGCATCCTTTTCCCAATATACCCAGCATCCCTCCTCAGCATGTCTAAACCAACGCAATCTCACCTCTCTGACTTTGTCTCCAAACTGTCTAACCTGAGCTGACCCTCTAATATACTGATTCATAATCCTGTCCATCCTTGTCACACCCGGTGCAAATCTTAACATCTTTAATTCTACCACTTCCAGCTCTGACTCTTGCCTTTTTGTCATTGCCACCATCTCCAACCCATACAACATAGCTGGTCTCACTACCCTCTTGTAGACCTTCCCTTTCACTCTTACTGGTACCCATCTGTCACAAATCACTCCTGACACTTTTCTCTACCCATTCCACACTGCCTGTGCTCTCTTCTTCACCTCTCTTCCACACTCACCATTACTCCGAACTGTTGATCCCAAGTACTTAAACTCATCCGTCTTTGCCAACTCTACTCACTGCATCATCACCATTCCTCTATCCTCCCTCTCATTCACACACATATATTCTGTTTTAGACCTGCTGACCTTCATTCCTCTCCTCTCTAGAGCATATCTCCACCTCTCCTGGGTCTCCTCAACCTGGTCCCTACTCTCACTACAGATCACAATGTCATCTGCAAGCATCATAGTCCATGGGGCCAACTGTCTGATCTCGTCTGTCAACCTGTCCATCACCACTGCAAATAAGAAAGGGCTCAGAGCTGATCCTTGATGTAATCCCACCTCCACCTTAAACGCATCTGTCACTTCCACTGCAGACTTCACCACTGTCACATTATCCTCGTACATATCCTGTACCACTCTTACATACTTCTCTGCCACTGCTGACGTCCTCATACAATATCACAACTCCTCTCTAGGCACCCTATCATATGCCTTCTCCAAGTTCACAAAGACACAATGCAACTCCTTCTGACCTTCCCATATTTCTCAATCAACATTCTCAGAGCAAACATTGCATCTGTGGTGCTCTTTTCAGGCATGAAACCATACTGCTGATCACTAATCATCACCTCTCTTCTTAACCTAGCTTCCACTATGCTTTCCCATAACTTCAAGCTGTGACTGATCAGTTTTATCCCTCTGTAGTTATTACAGCTCTGAACATAGTTACCAAAACACTTTTTCTCCACTCCCCAGGCATCCTCTGACTTTCCAAGATTTCATTAAACAATCTGGTTAAAAACTCCACTGCCATTTCTCCTAAGGACCTCCATGCTTCCACTGGTATGCCATCTGGGCCAACAACCTTTCCATTCTTCATCCTCTTTATAGCTGTCCTTACTTCCTCCTTGCTAATCTGTTTCACTTCCTGATTCACTATCCCCACATCATCCAACCTTCTCTCTCTCATTCTCTTCATTCATCAGCCCCTCAGAGTGCTCTTTCCATCTGCTCAACACACTCTCCTTGCTTGTGAGTACGTTTCCCTCACTATCCTTTATCACCCTTACCTGCTGCACATCTTTCCCAGCTCTGTCCCTCTGTCTAGCCAATCGGTACAGGTCCTTTTCTCCCTCTTTAGTGTCCAACCTTTCATACAACTCTTCATATGCCTTATCTTTAGCCTTCATCACCTCTCTCTTTGCCATGCTCCTCATCTCCTTATACTCCTGTCTACTTTCTTCGCCAGCCTCTTCATCTGTATACTCTCCTGTACTTCCTCATTCCACCACCATGTCTCCTTGTCATCCTTCCTCTGTCAAGATGTCACCCCAAGCACCTTTCTAGCTGTCTCCCTTACCATCTCTGCTGTAGTTACCCAGCCATTCGGTAACTCTTCACTGCCCCCCGTGCCTGTTTTAACTCTTCCATGAACCCCACCTTACAATCACCCTTTTTTCAACTTCCACCATTTGATCCTTGGCACTGCTCTCACACTTGTCCTTCTCTTCTTGATCACCAAAGTCATCCTACAGATCACCATTGTATGCTGCCTAACTACACTTTCTGCAAAAGAATAGGAGGTCAAATAGGGTTGGATCTTTCATGGAGTGCCAGTCTGTCCTGATAAGTAAGATTTTTGAAACCACTGATCCTTTTAGTTATGAATTTCTGAGGTCTTTCAAGTTGTGTGATGTTTAGACATATACATGCCAAAAGGTGCAAGTGACACCCTGACCCCATGTGCAAAATGGAAAAAAGAGTTGAGGATGCATGGATGGATCTGATAAGATACAAGTAAAGGGGAATTAAGACTTCTAAGAATCTAGCAGAGATGCCTTTGGAAATTAGATGAGACAGATAAAAGGCTTTCAAAACTACTGTGGAGACTAGATGGTCAAATGATGAGGAATTATCAATAATAGTGCTTAGGTTACATAAAACAGTGTCTAATTGGAGGGGTGTAGCTCCTCTGTTTTATGTGGAACTGTTTTATTTACCAAAATGAACTATGCTACATTTTTGTACATTTAGTTTGAGACCATTATTCTTGCAGTTATTGTCAAAAAGTGTAGCAAGTGTGGGGAGAAGAGAGCAATCGCCCCGGATGCAAAGTGTTAGAGGGCTCGATCTGCAGCAGTACTGGAATGCCAGTATACAAGCGGTTTGTTCTTTTATCCCCTCTGCTCTTTACTCTAAGAACTGAGGGTACGGATAGGCTGCTGTATCAATCTGCTTTATACACTCAGACCAGCAAGGCAGCTGTGGATTTGACTGCAAGGAAGCTGATGGACTAATCAACTTACTACAGTCATCCCAGCCAACATTTTTTATGTTTTTATTTATTTTTTATTCTTTACTGGAAGACCTGTATGTGGATTAGACTGTAGGGAAACCAATGAACCCTTTGGCTCTTGAAGAGCTAAGCGGATAGGGTGGGATTCAGGAGGTCAGCACTGGGCACTAGTTGATCCTGCTTTGGCTCTGTCATTTGTTATGGTCTAATCCTTGCTGGAGCAATTGTTAGTAAACTGAAGATCGAACAACACCATCCAATTTACAGTCATCTGCAAACTTAGTTAACTATAGGCCAGGAGTTCTGGCCTGAAGGTATAAGAAATATATGCCAAATAAGAAAGGGGCCAATACTAAGCCTTGTGGTGCATCACTGGTAACTTTTTGCTTTCAGAAGAGGTACCTGCAACTTTAACTAAATGGGTTCTGTTAAAAAGAATTTCGAATGGAGAGATGATAAATCAGTAAGCAAAGGAGAGTAGTAGTGCTGGGACTGAATTTATCCTCAAGTCCTGGTGAATACATTCACAAGGTAGACCCTGTTTTTTATAAAATCTACATAAGGCCATACCGAGATCAATGATCAAAGTACTCAACCCAAGGTGCTTGCAACATGGATTTCATGTAAAGTAGGCCTCTGTCTAGCTGAAACACTCACTGCTGCCACCTTTGGATTCAAATAACTTCACTGGAAATTATACTGCAAGCCACATTGCATTTAAATTATTTGCTTTTTTTTTCTGTATAGTGTCATCCCATTATTTTGATAAAGCAAACTCTCCGGTTCGATTCTCATTTGGGGTGTGTCAAAGAAATGTACATAGTGCTTTAAGTTTGGTTCTGTATATAAAGGGTTAATACATTTTTTCTGTATAATATGTGTAAATGCTGGTGGTCTTGATAAAAGACTGATGTCTGAAAGTCTGCATGTCTCAGCAGTAAAATATTGAAGTAGGGGCCTCACCCGAGCAACAAGACAAATGTTGCATGATAAGAACAGACAGTTGAAGGACATTATTGAGAAAACAGGGTTAAGCAGGATAAGCCCTGTGGTCAAGCTAAATTCTTGGAAATATTTCTTCAAGTTAGCTATTATCTGATGACATTCGGCCTGTGTACGTGCAGAGAACTGTATAAAAGTAGAAGCATAAGCTATAGAAATTCAGAAAAACCTTGTACCAACATGTTTTGTCTCCTTGCTGCAAGTAATAAAGGTGCCTTGCTTGAACCTTACGTGAATTGATCTTTGTGTTTTCTTTTACAGTTTGGTCCTTCGAGCCGGAACCCTCACTTCATCTTGGATCAGATGGCCAGGTGGCTGAAACCGTACGGGGGAAGAACCAAATCGGTTTTCCTGATTTGAAAGACCTCCGACTGAATTGTCATCAAAAGACCCCAGTCACCTTCTGATCTGCGACTGAAGGACGGGTTTCCGCAAACTTGAAATCGATCATGTAGGCTCAGGTAAAGTGAATTCTGCTTTCTGCTTTGAAGGAAAGGTTAGGGATAAAATTATGCATTGTTTTCTGTTAGATTATGCTCATAGTCAGGGATAGGAAATATGCAGGTTTTTGTTGCATTGTTTTCTGTTAGATTATGCTCATAGTCAGGGATAGGAAATATGCAGATTTTCTCATAAAACCACATGGAGCAGAATAGTGGAAAGGTAAATAGTCATTCTGAAGAGACATTAACAAAATCCGTGGTACACTTTAAAAAGGACTTAGAGAAAGTAATAAGAATTAACTAAAACTACATAGTAAAATAATAAAAAAGGAAGCACAATGGGTAATTGTAATTGTTGTACGAAAGCATCCAAAGATCCGCCATTAACGGAAGATGGTAAATATATGCAAACACAGTGCGCAGATAATATTAAGTACTATAGAAATTGGGTAATTAAGTACGAATTTGACTGAAGGTTAAATAAGAATTCACTTCTCAAACTAATAAAACAGTTGAAAGTTGATTCTAAAGGGCGAGTAAAAAGACAGCGACAGTTGAGAATTCCCCAAACTCACAGGTGGTTGGAGGAAGTGAACCGGAGGGAACAGAAAGCCAAAAATTCAAAAGCTATGTTTTTAGATAAAGAAGATAGTAACTTGGTGCTGGCTTCAGCACCCTTTCCTCCCCCTCCTCCTCCGGAATATGATACAAATAATCATGAAACACCCCCGATGTATCCTGTGATTCTTAAAAATGAGGGTGTACCGAAAGCTAAATTAGTAAAACTCAGGGATCCCATAGGCACAAGATCAAGAATGAGGGAAATAGATAGCGGAGATAGAAATTTTGAAATTTGGAAAGTGGCCAGTTCACGGCCCATAGATAAAGAAGAAGAAATGTGCCCTCTCATAGAAGTACCAAATCCCAGGGCTGGTCAGGATAACCAAAATCCCACACTTTTGGTAGACCAACCTTGGAGCCCTGAGGATATTCGTAAAGCCACTGAAGGTATTCCCCACCCAAAAGTAAATTTTCAGAAATTTGCAGAAGATCTGCAAGGTATGAGACTAAGCTATAATTTAAATGGGGAAGAGATTGAAAGGGTAGTGAGACAAATTGTAGGCCTAGACTGGCACATGATCTGTGGTAACTGGAATTCCTGTGATGTCCAGCATAGACCACTCCCACATGATTCCGCGGTATTAAATGCCAAGGTAACTGGACTTCTTAATCGAATCGCTGAGAAATGGCGACCGGGTGCAGATTGGACCTGTATAAATCAGTGTATCCAACAAGAAGGGGAGACAGTTGACCGCTATTATTCTAGGCGCATTGAATGCTTTAATAATCACTGTGGGATGCAAATCCCTGACAACCAAGTGGCAGATTCTCCTTATGAACAACAACTAAAAATGCCTTTTTAAAAGGAAGTAATGCTCCTATTAGTAGTTTCATTATGAAACACATGGTAGACCATCGAACATGCAGGCTGCAGCCCCTACTTGAGTATGCCAGACATGCTGAGAGGCATTTTAATAGCAAAAAGAAAAAGAAGACTCAGGTATTTTTAGTAGAAGAAGGAGCTGAAGTATATGTAGTACACCTGAGGAAGAAGGGTAAGAACAATAGAGAAGGGAAACGGTCTGACCAAAGGTCAGAAGATTTTGAGGGACGGAAAAGAGGGGAGAATGTTTTAAATGCAGGAAAAAGGGACATTTGGCAAGAGATTGCAAGAGGAATAATAAGATAAGGACAGATGATCAGGAGGCGATGATTGACTATATGGCAGTCGAACGCGGAAAGAAGCATTACCCTGCATGGTAATGGAAAATGGTGTAGAAGCAAGTATAGATGAAATACAGGCAAGTGAATGTGACGAAGATGATGAGGATGAAGTATTGGACTTAGCATTGTTATGCTTAGAACTCTTTATAACAGACATAAAACCAGAAATCCTCCTTATGGTGGGGGGGGGAGTCAACTTTCTGTGTGATTCAGGGGCATCTCGAACCTTAGCACATCCGTCTGATTTACCAGGCTGCTCAAAATCAATGGAGCATGTATTTGTTAGGGCTGCGAACGGACAGTTGTACCGAGAACCCCTGTCACAAGATACTGCAATCACAGATCCTGTGTCAGGTATCACACACTACAGTAAAATTGTAGTATCATCAAAATGCCCCGTAAACCTTTTAAGGAGGGACTTAATGCAGTTGTTTGGCATAGCGGTGGTCCCAACTGTACAGGTGATGCAAGCACAATGACAGACTAATGTCTGTAAGGCACATGATACGTGCATGGGCCAATTGAAGGGTAAAGTGTTTTATTGGTATAGTGAGGATCTGGTTACTACCGGTCCAGGGACCTTGACCAAGGAACTGATGGATGTGGCCATCAGTAAATTCCCTTTGTTGGATTTTGACAAACAACGGTTGCTACATTGCACCCTGTATTTTCGAGACGCACCAGGGCCAGACAAAGACTATGAGGAAAAACTGTTTAAGTACCCTACTACAAAATTGGTGCTACGTGATCTGTATTGGGATACGGAAGGAAATAGTATGATTGACTGCTCCCTGTCCAAAGAAGTGACAGCACTTTTCAGGCCCAAGTTCCTACCTCATGTGAGCCTCACCAAGAATAAGGGTGTAGAATGGGTAGATATGGGTAAAAGGATTACGAAATGGAAAAGGCAAACTGTAAAGGAGCTCGCGGAGCAGGGAGTACAGGTACAAAAGTTAAACTGGGTAACTCAGGCTAAACCAGCAGTTCATTTGCATTATCGTAAGGGAACTTGACTGGTGCTCCTGCTTAGGGAAGAGGAAGATGCATTGCAAAATGTACCCAAAGTATTATGGTCCAGGGGTAAGTCAGATGTAGGACTCATTCGCATGGTTGGACCAGTAACCATTTCCCCAAAAATGGCATTTAGACCTCAAAAACATCAGTACCCATTAAGAAACGATGCAGAAGCAGGAATCGAACCTATTATAACGGCATTACTCGAGGGCGGTGTATTAGTTGAATGTCCGGACTCTCCTTGTAATACGCTACTATTTCCAGTTAAAAAAGCTAATGGGGAATGGCGTATGGTCCAAGATCTACAAGCAGTGAATGAGGCAGTAATACCTAAGGCTCCTACAGTACCGGACCTCCATACACTCTTAAATGCGTTAGAACCATGCCAAGAGTATTTTTCAGTGGTGGATATCAGTAATGTGTTCTTTTCAATACCTATTCACCCAGACAGCAGAATTTGGTTTGCTTTTACATATCGTGGAAAGAGATACACGTACACGCGGCTCCTGCAGGGATATTGTGAAAGCCCTACAATATTCTCACAAGAAATGTCGAGTAATTTAGCGCAATTTAGCCCACCAAAAGGTAGTCATATCTTACTTTATGTGGATGATATCTTGTTAGCAGCACCTACCTTGCAAGCTTGTAAAGAAGACACAATAGCACTATTAAAATTTTTAGCTGCAGAAGGGCACAGAGTAAATAAGGAGAAATTACAGCTGTGGAAGACACAGGTTAGATACTTGGGCTATACGATTTCCAAAGATGGAAGAACCTTAGATGAGGACAGAAAGATGGCCATCCTACAGGCTCCTAAACCAACAACAAAGAAGGAAATGATGTTCTTCTTGGGTACAACCAACTTCTGTCAAAGTTGGATCCCGGATTATGCCTTAATGACGGCCCCCTTGTCTGACCTTATATACAAGAAACCCATGGCAGCACAGGAAATTGTGATTTGGACTCCAGAGGCAAATTTAGCCTTTACTAAATTAAAACAATTAATAGCATCTTCTGCTGTTTTAGGACTGCCCAATTACCACAAACGTTTCTTCCAAACTGTAGATTGTAAACAAGGCTATATGACATCAGTACTGACACAACACGGAGACAAACAGCATCCCATTGCATATTATTAATCACAGTTGGACCCTGTGGCACACTCCTTGCCCCATTGTGTACAAGCAGTAGTGGCTGCTGCAATGGCAGTACAAGCCTCAGCCTCAGTGTTGCTATTTCTTCCGCTCACTCTAAGAGTTCCGCATGCAGTAGGTATTATTTTGTTACAAGAAAAGGTTGCATATCTTTCACCAGCCAGACACCTCTCCTGCATGACCATTCTGTTGAGCCATCCTCATATGAACATCAAACAATGTACAACCTTGAATCCGTCTACTCTGCTTCCTACCCCTATGGATGGCACACCACACTGATGTCTGCAGAAAATCAAGCAGGCGACACTGCCTAGGAAAGATTTGATGGATGTTCCTTTTTTAAATGCAGATGTTACATATTATGTCGATGGCTCATGCAGAAAGGGTCATACAGGTCAGAACTTAGTAGGTTATGCTATAGTAACAGATTCAGAAATAATTGAAGCAAAGGCGCTACCACATTACTTCTCCGCACAAGCAGCAGAATTGATTGCTCTCACTCATGCGTGTACCTTAGCAAGAGGGAAGCGAGTAAATATCTTTACTGATAGTCAATATGCTTTTTCTACAGTACATGTATTTGCACAACAGTGGAAAAATAGAGGTACGATTACATCAACTGGTAAATCTATTAATCATGCACAACTTATACTAGACCTTCTAAATTCGGTGCAATTATCTCAATTCTTAGTCATTTGTAAATGTGCAGCACATACAAACTGACAGGATGCTGTTTCAAAAGGAAAGGCAAAGGCTGATGCCGCTGCAAAGCAAGTGGTTACTGAAATCTATGTTGAATTGACAGAGGACTTATAACCTTCTGAAAGCTTGAGTTTAGAAATGCTACAAACTATGCAATCATTAACAATTCAGAAGGAAAAGAACCAATGGGTCAAACAGGGAGCCACCTTGAAGGATGGCTTATACATCTCTAAGGAGGGAAAGCCAATATTACCCTCCAACCTTTTCCATTATGCAGCATTATTGAGCCATGGGCAATGCCGTGTCTCAACAGGCAGAATGGTACAGATGGTGAACCAGGTGTTCCACGTATGGTTTCTCAAACTACTCTAAAAAATTTTGTTTGACATGTCAGATTTGTAATCAATACCATGCACAAGGGGCGGTTCAGGAAATTTCCCCACACCACCATATCCTTTTCACACTATTTGTATGGATTTTATAGAGCTAAACAAATGTGAAAATAAAAAGTATTGCCTTGTCATTATAGATATGTTTTCGAGATGGGTGGAAGCCTTTCCAACCAGAAATCTGGATGCTGCTACAGTAGTGAAAATACTTGTAAAAGAGATTATTCCTAGGTTTGGCATTCTGGAAAAAATCTATAGTGACAACGGAACACATTTTGTGAACCAAGCCATACAGCAGCTGAGCAGATTTTTTGGTATTTCCTTAAAAAATCATTGTGCATACCATCCTCAGTCTGCAGGGTTAGTTGAAAGACACAATGGTGTACTTAAAGGTAAACTGAGAAAATTGATGGCTGAAACGGGGAAAACTTGGTTGTACTGCCTACCTCTGGCATTGCTAAATATGAGGACAGTACCCTCAGCAAAAGGACTCACACCATACGAGAAGTTGTATGGGAGGGCATATTATACACCTCAATGGAAGTCACTTATGTCCTCAGATCAGGAAATTGACTGTACATGAGCAGATTATATGAAAAAACTGTTAAACTCTAAACATCTGTTGTAGTCTAATTCTATTTCAGGTCAAACACAAACTGAAACATCGGAAGTAGCAGTGACACCAGGAGACTGGGTGTGGATCAAGATTATAAAGAAGAAGAACTGGGCGTCACCCAAATGGGAAGATCCCTATCAGGTGCTCCTGTCAACACCTACTGCAGTTAAGATCGCAGAACGAGCTTCGTGGGTACACCTGACACACTGCAAGTTAGTGAAGAACTTTGAATTGGGAAAAGATCTTACCTCTCCATCAGGATCCTAAGCACTAAGTCTGACTACAAAGGGGGATCAGATCAATAGGAAGTGATCCGTCTCAAACCCAGTGAAGCAATCATCGGTGCTAAGGTCCTATAGGATAGAGAGTAAGATACAAATACCCAGATCAAGCGACATGATTGCACCAAAGAAAGTTGAACTCCACCCTTTTGGGAAGTCTGAAAGGGACAGACTATTGAAACAACAACCCTTCCCACAGAAGCATTGTGCGGCAACTTTACTGACTATAGTAATAGTCCTGATATTTTTGTTGTGGCCATTTCTCTTCATTATCACAACTACTGAAATCAGTAAGCATGCAGAATGGCACCCAGCTTTTAAGACGTATCAAGCAGTAAAATACGCCTATGCATCATCCCTTAATGTTTCCAACTGTTGGGTTTGCACTGTCATACCTACTGTTCATGGAGGATTGATGCTGGGTACACCCCCCTTGGGGGCTAATGAAACCTGGATGAACCTGATCTATGACACCTCAAAAGTCACTTCAAAAGACAGAATAGCATTCCGCCTGTTTAGTCGTCAAAATGGAACTGTGTGTTTTTACAAGAACGATACAATCAAGGTAGGATGGAATCATAGTAATGCGACAGTTCCCTACAGATGCTAAGCTAAACCTAATAACATCGGATCCCGCTGTAACACAAACTATGATTCATTTTATAAACAGATGCATAAAACAGTTGAGGAGGTGAAAAATAATTCTGTTCTAAATAAACAGCTGTCTGTGATAGATAGAAAGATGTTTCATACTGGACTAGGATATGTCCATAGTAAAGTTGCTACCAAAGTGGAGAATTGCTACTTTATATGTGGAAGAAAGGCCTACAAATGGTTAACAGAAAAATGGTCTGGCAGCTGCTTCTTGGGTTACTTAGTCCCAGCTATCAGAAGTGCAACGGCTTTACCTCAAGGGAAAATTCGAAATGCTCGGGAGATAAAGAAGCCTACTAATCCAGTAGGGCAGATCGATGCATCGTGGATATATCATCATGACTTGGCTCATGCTAGTGACAAAGAACTGTCTCACATGGATTTAGGTGATGACATCATATCAGGGGCTGGCATACTTCCGGCATATGGAGCAGTGAAATCAATCTGGGAACTGAGGAAGCTGTCTAAGCTCATTGAGACTCTTAAGTAATGTAACCTTCTCTGCTCTTGAACTTGTAACTAATAAACTGATAGCAATGCTAGCAGTTGTACTTCAGAACTGGATGGCCCTTGACTTCACCCTAGCGGCGAAAGGCGGAATTTGCGATCTGATCCAACTGGAATGCTGTTCATTCATTCCAGACAATGAACATGAGACCAACTCTAAACTCCTTGATCTTTCTCTCTTAAAACCCGGCTGCCTCATGGTTTTGGCATCTTTTCAGGCTTGCTAGTTGTTGCTGAAGCACCTACCAAGGGGAGAAAACGCTGAGAGAAGAAAATGAGCCACTTTTGTGATTTTAAGTATTTTCTTCTGATTTTTTGTTAAGTTTTACTGCTTTGCCGCCTACTTTTTGGCATTTTCCGGCTTGCTAAAGTTTATATCTGTAACAGTAACAGTACTTGGAACACATCTAGAGCCTGTTTACTGCATTTCCTGTGTTGCACTTAATTTAAAATAATTTTCTTTTCTCTTAAAAACTGCATTTTACCTGATTTTGGCCTAGCACTCAAGTGTGGGGTCATTTATTGCACTGTTGTGATTATTTTGCTGCTTGTGTATCTCTGCTACCTTTAAACTACAACAAAAAGAAAAAAAAATCTTGCTTTTTTCCCACTTTCTGAAGGTTGGGAAAGTTCAGTTGCAGATTTGCTGTTCTGAACTGTTTGGAAGTTTCTAGAAGGCCAATTCTCGCTTGGGCTAAAGGGAAGTCTCTGTGTTCACCAGTGGGAGTGGTTAACACTGAACAGCCTGCCTGCCCCTGGAGGAGTGGTTACTACCTAGAAGCTGTAGTTTTATTGGCCATTTTGGGTCAATTCTAAACTCCTTGATCTCTCTCTCTCTCTTAAAACCCTACAACTCTCTTTTTGCACGGTTTTGCGCACTGAGCAGTGTCGGGCAGCACTGCCTAAACAGGTTTAAACTATTCCTGGCTCCACAAAGTCTGCTCTTCACTTTTTCCCTTAGAACTGTTCAAACTCTCAAAGTAATCACTCTATTCTCTTTCTAAAGCCCTGCACTTGCTCAGCTCTTATAAGGAAACACTAACTAACTAAAGCACTACACCCTCCTTGACTTCTCATAAGTATTAGGCTCCCGATTGGTCCTTCCTGATCCAAGTGAAAAATCAGTTCCCTTCCCTAATCTGATCAGTAAAAAAAACAGTTCCCTATACTAATCTGGTATGCCCAAGGGTCAGTTTCAAGGTTACTCTCCAGTCCAGCTGGTGAATCTGGGAATTTTGAGGCAATGTTACAATTGCCTTATGTACACAGACAGCCCTCTCCTCCTTCCAACAAACTCTAATACGTGTGAGAGATGCAGTTACACAGCCAAACTGGAGGCAGAGCTCTCTCAACCCAAGACTGGCACAGTCAGTCAGGAGGAAAAGGTAACCACCCATACCACAAATCCAGTCTCACACAGACCTATTGCATTTGCATACCCAACATATAAACACACAAAAACATACTCGAAGGCTCTAAATAAAAATCTGCCTAAACAGCAAAGACCTCCTAAGCAGATATCCAAGTAACAGCCACCCCTCAACAATACCCACGAATCACATATCTCACAAAATCAGTGTGCCTCACAGTCACAGCCCTTAAGGCCAAACAACACACCAAATACACTTGTTATAGGGGACTCTATTGTCCGGCACACTGACGTCCCGCTCACCAGACTGAACAAGGAGAAGGTCACTGTAAGCTGCCTGTCAGGTGCCAGGATCCGCCACATAACACAAGCACTCAGGTCACTCCAAAGCAAATACAAGTATGACTCCGTCATTGTCCATGCTAGTGTGAATGACCTGAGATGTACCTCCCTGGACTACATGAAAAGAGACATAGAGGAGCTCTCTGACCATGTAGCCCAGGCTGGTATGACCCTGACCTTGAGAAGCATCTTACCCTCACCAAGAATGATGCCACAGTACAAAGAGAAAATGATCAGTTTCAACAATTGGCTAAAGTATTGGTGTCATTCAAAGGGGATCCAGTGTCTGTCAGCCTGGGATGACATGCTTGACAAGCCACGTTGCTTCGCTAGGGACAGCTTGCACCTGTCACACTTAGGCTTTTGTATACTGGCCAAGGCTCTTGCCACCCCCATAGTGCCTTTTTTAGGCAAGGCTCAAAGGACAAACCCACCTCCATAGACAACCCAAGGATAAAAAAACTAAACGTAATGCTACTCAATGCCAGAAGTCTAAACCTCAAGATGCATGCACTCGAGGCTCTCCTCAGTATGGAGAAAATCGATGTCTGTGCAGTAACAGAAACCTGGTTCAAGGCTCCTGAGAGCACCCCAGCACTACTGGGTTATAGCTCATACCATGCGTTTCAGCCACAAAACTCGGACCGAAGCACAAAAGGAGGGGGAGTATCTATATTCATCAAAGATACCTACACCTCCAAGTTAGTGGCACTGCACAAAGCATCAGAAACCATCCATGTGCAACTAACAGTGGGCAAAACTGCCTTTCAGTTTATAGCCTGCTATAGAACACCCTCCCTATTACAGGAACCCCACTTGGCATTCCTGAGAACACTGGAGAATATGAAGGTCTCTCCAAACACTATGTTATTGGGTGACTTCAACTACCCAAACATTGACTGGGAAAACTACTCAAACCCAAACACCTTCGCCCAACGGTTCCTTGAATTTATAAACTCTTAACGCAATGGAATAACTGGTCACCACTCCCACAAGAGGGAACAACATATTGGACCTGGTCATCACCACCAACATGGGGACTCTATGTTCCACACCAGAGGTAAACCCCTCATTGGTAAGATCAGACAATAAACAAATTTCCCTGGACATCCATATCCCGTCCCCACCCCCAGCCAAGGAAATCACTGTAAAGCATTTCTCAAAAGCCAACTTTGCACTTCTCAAGACTGAGGTGGAATCCTTCAAAGCCCCTGGGCCAGAGGATAATACAGCCCAATCCGCAGAATCCTTTACAAATGCATTCTATGAGCACCTGCAAGAATGCATGGATCATGCTATCCCAAATAAAACCAAGACTCACTCCTCCAAAAACAGGAGACCAGTCTGGTGGACCCCGGCCATAAATAAACTATACAACAGAAGGAGGAAGCTACTACATGACAGAGCAAAATCCCAAAAAGGGAAGGCATCTCTGATCAGTATTAGCAAAAAACTTCAATCCCTCATAAAATCATCAAAGGCCAGTTTCAAAAGAAAAATTGCCCTAGACACTAAAGATAATCACAAGGCCTTCTTTAATTATGTCAGGAACATGGGCGAAACTCCCAGATATGCTCTGAATTGTTGCATAACGGTACAAAATATACCGAACCTACAGACATAGCCAACATCCTGGCAGCGCAAACTTTTCCCCCCTTCCCCCCAAAGGAACAAATGCCTATCCCAACTGAATGTAACCTCCCTGACATCACAGATGCACAGGTGAAAGCTGCCCTCTCCAAAGCAAAAAACACAGCATCTATGGGACCGGACGGTGTCCCAGGCTGTGTCTTACATGAGCTCCAAGAAGAACTGAACCCTCACATTAAGTCACTGTTCAAACTTAGCCTTACTACAGGATATGTACCCAAAGAATGGCATACAGCTACAGTGGTCCCACTCCACAAAGGTGGTGCCACAACAGACCCTGGATACTATCGCCCCATAAGCCTGACTAGTGTGGTCTGTAAAGCTATGGAGCGTATTATCATGGAACTCATAAACAAAGACATTGGGAGCCTCCAGACACTGGACCCTACCCAATTCGGCTTTGTTAAGGGCAGATCTTGCCTCTTAAACCTAGTTGATTTCTTTGAAACAGTTACCAAAGCCATAAATGAGGGCAAGGTAGTCCACACAGCCTACCTGGACCTCGCAAAAGCCTTCGACACAATACCCCACTCGGGCATCATAAATAAGCTTACCAGCTTAAATATCAACCCCTATATCACAAGGTGGGTTGCAAACTGGCTCAGAGATAGAACTCACATGGTCAGAATCGCAGGTGCCATGTCCGAATCCAAACCAGTTACAAGTGGCATCCCACAGGGCTAAGTTCTGGGACCTCTCTTGTTCGGTATATACTTCTCTGAGGTTCAGGCTAACATGGGGGGATTATGGCTGACAAAGTTCGCAGATGACTGCAAACTGGGGGCCATAATCAAATCTCCAGCTGACACAAGCATCCTCCAAAAGGGTCTCACAGAGATGGATGCTTGGTGCCAGAGCCACGGCCTCAAGCTAAATGCTAAAAAGTGCATAGTCATCCCCTTTGGGAAAAACAAGGTGCCCACAAATTACCACATAGGTGGTAATCCATTAAGTACGGAAGAAGTAATTAGAAATTTGGGGACCAACATAGATAGTAATCTCTCCTTTGATAATCATGTTGCCAAAGTGGTTAGAAAGACCTTCTATATAGCCCACCTTATCACGAAAGGGTTCCCATCTAGATCAAGAGAGGTCATTGTGCCCCTCTACTCATCACTCATCAGGCCCATAATTGAATACAATGCCCCTTTTGGGATGTACCTTACCCGACACCTACAGCAACTGGAGAGACCCCAAAAGTACCTCACCAAGAGGATCATGGGCTACAAACAGATGTCCTATGCAGCTCGACTAAAGAAACTCCAGCTCTACTCAGTTGCTTACTGCCTACTCAGAGGCGATCTATGCCTGACGTACAAAGCCATGTCAAACCCAGAATTAATGGACATGCTCCACCTCAAAAAATCCAAGTCCCTTAGAGCCACACGCTCCAGGGACCTAAACCTCAGCACAAAAGTAACTAGGACATGCTGGAGGGATAGATTCATTTCCCAGAGGCTCCCCTCACTCTGGAATAGAATCCCAATTCATGTTAGACATAACCCCTCGCTGACCCTCTTCAAGCGAAGTCTGGATGCGTGGATGGGAAATCGCGAATTCACCCCTGGGATCTCTTCTGTGTCCCTGCTAGACAGAGGCACAGTAAACTAATCTTAAAAGGGCACCTTTTGTGACCTACTTTACAGAGGCACAGTAGGCTAATTTAATAGGGAGGCGGAAGCCAAATACACTCTAGCTAGGCTTATAAATGCCCTAGGGCAGATAGCCTAGTATCTACCTATGAACCTATGAACAACCACCTCAAGATGATTCAACAAGTATCCGAACTGACCAAACCTGGCAACAACCCGCTGACAGACTTCTTCCAAAAATGGTTTGGGGGGGTTGGGCAGTTTCCTAATCAATCTGTTGATCACCATTTGTGTGGGTACAGTAATCCTGATATTTTGTGGCTGCTGCTTAGTCCCCTATATACGAGGACTAATTAAGAATACTATAAGTGCATCTGTAACAGAGACTCTGTACCAACACAGCATTGAGTGTGAAGAACTGCTAAAACCAGAAAATAAAGACATGTACCCTTGAGTCTGAAAACTCATGATTCTCTGACTGCAAGGCCTGAGTGAGGAAATGGTCAGAAGATGAAAATTTTTTTTTGGACTCATAAGAATAAAAGTATTAAAAGGAGGGAAATGTTAAAGAAATGTACATAGTGCTTTAAGTTTGGTTCTGTATATAAAGGGTTAATACATTTATTCTGTATAATATGTGTAAATGCTGGTGGTCTTGATAAAAGACTGACATCTGAAAGTCTGCATGTCTCAGCAGTAAAATATTGAAGTAGGGGCCTCACCCGAGCAACAAGACAAATGTTGCATGATAAGAACAGACAGTTGAAGGACATTATTGAGAAAACAGGGCTAAGCAGGATAAGCCCTGTGGCCAAGCTAAATTCTTGGAAATATTTCTTCAAGTTAGCTATTATCTGATGACATTCACCCTGTGTACATGCAGAGAACTGTATAAAAGTAGAAGCATAAGCTATAGAAATTCAGACAAATCTTGTACCAACATGTTTTGTCTCCTTGCTGCAAGTAATAAAGGTGCCTTGCTTGAACCTTACGTGAATTGATCTTTGTGTTTTCTTTTACAGGGTGCCTTCTGTGTGGAGTCTGCATGTCCTCCCTGCATTCATGTGGGTTTCCTCTGGGTGCTCCGGTTTCCTCCCACATTACAAAGACATGCATCTGGAGCGTTTCTCCCTGGGCCTCCGCTGAAAATAGGCTTCGTTCCAAGTTGGACTTTCCCGGTTAACAAATGTTAAATAAATAAAATCCCGCGTACCTCATTCAGTGACCATTTTGAGCATATGCCATTGCCATAGCTACAATGAATGACCTGCATATATCAGTATGGATTCTCTCTCATTTAGGGGCATATTCATTCTTGCTTGCCAGATCCATTGGTCACCTTAATCTCTAATCTGTTTTGGGTCACCCCAGGCCATAGTAAGGGTTTCATTTCTCAATCCACCTTAGCTAGCTCACTGATGGTGGCAGAATTGCATGAACACAAACCATCTGCATAGCTTTGTGTTAAACTCTCCCTACTTTAAAGTCTTGTCAAATTGATGCACTGCTAAAGTACTTCACACTGTAGTTCTGTATAGTAAGTAATCTCAAACATCTATATAACCCTGTGTTAAAAGATATATTAATTTGTATGTAACAATGCAATGCATGTTTTATAAACCTGCTCACACGTCTCTGTGATTGCATATATGTATGTTTATCTCTCTTACAGTATATAATTCCTGTACATTTCCAACGATTCTATAATTATATAAACTTTACCTCTTGCAATGTATGCATTGAAAAATACTTTAATGCTTTTTCAGGATGAGACTGAAGTTAGTCATTTGTGATGAGTGTTCTACCCCAGTTTTAATGATTTTAATTCAGATGATCTACATACACAAGACTGTGGTCTTTCTCTTCAAGAACTATGAACTGTTAACCATACTTTTAAAGAGCATTATGTGTTACAGTAATTGACACACAAACATGATTATTTTAAAGGGAATTTGAGATATAATTACAGTTAGTGCTTTTTCAGGTCAGAAATGAACTTATTTAATAATTTCACATGTATTAATGACTACCAGGCCACTGAGCTGTTACTCCTCCATTTTTTTTTCTGAGGGATGGCTCATCACACTAACCAAGCTTCTGTGTTTATGTTTTTTGCACCTTAAGTTATCTAGGTACTTACCTCTTTTTCTGCCATTTATTTATGTTTTGTCTGTACTCCTCTCTGGCTCTCATAAGTACCTGTTCTTGTTGGCTTATCTGTGTCATTAAATCATAAATCTTCTCTGTCTTAGGGAGGTATGGTTCTCCATCTCCTGGTTGTCTCTTTTTTTGTAGTTAATAGTGTTCAAAAAGAACTCTTTCTAACTCTCCCCATTTTCCTGTTTTGGGTGTTCATAAGAAAGGTGTGGTGCAAGTAATCCTGACTTTTGGACATATTTGTATTATTTTTTTGCTTAGAATATCCCTTACCTCCTTACATTTTGGGCAGTCACAAAAACATGTGACTATGTGCCTGGGTGCCATCTACACATCACCAGCACTCATTCAACACTCCAGGTACCATTCCACGCAGCCTAGATGTGGTATAAAAATACTTGCACAAGCCTTTACACTAAAAATGCAACACTTCCTCAACCTTTTTCCTCTCCCAAGGTGCTTTGTATATCTCTTGCCATTTCTCTGGTGATAAGCAAATTCTTAAACTTTGTTCCCACCTCTTCTTAAATCTGTCTTCTTTTGATCCTCTGAATTCTTTTACCATTTTATAAATTTTGGAACTACCTTATTCGAGGCCCATTCTTGACATTGTAAAACCAGTAAGAACTGCTCCCAACTTTTTACTTCTGAGTTACTCACTACAGCTTTCACTCATTCTCTATAAAATTGCTTAGGTCTGTTATATATGAATAATTCCCAAATCCAGCTTTACATATAGCCTTACATTTGTCCCACTTCATAAATTCCATTCCCTCTATCTTACACATTTTTGCTTTGATATCCATCCACAATCTATTTTCCTCCATCTCAATTGCTAACAGTTTTATAGCGGCATGCCCTTCTATATCCCTCCCCTTATTTACATGCACATTCATCCATGGTAAAGCCCCTTCAATCCCTTTCATAACTACATTAGTTTGTGCCCCTTTGGTCTCCAAGAAACTATTTCAGGGTTTTTCCCTGTGGCTGTTAATAAGCAGAACATGAGCTCCACCGAACTGAGCCTATTCCCTTCTGCTTGGCATATCACAAATTCTTTTAAGTTGCAAGGCTCTCTGGTATGCACACAAATCTGGGACTGCCAAGCCCCCGATCTTTTCCCTTGGATTTGTTAGCTTTACCCATGTGATTCTTGGCTTGAACTGTCCACAGATAAAATTAGTATATTTTTAAGTCTCTAAACCAGAAGATCATGGGGTGTAAAATTAAGACTTGGGCTCCATGTAACATCAATGGAAGAGTAAACGTCTATAGGGCTTGTATTTTGTGATCTATTTGTAGTTCTAATAATTTCTATGTTTTTAACCAGCCCACTGCTGTTTCTTTTAAATAGTTATAAGTAATTCTTACCGATTAATTAATAGATGATATAAGTTATACTCCTAAGTATCTTATTTCCTCTGTGTGAACCAATTGCTGATGTTTGCAAAGTGGAGCTCTAGGTGGAGGTGTTAATTCATTGTTATAGCTTGTGTTTTCTCTATATTGATCTTCTAACCTGATACCTTACCAAATATGATCAATAGTTGGAAAAGCATACTAAGGTTTACTTAGATATGCAAGCAAGTTGTCCACATATAATGCTATCTTTGTCTTCATATCCCCAATCTGCATGCTCGCTTATTTGGATTCTCTAAATTTTATAGTAAGTGTCTCAAGATAGTGTGAATACAGTGGGTGACAAGAGGTGCCCTAGCAATATTAAAATGAGGTGCACGTTTAGTGTTTACTTAACTATGGCATTAGATTATCTGTCTGTCTGTCTGTCTATCTATCTATCTACCTACCTATCCTTCCTTTACAATTGTTTGTTTGTCTTTTTGGCTTTTCCTGGTTAGGGGTCGTCACAGTGGAACTCCGGTCCGCTAATGATTGGCAGTTGATTTTTATGTTGCTGAGTTGCGAGCCCAACACCCAACCTTCAGCGAAGGAACGCCCATTCACGCATGTCTTTCGGAGGCCACTCGACCGCAGGGAGGACATGCAGACTCCACACAGAAGGCACTCCAAGCCGAGAATCAAACAGGAGAACCTCTTGCTGTGAGGCAACAATGCTACCGCTGTACCACCACGGAAACCTATCCTTCCTTTACAGTAGTATTAAGTTATCCAGCATTCTCAGTCATTGCAACTTTTTTAAATAAATAGATTCAGTTCACCATATCAAATGCCTTCTCTGCATCAACACTTATCATTATCACAGGGTTCTTAGTCTGCTCCACTTGTTGGATCACTAATACTGTTTTGATGACATTTTCATATGTTTGCATCCCCTTAATAAATCTACATTTGTCTTTGTCTACTGTTCACAGAGCCATCTTAGTCATTCTCTCAGTTAATATTGCCATAAATATTTTGTAATCCTGGTTTAGCACTGAGAGAAGCCTATATGATTTGGGCACTGTTGGGTCTTTCCCTGGTTTTAGTATTGCCAAAATCACAGCCTTGTGCCATGAGTAGAACAGGGTTAGAGTGCTAAGAACTTTGTTCATTAGCTTTATTAACTCAACCATCATATAATTTCTTCCCAGATGATAAAGCTGTAATAGAATCCTATCTAGTCATCAAGCATTTCCTGCTGCTAACCTGTTAATAGTTTTCTCTAATTCCTCTGTTGTTATAGGCTTCACTAATTGGTTGGTTAATCCCTGGTCTAGTACTGGGTAGTTTAAATAATTTAAATATTGAACATTTTGTTGTTCTATTACTTCTTCATTATTATCTTGCAAGTATAATCCTGGAAAACTGATTACTACTTTTATTGGATCTTTGGAGACTTTGTTACTCTCTACATCCCTTACACTAAATACCCATATTTTACTGTGCCTTAATTAAACTGCAAGGATTCTTGTTGCTCTTGGGGTATTTCTCCCCAAATGCTTTCTAATTGTTTTAATCAGTCTTTCTCACGTATTTTATTCATCACCACTTGCACATCTTTAATTTCATCATTCACATTCTCCGTGGTTCTTCTTTGTGTTCATTGTAGGTTTACTAATTGGTCCAGACATATTTCTAATTGTATTCTATCTGCTTATCTGTTTTGTTTAATGTATAGTTGAATGGTTTCTGATTTCCTTTCCTTTACATTTTATCCTTTCCCAATTGGTACCAGCCCAGCTTCTAAATGTCCCTGTTTCATTGAGTCACCAATTTTCTGCCAATATAATTGGAATTTGTGTGATTGCCCATACACTGCTGAGAAACACCCATGTTTCATCTTAACCCTTTTATCCATTCAAATTTCTACTGTCAAATGGGCATGCTCAGAAATGGCTAATGGAGAGACAGTCTTCTTTATGATTATATGTGCATCTTCTTTAGGTATATGTAAAAATCTAATTATATGGGGGAACCTTTTATTGACTGAGGAGTAGTATGTGTTTCTGCGCTTTCTCCTATTGTTCTCTTCCCAAACAACCCCTGTCCCGAATAATCATGTAAGGGACATAACGTATCTCCCAACATTATTTTTCTTAGTTGTCTAGGTCCTCCCTGCACATCCTGATATTTAGTCACAAGATAAAAGTAATCCTCCCATATTAGCAGGCCATTTTGGAAAGCTGAAATTGTGAGGCACATCCCCGTAAATTTTGATACAGATGATTCCAGTGGTCTGTATATACTAGCCACAGTTATTAATTTAGTCTCCCCAAAATAGTTCACTGTTTTCCACATACCCTAATTGTCTACTAGGCTATTAATTAATTTAAACCTGAGTGAACTGATGATCAGTACAGGTATTCCCTTCTCCTTGTTTCTGGATATGGGGCGTATAATATTATATTAAAGCCAATCTTTTCTCATTAGTTCTGTTTAGAGGCATATAAATGTGTCTCCTGTAACAACATTGTATGTGGACATAGCTTCTTTAGCCATCCTATTATCTTTTGTCTTTTAACTGGGTTTCCCAACCATTCACAATCCAAAATACTATTCTGATTTGACATTGCATTCTCATTCATATGTAAGTATCCCATTTACTCCCCAGTAGCTTTTATCTTTTAGCTATCTCCTGTGGCATTTCTTTTTTATCTCTTTTTTTCCTCCCAATTAATCTTTCTTCCTATTCTTGGCATGTGGTCTTGTAAGTGCTCACAAACAATGCATATGTTGAACATCCTTGCACTCAACCAGTTAAGTCTTACAGTGATAAATTAATAATTAACACTATCAGCAGCAACTTAAACAAGTTATTTACTATTTAGTGTTCAGTCTTTAGCTTTTTAACTTTCAAGGTTTGGTAATCTGTGATCTCACTGCGGTCAAGGTGGGTATTATTTTTGGCAGGAGACACACATGGACAAGAGTGAAACCATACAGCCCACTCTTGAATATTCCACATTGTTTCTTGCTTTATATTTTAGTATTAATAATGTTTCATTTTTCTCTTGATTATGCTCAACTCCTATCAAATAAATCAAGACATTGATCATTCTGCTCTTTTTTATTTGCCAAGTCCATAAAACTGTTACTCTCACCTGCAGCAACCTTTTATCTAAGTCCTATTTTCATATGCTTTAGTGTAGAGTTCCCAATTCTTGTTTCTTTTGTTTTTTTCTCCCCGAACACTGGGAATGATGTTTAATGCCCCTTCTGACCCACTGTCTGTACCATCCACTAAAGATGCTCCAGTTCTCAGTTCTGACAGCTCCTGATCACCTCCTGGGCATAATCCTTGTTTTAGTACTTTTTCCAGTATATTTGGGTCTTTGTTTGTCTTGGTGTCCAAGAGGTAGCGTACCTTGAACATACAGAAATTTAAATTTAAATTTTCTGGCCTTGCAGAGACAGATCATTGGGATAAACTTGTTCCTCCTTCTCCTGCTATCAGCACTAGTCTTGTTTCACAGACACTTGAGGCATTGACTAGTAGATTTTTACCCGATTGCCACAATTTTCTTAATATCCTTTCCTTTAAACCATATATTGGTAGTTGCACTATCATTTGCAGTGGGCACCTTTATTTGCCAATGCTCCAGGTGAGTTTAACCAGTGTGATCTCTCAATATGTACCTCTTGGTTCATTCTGTACATTCCACTAGTAGAGCATGTACATATATGAGTGTATATATATATATATATATATATATATATATATATATATATATATATCATATGTATATATCATATCTTCATACTAGGCTAATTGCCTTTGTGGGCCATTTTAAGCCTAGCCATTTTCCCCATGCAAGAATCAAGCCCTGCACCTTGTGTTTGTAAGGTAACCACCTTAATCATTATACCAACCAGAAAATCAGTTCAGTCCTGCCAATTCTTGAACCCAGTGCCCTGTACACCACAGTCAGAGTAATGTATCACTACACCATGTATGTATGTATCTTCTAAGATGTCTGCCTTCTGTGACCACATCTGAATGTTGCTTAACGGCATGTTTTATTTCCTCAAGTCATCTTTGTGTCCGGGCTGTGTAGTCATCTAACTTAGAATCAGTGGATGTCAGTTTAGTCAGAATCACCTGAAGCACAGGTGCCTGAGCGGCCATCCTTTTATCCTCTTTGTTAGCTGTTTAGCTGTTTCTGTTATCTTACCAAAATACTGGCTCATGTTGTTCCCTGGTGAGTCCCATAAGTATCTTGTGGTTTATTTCTCCTCACAGTGGGTTTTATCTTGCTTATTTTTGCCCTGTGATGTGTACTGGTCACATTTTTGTTCTGGTGTTCCTTTCCTATCAATGTATTATTCTTGAAAGGAATATAATAAACTTTTTACTCCGACAGCCTGATTAACTTTAGACACTAATGAGAGTGGGTAAGATGCTTTGTGTTTATACCACTACTATTACCAAAAGTCCACACACCACCCCGGTTAACAAATTTACATACATATATGCATACATACAAACATAATTACATGAATACATGCATACATAAATAAATAAATGTCAAGAAATACTGGATTAAAGGGTGGCATAATGATTAAGGTGCTTACCTTAGAAACACAAGGTGCAGGGTTTGATTTTCACAGGGGGTAATTGGCTAGGCTTAAAATGTTCCATGAGGGCAGTTAGCTTAGTAATAATCTATGAATCTTTTAAAAAATGTGCTGTCTAATTGTTTTGATAGATGTTTTAGCGACATTTATTAGTTCTTAATATCAGATTTTGTAGTCTGGTTCATATGTAGAGCCAAAAATAGAATTACATGCTACATTTGACACATGGTTTGGCAGTTTAGCTTAGAATGTTAAAACTATGAGCTGTTAACAAGCCTCATTCTTTAATCATAATTCTTCAGTTTCCACTTACAAACTGTATGACTGTGAACAAGTCACTTAACCAGACAGTGCTCCCAGAATGCTCTTAAAAATGGAAATTTTTTTTCAGTGGGCTTTTGAACTGTATTTTTGCTGTTAGCTGCACTTTTTGGCCTAGCATAGACTTAGTTCAGATTTGCTGGACCCAGTCTGTTTTTGCAGTTTCTGAGCACTAATCCAGCTTTCCTCCATAAAAGAGGGCCTCTCCTGCACCCTTGTGTGAGAGAGTGTAGCTAAGGACCCACCTGAGTGGTGATTGTTGGCCCAGGGCCCAGTCTTGTGCACTTTCAGTGGTTAGTGTGTTTTAAATCTGTTTAATTTTGTTGCTATTTATTGCCTGTGTTTGAGCAGTGTGCACCATCTTGGTTACCATTGGCTGTTATAGACCCGAAGTCCCAGATAGGTATATTTTTCCTTAGTCAACTGTTTGTGTTCCATCTGAGGTTTCTCGCTGTTGTGCTTCACTGCCCAGAGACAGACTCAGCTGATCCTCTGAGGTACCAGTACAAGTCTTGCCCACTAAGTTTCTTGCAGTGTATAACTTCTACTAGTCTCTTGGCCATACGTGGGTCCTTCTAGTCCTCTCCTCATTACTGACCACAATACTATACCTAGTATCATGGATGGACAGCTTTCCACTATTTCTCCAGCCAGCCTGGTCGACATGGGCACCCTGAGGCAGTCAAGAAAAACTGATGGAGGTCCAAGGTGCACACAAGTCCAGTATAAACCACACAGCTAGTGGCAACCACCAAAGATTTATTGAGTAAAAACAGCAGTCAAGTGCTTTCGTCTTACATCAAGACTTCATCAGAACTGCAGTAATCACATAAACCACACAATATAAAGGAACATCCTGTAGTCATGTAGTTAAAACCAACCAATACAAATAATGCTTAAAAAATTAATTAAAATCTTGAAAACTTGAAACTGTACTGACAGTTTGAAACAGTGTGTATGAGTGAAAAAACAGAGCCAAACATATTACAACAATGTATATATGACAAATTATAAAGATGACTGATAAATTACCCCTCCATACTTTTCAATTTTAGGATTGGGGTAATGGAACAGCAGTCATTAAGCCCAAGGGGAGTAAGGGCATCGCAGATCAAAATCCATATTCATTCCTTTCTGTTGAGGTGTTCTTCTGTACTAAAATCCCTTGTATCCATTGCATGTAGTCCAACACTACAGACTTGAAGCGGTAGTCAGGAAAAGCTGAAATATGCCTATACAAGGCATTGGTGTCTTCCCTTTCTTGATGTCATTCAAGTGTTCATAAATTCTTTCTTTTAGCTTATGATTAGTCTTTCCAATGTAGAATGCCTTACAACATTGATAAAGAGCTCCATGTACCACCCCTAATTGAAGTGTTTTTTTACCTTACATTTCCTATTCCTTATGAAAAATAAGTTGCACAATAATATATGCTGACAATAATTGCAGTGATTGCATTTGTACATGCCCTTAGGTCTACTTGAACAACTCACATCACCTTTCATTTCTAAAAGCTTCTTAAAAGACTTGCCCTTTCTGAACACAGCCTTTGGCTTGATCCCAAACAATTCTTTGCTTTCACTGATACTCATCACAATTGGCCAAAAGTTATGCACTATGTCCACTATATCATAGATGTTAACAGAAAAAATTACTATTAATGAACGTTCAAAAGGGACAATTGATGGTTGTGTTTCTTTGGACAAGCTATTACCAGCCAAATGGTCATCAGTTCGACCACCGGGAATAGGCAGTAATGGTTTGTAAAAAACATTCCTCCTCCTACCCTGGACTTCTTCTTTAATACTGTTCAATAACTCATGGGGGGTAACCTCTTTTACTGAACATGCCAATCAATTTGTCTATTTCAATGGTGAAGGTGACATTATCAGAAATCATATGAGCAAGTCTGACCAAATGCCCCTTGACCATAGCCCTCTTTTGAAATTGTGGATGTCAACTATCGAAATGGAGGTAAGAGCTGGAAAAAGTTTTTTTATGGTAGATGTTGGAACAAAAACAATTTCTCGAATAATCCTTGGTTACCAATACATCCAAATTATGAATCATGATCAAACGTAAGGGTAAACTTTAGGAAAGATGTACTACCATTGATATACTCAAGAGGTAGTGTAGCAATTGCCTCATGTACACTGACAACCCATTACTTCTATGTCACACAAATTCAGTATGTGAGAGATGCATCTATATTAAGAATCTAGAATCTATACTCTCTTGCTCACAAATCAGCATATCAGATACTAAGCAGGTTGTCAACTCACACACTTCACCTCTCGCACCAACCATATGCACAGCACCTAAACCCACATATGCGTAGGTACTCTTCAGAAGCCTATCTAAAGGTCAGAGGCCTTCCAAACATAAACACGCTTCACATAATTCACTACCAGCTGAGCACAGTACAGACAAAAATATACACACCAGTGTCTGACCTAACAAGCCCCTAAGGCAAAACACAAAATGTTATGTTTTGATCATAGGTGACTCCATTGGGAGACACACAGATATCCCATTCACTAGGGTTATATAAGGAGAAAGTCACAGTCAGCTGTCTGTCTGGTGCCAGGATCTGCCACATTACACATGCACTCAAGTCTCTCAACAACAGGTACTGTTATGACTCTGTCAAAGTCCATGTTGGTGTGAATGACCTGAGATAAAGATCTCTGGACTATATGAAGAGACATGACAGAGCTCTCTGAATATGTGTCCTAGGTGGTTATGTTCCTAGCCTTAAGCAGCATTCTGCCTTCACCTAGGATGATGCTACAATGCACACAAAAAATGATTGAATTTAACAACTGGCTTAGTTTTTGGTGTCATTCCAAGGGGATTCAGTACTTGTGAGCCTTTGATGATATGATTGATGGACCACGATGCTTTGCCAGAGATGATCTTCACCTGTCACCTCTTGGCTTTCAGTTACTGGTTAAGGCACTTGCCTCCCTCATAGTGCCTTTTTTTAGGCACTGTCACGAGAACAAAATTCTTGACGAAAAAATATCTTTGAAAAACAACCTCAAGGTTATGCTGCTAAACACCAGGAGTCTAAATCTGAAACTGCACTCAGTGGAAGCATTCCTCATTTTGAAGATGTGGATGTCTGTGCAGTCACAGAGACCTAGTTCAAGGCCATGGAGAGTACCCTGGCCATGCCAGGTTATAATGCCTTCCATACGTTCAGACCACAAAATGAATGCGTGAGAACTAATGGAGGAGGAGTATCAATATTCATCAAAGTTAAATGCACCTCTAGATTGGTTAAACAGAATGATTCCCTAGAGTTACTTCAAGTGCAAATAACTGTAAGAAACACCCCCCTCCAAGTTATTGTCAGTTATAAGTCCACTACCATGAACCATGTTATCCATACTGCCTACTTGGATCTACTTGAGTCACTCAAAATACAACCAAACACTCTAGTTATAGGTGACTTTAAATACCTGCCCATAGAGTGGGTAAATTATACAAGTACTAACATGCTCACCCAGAGGTTCTTGGACTTCATTAACTCCAATGCCTTGGAACAGATAGTTGGCACTCCCACAAGGGACCCAAACATTCTTGATCTGGTACTCACCGCTATCAGAGATTAATGTACCACCACAAGTGTGTGGCCCTCCCTGGTGAAGTCTGATCATAAATCAGTCTCATTTGAAGTAACAATTACATTAGAACCCCCTCAGGAGAAATTAGGCTAAGAAACTTCTCCAAAGCCAACTACAGCCTCTTAAGAGATGGCATTAATAGCTTCAAAGCTCCTGTCCCCAACAGCAAGGATACCTATACTGGGTTATACACTGATGCTCTGTATAAACATCTGTACAATTGTATTGACTCAGTTGTACCTGATAGGATCAAAGCAAGATCCTCTAGAAAAAACAAGCCTGCCTGGCGACATCTGCCATAAACAGGCTATTCAATAAAAGGAAGAAATTGCTGTCAAAAACATGAAGGTAAGTCTCAGAATTGGAAGCACACCCTTCTCAATTTGAACAAGCAAATAAGACATCTTGTAAAGTCCTCTAAAGCTAGCTACAAATCTAAATTAGCATCCATAGCTAAGAATAACCATAAGGCATTCAGAACCTTAAAAGAAAATCCTAGATTTGTGCTGAACTTGTGGTGAATGGTGCCATATATACTGAACCCGAAGAAATAACCAACCTACTAGCAGACAGGTTCAGTGAAAATGTCTCCCCCCTGTCCCCACCACATATACCATAGAGCATTCCTACCACCTGTTCTCCATCCAGTATCTCTAAAAAGCAGGTCTTAACCGCTCTGTCAAAGGCCAAAATCACAGTCTCTGTGGGACTTGATAACATTCCAGGCTGCACTCTAATTGGTTTAAAACAGGAGATAGAAACACCATTGAGTACTCTTTTTAACCACAGCCTAAGTACTGATTTTGTCCCTGCAGAATGGAAAACTGCTACAGTCATCCCCTTGGACAAAGGGGGTGCATCCACTGACCCTAGGAACTATAGACCCATAAGCCTAGCCATGGAAAGAATCATCATGGACCTTATCAACAAAGATGTAGGAAGCCTTCAAATGCTTGACACAACCCGGTTTGGTTTTGTTAAGAGAAGAAAACAGCTTACAAGCAAACAAAACTTGTAAAAACAACTGAAAGAACGCGTAACTCATCACTAAAACTGCAAACAAGCTTTAATCAGATAAGCGGTTTCATCTTTTCAACATCAAAAGACTTCTTCAGATAAAAGCCGTTTTTTCCAACCAGTTCATATTATATAACCTCGCAATCATATGATAGCCAAGCTCCCAAACCACTAATTCAAACATTTAAAGAGACATTAAGTTTTCCAGATAAAATGCAATACAAAAGTATATACAAAACTTTTCTTAAAACCATTAAAGGCATTATATAAAACTATTCCACTCTACATATAAATAAGACCAAGTACATTCAATTCTATATAAATAACCTTAATTGTGCTTTTAGTTTTAATAAACAGGAGAAGGAAGATGCTTCATTTAGCCCTGGCCAGCTTCCTGCATTCAAGTGGAGCTGCCAGTATAACTCCATCTTGTTTAGAACCAAAGTTCATGGCCCCCTATTACATTAGGTGTGTTTTCCAACCAGAATGGCTTTTATCTGAAGAAGTCTTTGGATATTGAAAAGATGAAAACGCTTATCTGATTAAAGCCTGTTTGGGATTTTAGTGATGAGTTACGCATTTCTTTGTTTATTTGTTAAGGGCAGATTGTGCTTGTTGAACCTGGTGGACTTATTTGAGAAAGTCACCAGAGCCCTGAATGAGGACAAATCTGTGCATACTGCTTACCTAGACTTAGCCAATGCCTTTGACACAATCTCTCACTAAGGCATAATTGAAAAACTCACCCAGCTGGGGATCAACCCCTATATAGTTTCATAGTTTAGTACTAGGCTATCTGCCCTGGGGCATTTGTAAGCCTAGCCATAGTGATGTGGCTTTTGCCACCCCATGAAATGGTACAAAAATGTACAGAATAAATTTAGAATACTGTGCCTCTGTCTAGTAGTGACACAGTGAAGGTCCCCTTATATAATAGAATTAGTTTACTGTGCCCCTGTCTAGCAGTGACACAGATGTGACCCCTGGGGTAAACTTACGATCTGCCATCCACTCATCAAGATTTCTCTTGAAGAGAGCCAGTGAGAGGCTCTGCCTAATATGAACTGGGATCTTGTTCCAAAGCATGGGAAGCCTCTGGGTTATGAATCTATCCCTCCAGCATGTCCTATTCATACTTGTGCCGAGGTTTAAGTCTTTAGCTCTCGTGGTCCTGATGGATTTGGATTTTTTGAGATGGAGCATGTCCATCAGATCCTGATTGGACATGGACTTGTACGTCAGGCAGAGATCACCTCTGAGCAGGCGGTATGCTACTGAATAGAGCTGAAGATGTTCTTCGTCTCCCATTGCTGCAGTCCTTACATATGGGTATTCCGCTGTCCACAATCGGCCCGAATACCAAAGGGCTAGAACCGGCGTCGGTCATCGGCGCCCGAGACTGACGTCAGTACGTGCCAGTACAAATGCGCATGACCGACGCCATAACCTCAGTCTTTCTTGCCGCGTGGTCCTAAGCAGAAGCAGCATTTGCAAGTGCCGTTGGCGTTCTGGAATTGTCGGTTTTCGAGTTTCAGACCGGAGACCAAGTTGGGCTAAGTACCCGTTGGGGACACTTTTGTCTTTTTCTTGCCTCAGTATTGACGGATGTCAGAAAAAGTTAATAACTGTATTTCTTGTGGGAAACAGATTCCTCATAGGGATTACCATTCACTCTGCATTCCTTGTTTGGGGCCTGAGCACGACGTTGTTGGGTGTCGCTTTTGTGCTACTTTTAACAAGCGTACTATTAAACGTCGGTTGGATTGTGCTAGGCTGGTGTTTGGTAAACGTTGTAATTACAACATGCCGTCGGATTCTCCGACGACTGGTTCTTCTAAGAAATGCAAAGAAAAGTCTTTGCGGTCCAAACAGGATGAGTCGTCCACTCCGGACGCCGGTTCTGTAGAACCACTGACTACTTCAGCGGCTCCTTCTGAAAGTTTACCTGAGTCTCAAGGGGAGCCTTTGTTACTACAGGAAGTGGCTTCTCCTGTGTTAGGCCAGGCTGAGGGTGCTTCTCTGATGTCAGTGGTTCCCTCCCCTCATAGGGTAGTTAGGCCTCCTCCTTCTCAAAGCAAAGCCCATTCTAAGTCTAAGTCTGCCCCTGCTGGTGCTAGTCCCCAGGGTCCAGCTCCTAGGAAGCACATGTTAAAGATGGCTGAAGATTTGATTACTTTAATTAGGGGTTCTATGCCCCCCCTGCGAAGAGGCCCAGGGTAGAGACAGAGTTGGAGGGTTTGGTTCAGTCTTCCTATGAGTCAGATTCCTCTGTAGAAGAACTTCAGGATTTCCCTCCCTATTCTGATTCGAGGCTGAGGACACTACTCCCTCTCGTCCCCTCCAGAAGATTTTTCTTTCTCTGAGACTTTGCATTCCATGAGGGAACATTTCAAATGGGAGGGCCAGGATTATTCTGATTCTCGTAAAGGCTAAGAGAATTCTTGTTTTGCCTCAGCATAGGCCCTTGGCTATTCCCCCTGTACTGGATGTTGTTCAGGATGTATTTTCTGAGGCTGCCCTTAACCCAGATTCTCTGCCTCCTGCCCGGTTAAACCAGATAGATACTACCGGGTTCCGGAAGCTCACAAGTACTTATATAAGAGTCCTAGGGCTGATCCAGAAACTATTACTCAAGGCCCCAAAGGTGTTAGGGCTTCTGTGGTTAGGAATCCAGTTCCTCTGGACAAGGATGCTAGGGCCCTGGATAGGTGGGGTAAAAACTGTATACCTCTTCTACTTTGGCTATGAGAGCTTTAAATTGTCAGTTTCATATGCTCAGGTATCAAAATTATTTGCTGGGCCAATTGAAATGTAAAGTAGATGCTTTAGCTGAAGGTATTGAATGTAAGGAGCTTCAGGATTTAGTGCATGCTTCAGACCAAGTTGGTAAGCATTCTTTGCAGTGTGGTTTTGATGCTTTACAGGCTTCTTCCAGGGTGGCTGCTACTAGTTCAGTTGTTCGCAGGCATGCCTGGCTTAAAGATCAGACCTTGTCAGAGCATGTTAAGGCTCGAATTATGGATGCTCCTCTACAATCTGATGTTCTTTTGGTCCTCCGGTAGAATCAGTTTTGAAAAAATGGAGGAAAAAGCTAAGTCTATGCAGACAGTTAAGGACTTTTACAGGTTCAGCCCCTAAGTTCAGTAGGAATTGGCCTGCTAAGGGATGGTCTTTCCCTCTTCGGATTATCAATCTAGGGGCAGGTCGAGGCGAGGTAGAGGTAGGGCTTCCTCTCAGGGCCCTGTTACTTCTAGGTCTTTGAGTTCTTCTACCCCTTCTGCTGGGGAGGGCAGGGTCAGTCCTTTCGAAACAGACCCAATGACCTGTGTCTTCAGCTGCCGGACTCTGCCTTGCTGGCAGCTCCTCTAGGAGAAAAACTGGGACTTTTCAAAAGGAATTGGCATTTGGTTACCCAAGACAAATGGGTATTGGACATAATAAATCGAGGCTACAAATTTTATTTTCACACATTCCCTCCTTTCAAAGGTATGCGGATGTGCCTCATCAGCAAAGACTGGAAGCACAGACACAAATTTCTTCTCTGCTTCAGTTGGGAGCAATACAGGAAGTACCTTCTGCAGAAAGAGGCACAGGGTTTTATTCCCGTCTTTTCTTAGTGCCAAAGAAAGGAAATACTTGGAGACCAATTCTGGATTTGTCCATTCTAAACACCTTTCTGGAAATTCCAAAATTCAAGATGTTAACACTGCAACAGCTGTTACCTATGCTGGGCAAAGATCACTGGATGGTGACTCTGGATCTCAAAGAGGCCTATCTTCACATTCCTATCAGGCCCAGTTGCAGGAAATTCCTGAGATTTGAATGGGAATTTGCATTATCAGTTCTCTGCATTGCCCTTTGGCTTGTCTACTGCGCCCAGGGTATTCACAAAAGTCCTGGCTCCAGTGATAGCTTTTCTCAGACTAACAGGAATTCAAATTTATCCTTATCTGGACGACTGTTTGATTCTGGCTCAAGGCAAGCACAAACTTCTTCAACATCTGCAGTATGTAATGACAGTTTTAAGATGCCTAGGGTATTCTGTGAACGAAATAAAGTCCAGTCTAGTACCCTCACAAGAGATGTGTTTTCTGGGTGTAAGACTGAATACAGCTGCTCAGATGGCATTTCTTACCCCGGACAAACAAAGAAATCTTCACCTATACTTCCAACAGCTAGCAGTAATGTCCAGACTGACTGCAAGGACAGTCCTTCAAGCCTTGGGGTTCATGGCATCTTGCATTCTAGTACTTCCCAATGCCAAACTGCATATGAGGAAGCTACAATGGCATCTCAAAAGCGTTTGGACTCAACACAGCCACGATTTGGACACTGTCATTCGGATTCTACCTTGCATTCAGAAAGAATTTCTGTGGTGGGCTCAGGAATGTCACCTAAACAAGGGGCTCTCTGTGACCCAACCAGAGGCAAGTCAGATATTGACGACAGACGCCTCAGAGTCAGCCTGGGGAGCTCATTTCAGAGGAAAATGGATTCAAGACCTTTGGCCCCCAGGGCTACTTCACTTGCATATCAACATGAAAGAGATGCTGGCAGTTCAATTTGCTTTGGAAGGATTCAAGAGCCTGCTTCAACCAGGACTGGTGTTGATTCAAACAGACAACACAACTGTCATGTGGTACATCAACAAGCAAGGGGGAACTCATTCTTACCCTCTTTGCAGACAAGTAATGCTGTTATGGGAAACTGCTTTGAATCTGCACTTCACTCTTCGAGCACAGTTTCTGCCAGGAGCACAAAATTCTTTAGCAGATGTTCTGAGCAGACAGATTGTGGATCCTCACGAATGGAAATTGGACCCTCAGGTATTTCTTCAGTTGACCATGGCTTGGGAACTCCAGACATAGATCTGTTCGCTTCTCCTCTGAATTTCCAACTGCCACTGTTTTGCACAAGGCTATTTCATCCAAAAGCCTGGAAAATAGATGCACTATCCTTCAGTTGGAACAACCTTCACATGTATGCTTTTCCTCCTTTGCCTCTTCTTCCAAAGGTGCTGTTGAAAGTCAGGAGGGACAAACCTTGCATGATCCTTATAGCACCGGATTGGCCTCATCAGCATTGGTACCCTCTGTTGAGGAGCTTAATTCATGGAACACCTTGGCCATTACCACAGATTCCTCACTTATTGTCTCAGGAAAACAATCATTTTCTCAATGTCAGGGTGCAATCCCTACACCTGACAGCCTGGCGCATTCTGTTTTAGAGAAGGAGGACCTTCAGCTCCCTCAACAAGTTTTGGATGTTATTTTGGAAGCCAGGCGTCCTAGTACTCGAAAAGTTTATGCTGGAAAATGGAAGAGATTTTTTCTTTGGAGTTCAGCTAAAGGCTTTGATGTCAAATTGCCTAATTTGAGTTGTACATTGCAATATTTGACTATTTTATTGGACAAGGGTTTGTCCTTCTCTTCTGTAAAAGTGCATGCTGCAGCTATTTCTGCTCACTATGATTGTGACCCTCCTTTATTTTCACATCCTTTGGTTAAACAGTTTCTTAGAGGGGCAAAGAATATAAGACCCCCACGGAGGGCTCCTACTCCTACCTGGGATCTTAATTTTGTTTTGGAAAAGCTGACTCTGCCTCCTTTTGAACCTGCAGCTACAGCTGAATTGCAGTTGTTGTCTTGGAAGACTGCTTTTTTATTGGCTGTTACTTCTGCTAGAAGGGTATCTGAATTACAGGCCCTCATGGCAGTGGAACCTTTTCTGATTTTTCACAATGACAGAGTTTCCTTACGTACTAATCCTACTTTTCTGCCTAAAGTGATTTCTAATGTGGCATTGAACCAATCTATACATTTGCCTACTTTTTATGCTAACCCCCAAAATGAAGGGGGCAAAGTTTTGCATTCTTTGGATGTACATAGGCAGTTACGGTATTATTTGAGCAGAACCAAAGAGTTCAGAAGATCTCAACAATTATTTGTTTCGTTTGCTTTGACTTCACGAGGGAAGGCTGTCTCGAAACAGACTATTTCCAAGTGGATTGGCCATTGTATTGCTTTTTGTTACTCTCATCATGGCAAGGATGTTCCAGTTGGGATCAGGCCTCATTCTACTAGGGCTACGGCCACCTCTACTGCTTTTTTGAGAGGGGTAGCTACTAAAGACATTCTAGAGGCAGCTACTTGGAGTTCTGTACATACCTTTACAAAGCATTATCATTTACCTCTTTATTCTAGGTCTAGGGCTGGGTTTGCCACTGCAATCTTACAGGGCGTGTTAGCAGCCCCTAATGCTATTTAGTTGGCCAGCCTCCCTTTTTTCCGTTGCTCTGGGATTCTACCCATATGTAAGGACTGCAGCAATGGGAGACGAAGAACATAGTACAGTTTTGTACCTACCATAAATGTAGATGTTCGAGGATCTCCATTGCTGCAGTCCAATTTTCCCTCCCTCCTTCCCCCCTTTTCTTTTTAGGTTGGGGTTTGGGTGGTGTTTTTTTTTTTGCATTCTGACGTCTGAGGCAAGAAAGACTGAGGTTATGGCGTCGGTCATGCGCATTTGTACTGGCACGTACTGACGTCAGTCTCGGGCGCCGATGACCGACGCCGGTTCTAGCCCTTTGGTATTTGGGCCGATTGTGGACAGCGGAATACCCATATGTAAGGACTGCAGCAATGGAGATCCTCGAACATCTACATTTATGGTAGGTACAAAACTGTACTTTTCTTTAGTCTGGCAGAATAAGACATATGTTGGAGACCCTTGGTCCTCTTGGTGAGGTACTTTTGTGGTCTCTCCAGCTGTTGCAAATGCCGGGTGAGGTACATACCAAATGGGGCATTGTACTCAATCATGGGTCTGATGAGGGAGGAGTATAGGGGTACAATGACATCCTTGGATCTGGATGTGAATCCCTTCATGATGAGGTGTGCAAGGTAGAATGTTTTTCTAACCACTTTGGCAATGTGGGTGTCAAATGAGAGGTCGCTGTCGACTTGGGTCCCTAGGTCTCCGATTACTTTTTCCGTACTCAGTGGGTTGCTGTCTATGTGATAATTTGTGGGTACTTTGTTTTTCCCAAAGGGGATGACTATACATTTTTTGGCATTTAGTTTAAGGCCGTGACTCCAGCACCAGTTGTCCATTTCTGTGAGGCCTTTTTGTAGGATGTATGTGTCCGCTGGTGTATCGACTATGGCGCCTTGTTTGCAGTCATCTGCGAACTTTGTCAGCCACAACCCTCCCATGTTTGCTTCAACATCTGAGAAATAAATGCCGAACAAGAGGGGTCCCAGGACAGATCCCTGTGGGACACCACTTGTGACTGGCTTTGAGTCTGACATTGCTCCAGCAATTTTAACTTTATGGGTTCTGTCCTTTAGCCAGTTTGCAACCCATCTAGTGACATAAGGGTTTACGTTTAAGCTGTTGAGCGTATCTATGATGCCTGAGTGGGGTATTGTGTCGAAGGGCTTAGCCAAGTCCAGGTAGGCTATATGGACTGCTTTGCCCTCATCAATGGCTCTAGTGACTGTTTTGAAAAAGTCAACCAGGTTCAAAAGGCAGGATCTGCCCTTTACAAAGCCGAACTGGGTAGGGTAAAGTGTCTGTAGGTCCCCTATGTCTCTGTTTATGAGTTCCATAATGATTCTTTCCATAGCTTTGCAGACCAGGCTGGTTAAGCTTATGGGGCGGTAGTTCCCAGGGTCTGTAGAGGTACCCCCTTTGTGGAGTGGGACCACTGTTGCTGTACGCCAGTGTTCAGGTACATATCCTGTAGTAAGGCTAAGGTTAAATAGCATTTTTATGTGCGGGTTTAGCTCCTCTTGGAGTTCACATAGCACGCAACCCGGGATACCGTCAGGTCCCATTGATGCTGTGTTTTTAGCTTTGTTGAGGGCGGTTCTCACTTGGACATCTGAGATGACAGGGAGATTACATTCAGCTGGGATAAGTATTTCTTCTTTTGGGGGTGAGGGAGGGGAGAAATTTGCACTGAACCTGTCAGCCAGAATGTTGGCAATATCTGTGGGTTCAGTGTATTTTTTGTTGTTGTGAACTAACTCTGAGCATATCTGAGGGTTTCCGCCCAGGTTTCTAACATAGCTGAAGAAGGCTTTGTGGTTATCTTTAGTGTCCTTAGCGATTTTTCTCTCAAAGTTGGCCTTGGATGTTTTTATGTGAGAACGTAGTTTTCTGCTAATGTTGATCAGAAATGTCTTCCATTTATGGGATTTTGCTCTGACGTGCAGTAGCTTCCTTTTGTTATACAATTTGTTAATAGCTGAGGTCCACCAGATAGGACGCTTGCCTTTGGTGGAGAGGGACTTGGATTTATTTGGGATTGCATGATCCATGCATTCTTGGAGATGTCCATAGAAAGCATTTGTGAAGGATTCGGCATTGTGGGATGTGGTATCCACTGGCCCAGTGGGCTTAAAGGATACCATCTTAGTCTTAAGAAGAGTGAAGTCTGCTTTTGAGAAGTTTTTCACTGTGGTCTTTTGTGCTGGGGGTGGAGGTGGGATATGTATCCAGGGTGATTAGTTTGTGGTCAGATCTCACTAGTGAGGGGTATACCTCCGGTGTGGAGCATTTTGTCCCCATGTTTGTGATGATCAGGTCTAGTATATTATCTCCCCTAGTGGGAGAGGTGACTAGTTGTTCCAGTGCATTTGAATTTATGAATTCCAGGAACCTTTGGGCTAGGGTGTTAGGGCTAGAATAATGTACCCAATCTATGTTTAGGTAGTTGAAGTCTCCCAGTATGATGGTATTTTGTGATACATTCATATCCCCCAATGTCTTCAGGAAGGCTGAGTGGGGTTCCTGATATTGGGAGGGTGGTCTGTAACATGCTACCAGTTGTATAGCAGTTTTGCCTATGGTTAGTTGCACTTGTATGGTCTCTGATGCTTCATGTGTTGCTACTAACCTGGAGGTGTGGGTGTCCTTGATGAATATGGACACTCCCCTCCCTTTGTGGTTCGGCCCGGGTTTTGGGGCCGAAAAGCATGATACGAGGTATAGCCTGGTAGCGCTGGGGTGCTCTCAGGAGCCTTGAACCAGGTTTCAGTTACTGCACAGACGTCGATGTTCTCCATGCTGAGGAGTGCATCGAGTGCCTGCATCTTGAGATTTAGACTTCTGGCGTTGAGCAGCATTACTCTTAGTTTTTTTCCATTTTTGTTTTCTAAGGAGGTGGGTTTGTCTTTTGAGCCTTGCCTAAAAAAGGCACTATGGGGGTGGCAAGAGCCTTAGCCAATATCCGGAAGCCCAGTGGTGACAGGTGTAAGCCATCCCTTGCGAAACAGCGTGGCTTGTCCAACATGTCATCCCAGGCAGACAGACATTGGATCCCCTTAGAATGACACCAGTACTTGAGCCAATTGTTAAAGCTGATCATCTTGTCTTTGTATTGTGGCATCATTCTTGGTGAGAGCAAGATGCTGCTCAGGGTCAGGGTCATACCAGCCTGGGCTACATAATCAGAGAGCTCCTCTATGTCTCTTTTCATGTAGTCCAGGGATGTACGTCTCAGGTCATTCATGCCAGCATGGACAATGACGGAGTCATATTTGTACTTGCTTTGGAGTGACCTGAGTGCGTGTGTTATGTGGTGAATCCTAGCTCCCGATAGGCAGCTCACAGTCACCCTCTCCTTGTTCAGCCTGGTAAGCGGGACATCTGTGTGTCTGACTATAGAGTCACCTATTACTAGTGTATCAGGCATGGTGTTTGGCCTTAAGGGCTGTGATTGGTTGACACACTGATTTATTGAAGTATGTGTTGCATGTGTTTTGTTTTGAGGTGGTGGATTTTTGGATGTCTGCTTTGAGAGCCTCTGTTGTTTTGGTAAGTTTTTTTATTAGAGCCTCCAAGTATGTCTTTGTGTTATTATGTGTTTGGTTTGCAGTTGTGGTAGGTCTATGTGGGACTGGGTTTGTTGTGTGTGTGGTTACCATCTCCTCCTGTCTGGTCATGCCAGCCCTGAGTTGAGAGAGTTCAGCCTCCAGTTTGGCTATATAGTTGCATCTCTCACATGTATTTGTGTTTGTCGGAAGGAGGAGAGGGTTGTCTGTGTACATGAGACAATTGTAGCACTGTCTCAAGATACCCAGATTAACCAGCTGAACTGGAGAGGACGCCAGTAATCTACCACTCGACATGCTAGAACAGTACAAGGGAGTGCTGTGCCTTTAAGGGAAGTGGATATTCACAGGGGTGGTAGGTGGATGTAGTGCTTTACTTAGTATGAGAGTGCTTACTTAGTAGAGAAGTTTTGATATTGTCAGGTGGGTTGCAAACTGGCTCACTGACAGAGCACATACAATCAAAACAGAGGATTCCACCTCCACCAGCAGACCTGTTACCAGTGGTGATCTACAGGGATCGGTGCTAGGGCCCCTATTGTTTGGAATGTACTTCTCATAAGTGCAGGCAAAAACAAAGTATAAGTGGTCTGTGGGTGATAAAGTTTGCTGATAACTGCAAACTGGGTGCAGTCATTGAATCCCCAAATTATGTCAACATTCTACAAGAAGGGCTTACTCAAACCAATGGCTGGTGCCAAAGTCATGGCCTTAAACTTAGTACAAAAAATGCATCTTCCCCTTCAGCAAAGGTGATGTCCCTGTGGATTACCATATTAATAGCAACACCCTGTGTTCTAAACCAGTGGTGAGAGATTTGGGCACACAGGTTGACAGCAACCTTACCTTTGATAACCGTGTCTCCACAGTAGTTAGGAAGGCATTCTATGCTGCTAACCTCATAAGTAAGGGCATAGCTTCCAAAACAAAATAGGTTATAACTTCCCTGTACTCTTCTCTCATCGGGCCATTAATAGAGTACAATGCTTCCTTTGGTATGTACCTTACCAGGCACCGACAAAAACTGGAGAGACCTCAAAGGTTTCTCACAAAGAAAATTTAGGGTCTTCAGCACAAGTCATACGTGCACAGACTGAAATCACTGTCACTATATATTCTATATCGTATAGACTACTCAGAGGTGACCTGTGTCTTGGATACAGAGCAACCTCTGATCATGCCTTAATGGATATGCTGCACATTCATAAGTCAAATTGTACATGATTCACTTACCCGAAGGATCTTAATCTAGCCTGTAACATCAACAGGACTTGCTGGAGAGACAGATATGTCTCACAGAGGTTACCTCTCCTCTGGAACAAACTTCCAGTTCAAGTTAAACAGAGCCCTTGTTGACCCCATTTAAGCATAACTTGGACGAGTGGATGGGAAACCATAAATTCATTCCAGGGGTTTCGTTCGTGTCTCTCTTGGATAGGGGCAGTCGGTGCTGATTCAGTTCAGCTTGTAATCATTGGCCATATTAGCAGGCACTATAAGGAACAAGGGTTGAACTTGGCTAGGCTTGTAAGGGCCATAGGGTCATTAGCCAAGTAACCTCCTATGACCCTATGATTCCATTTTTACTGGTCTTTTCCAGTTGTTTTAAAATGAGCAGTGTCTTATCACAATGTGTCTGCTTATATTTGTGATCCTTTGTATCTATGACTATATAAAGCTCTGTGAAATAGGTATAAAATGGTGTCCTTGTCCAGCTTCTTTCAGCAACATTTCCTGTTTCAAAAAGTGCGTTCCTTTCCCTAATAATCAGCACACACTTTAATTTCACTTTTCTTTGACTGCATTTGGTTATAACATTGTCAGAATTAACTGATTTTAAAATCTTATTCTTGTGTGTATATTTAAAAAATAAGCTGCATGGATTCAACACTCTGTTGAGATGTACAACACTCTGTAACCCAATTAATTTAGTGAAAACTTGGCTTCCATGGCATGCCTTTAATGGTGACAATTCTTATGCCTTTTATAGTGTTTGGCATAATACTGTTCCTCTGTCTAATTTGTCTGAGGTCACAGTGGTGCCACTTTTCTCTTCCAAATTGATGCAGGACTGTTCAAAGATGAAACTATTAAATAGTGGAACATTATTTGATGTAATTGTTTTGTATTCTGAAAACTGCAAATGATTGTTAAATTTGTGCTTTACCTAGGTTATGACTAAAGAGTACTTATGGTCAAGCTAGCTTACATGTTCCAAGAAAGTGACTACAAGACAAATTCACTGATGATCTAGAAGTAACAGGTCATGCACTGCAATCATTGAAATAACTCATTAATTAGGACCAACAGATACTGTGTACCACTAAGTGGACTGTAAAAGTCCGTGATGACTTAATGAACCTGGTAAACTGGCCTAACATTCTTTGGTATCTCTGACATTCTAAATGGAACATTCACATTTTTTACAGCATTTGACTGAAACAATACAGTGTCATTTGACATGCCCTCTATTATGAAGTCCATTCCTTGGGATCATATTTCTTCTCACGTAACACTTCATTTTGTCAGTTTTAAATGTGTTTTATAAGTATTCTCTGTTTGTATTTGTAAAGCATTTCAGATTATATAAGCAAACAGCTTTTGGGATGCTTTCTTGTCTCTTGTACTGTAACATGAGCCTTACAATTCTCAAATTTCTTTGATTTCGATATCTGTATAATTTATCTTGTTGAGCGATGTTCATTACAAAAAACTTTCATTTTCTGCAAACTAGATTTTTCTTTGCTTCATTTTTTTTATTTTCTCTAGTGCTTTTGGTTCTGTGTACTCACCTAGCATGTTGATGTATTCCTTGGCTACATTTGCTTATTTCCCCCTTCTGTATGGTTTGCCATGGATATCTTGATATAAAGGATGGTATTCATAGTCACTGTGCAAGTGCATAAAGGCAGTCGGTGCCATTTGTGCATATGTGCAGCAAAGGTACAATTAATAGAGACAACTTACATTAATATGCAATGGCCATGAATAAACTTAATTAACTAATAATGAGATGGTAAGAAGGAATTATGTAAAACCTCATATGCTAATAAGTCTTCCTCCTGTCCATTTGAGGTTCATAGTCATAGTTTGATGTGTTTCTGTGCTGTGTACAGATTTGTTATAAAATGGTGGAATATACTTTGCAATTGGTGATGATGCTTTATCTTGCTGCTAGCTTTGCATTTCCCAGTGTGAGCTGCTTGTCTTGCTTGGGCTAAAACCGCAGCTGACTAGCAATGCTTGCCGGCTAAAAAAGGCAGAGATATAGACAGAGAATAACTCATCATAATTTTGATAATCAGGAAATCTTTCATAGGTTCAGAGTACACAGGGATATCATAAGGGTCTTAATAAGCCTGTTTGTACCCCACACAGGTACTGGGGGTATGCATGGCCTTCCTGTCCTGTGGACACTAATGTACTTGCCACACTTTCCAGAGACAAACTGAGGACATGTTGGGTATTTTGCAGGCTTCTGACTTAGGGATACTTCAGCAGTCCATGGAAGTATTCTTGGCATGTGTGGATCAGTAAATCTACTTCCCATTGTCACCTCAGGACCGAGCCCAGTCTATGTGTGCCTTTTATGAGGTGGCACATTTCCCGGAGCTCCTTGGTGCAATAGATTGCACCCATGTTGCAATTAGGGCCTCGTCTGGTCCACCAGGGGGACAGTTACTACAGTAGGAAGGGCTACCATTCCATCAACTGCCATGTAATGTAAGATGCATGGAGGCACACCACTAAAATGTATGCCCAGCATCTTGTCAGTGTGCACGATTACCATATATGACACACTAGCTCACTCTACCACCTCCTCCTGCATAGCAGGATGCTCGGAGGAGATATTGGTAAGTGGAAAAATGTATATTTTTTATTATTTAAGTTGCTATTCATTGTAAAATGTATTACTTAATACTAAACCACTTTTGTTTCATCTTCCCCCTTTTCTTTACATTTTTCAGATGATGATGGCTTATGACACCAGTGAGAAATCCAAGTGGAACTGTGGAAGATAATTTTAATACGGTCCTGTCCCAGACTCGTATTGGAATTGAGAGAGTCTTCACCATGTTGAAAAGTTGATTCAGAAGTCTGGATTAGTCTGGGAGTGCCCTTCATTTTGACCTAGCTGCTACTTCATATAGGATGTTTTGGTACTTGCGTATTATTGCAACCAGATTTTTGCAGTTCTGAAATTGGCACAGTTGCATTGAGACAACTGCATCTCCTTCTTAAAACGGGTGTTGAAAATGTACACTTCTGTCGGAGTGCAGTGGTTATGCACCAGGAGCAAACATCAAACTCCTCTTCCTGTTTTGCGCGTAGTACAGATGCATGATTGAAAGAACATGGCTGCCATCATACGAAGGCATGTACAATTATAACAGTAAAGGAGTGACCGTTAGGACAGATATTAGATAGTAAGTGAATACAGACACAGAGAAGGTCTTATTTCTAAGGTTTTTAGTTTCCCTATTAAAGGAAGCACTGCATTAACAAAGTATGTGTGACTGATGCTTTTGAATTGTGAAGGAGACAGGGTCCAAGGTTGACATGTTCGAGTTGCGTGGTCTTGGCCATTCCTTCTTTACTGCTCTGTTAATGTTGACAGCTTATTCCCTGGTTGCGTTCAATAACATATCTTCCGAGGAGGAAAGAACTGTGCTTTTTACATAAAATACAAGTAGGACACACTAGCGGGATACAACCACACCTCTGAATGCAGTTTGACAACTTTTTTTTTTTTTTTGACATGAGAAATGAGTGTGCAGCACCCGGTCTTGAAATAACAGTAGTGGTTGCAATAACAGCAGTGATGCATCTGTGTGAGGGACCAAAATACTTTGTTTTTTTAAATAAAACTAAAGGCAACACATATTTCTGGGACACACACACACTATCCAATGCACTTTGACTACATTTGCTGACACAATAGACTATCGTGAAGCAGCCGCTGTTCAACTGACAGATCTGGTTGTGATAATACATAAGTATCGATGTTTATTATATGTTGCATTCAGCTCAACATTATCATGCATTGGTCTGGTGGTGAAGTGACCCATGCAGTCACTGCAGTTCCCAGGTCCAGCCCTACTATGATTAATGATGCCCAGCTGGCAGCAGTAGTAAGACATCCCATGCTGTGCAGGTAAGAGGTGACGTCTATTCCAGAACTATGGAGCATGACATTTAGGCTACTGTTTCCTCTCTTGTAAAAGATGCATAAAATATAACTGATGCATGCAGTGATACCTGTGGGCTATACTGTGTGATGCACAGTCTGCTGTCACTGTTCATCAGAAATTCCCTCTTATATTTAAATATTTTTTGTGTGTGTCAGAATAGGTACTCATATTACTGTTTACAAAAGTAATAACTGACTGCTCCCTGACACCAATTCAGTGATGTCATAAGTCAATATAAGGAATAATTACATTTTTATCTGTTTTGCACAAGAGGTTTTGCTTAGGGTCTGTAATTAAGTATCACATATGGAATCTCCCAAAATGGTAAAAAATGTTATTTCAGTATTTCACTGCTTTGAATTTGCAAAATTGTATGTATTTAAATCTCTAAACTTGCATTTAACACAAATTAATTTCTTGCACTTGAATGAAAAATGTATCACATGCTGTTTTTTATTATGCAATATTTCCTCAGTTTTGATTTAATATTATAAATGATTTACTGTTCTCTATTGAGGTACTGAGCATCAGATTATTTAATTTTGTCAAACACAACAAGTTGTGTCCCCAGAAGTATAAATCATCAGTTATGCCGTGCTGAGAGTAAAGTGGCAACAGTGCTTCCGAAGATGGCAGGATCATCATGAATTTTTTCAAAGGTGTGTGTGTGTGTGTGTGTGTGTGTGTGACTTAACAGTGTGTAATACTTGTTTTGTGTTCTATGTAATTGACAGCTGTACCACTGCTGAATTGAAACTCAATAATGGATGCACCATTTATGGCGTAAATCAGTGCACTTTGCATGCTATGCCCTCCGTCTTTCTTTCTAGATTTATTTTATTTAATTGTAAGCACTGCCATTATTGAAATGAAATGCTTGCAAAGTGTCTTACTATTGGGTTAGATTATGCACACGTGTTTTGCATTTTTTTAATGAACTCATTGCATTTGAAGTTAAATATAGACATCAATGTATTGAAGTCAAAAGGTGTGTCTCATATTGTTAGTATTTGAAATGTCTAACCTGAATCACAGTGGGTCAAGGTCAAACGTGTCATATACAACATCTCATAAAGATAGGGTAGGTAAAGGTGTATATGACCTTGTGGAGGGGCTGTCATGTGAGCTGGATGGTGACTTGTTGCAATTACGTGACTTGCTTGATGCAGGTGATCCTACAGACACCGGTCTCACAGTGCTGTGGGACTGGGACCTTGAATGAGAGGTTCTGCAATGTGTAGATGAACGCTAACATGACTGGCATGAATTATGGTGTGTTTGGTCCCCCTACTATTTCCACTATCATCTTGAGATGCACTTGTAGTGTGATGTGATATCCCCACATGCTCAGACAGTACCCCTTTCTCTTCCCCTTACAACATTGACTCCTATCTGAGTCTGGCAAGTCCTGACTAGTGTACGAATGCAGGTGGAGATAAATGCATGGTGTGCCATCATACTATGAATCACTGTGATCATGGCATTATCCCTACTTGTAGTACTTGAAATCCTCATGTATGCCCTGGAGGACTCTGAGCACTTCTAGCTGACTCCCTGTGGCAGTGCCCTGAGCCTTAACAATAACTTGGCACATTTGCTGCTGGGCAGCCAGTGATTGTGTTTTCTGAGGTAGCTGTGACATATGCTTCTCCCTAGCACCCCTTTCTAAAGATGTCACTGTGGACACGGTTACCTCTGAATTTCTGCCTTCATCCAGGAGGTATTCCTGTGGGTCTGAAGACACTGGTGTAGAGGTGCAGGGGTTTTCTTTCTCCACGATCTATAGTGTAATTTTGCCATGTACTTGACTTTGTGAACCAGTGTCACATCTTGCAGAGTTACTAACATATTGATTTGTGTGAGAACCTGACATTAAACTTGCTGGCTGTGTGCTACTTTCTTCAAGCTGTCTCATAAATATAACAAAGCTATCATTATCACCATCAGCCATTCTGCTGCTGATAGCCTCTAAATTTATTGGTATAGTGGCACTCCTCATTTTTGCTACTCACCCTGCAAAGAATTAATTGAAAACATTACTACTCAGATACTGGCATGCATTACTGTATGCTGTCAGAAGGTATGGAGGACATTTACCATGTACATTCTGTTTAATGTTGTTATATGCAGACGTGGAGGGTTCACCTTTTAATACTAATTGCCATGTGTTACATGTAATCATTCCATATCAGCAGTCATTTCTGTATGTAAATATGTTACAATGCTCAAACCAACGTTCCAGAGCAGATGTCTGTATGAAAATTAGGCTGAATTGTGTATATCTGTCTGAGTCACAGCTTCACGTGAATAGACCTTGAATAACTGCAGACAAGCTGAGTTAAACATCACTGAGCCAAGCTGACCTCAAGAATGTGTAAATAAGCCTAATATATCTTAAATATCCCTACAGATAGAAAAAAAGAAAAATAAGTCAGCAGCAGTTGTCTGCATAATTGTGATGCCTACTTTATGCCCATCCTGCATACCATGAGACTCTTCATCCCTGTAAAACACTCAGTAGTTTATATTAGAGGATAATGACATCAACAGGAAGATTTATTTATACAATGAAGAAAATAAAATAAAAAAAAAAGATTTACAGATGCAACACTGAAAAAGACAAGCTCAAAGAAAGATTAATGCATGACCTTCACGTTTACTGTACTCGTGTGGTAGCTAGAGCTTGGAATGCCCTTCCAATAGCAATTTGAACCACTCAGTCATACTTCTTTTAAAAACACCTTTACGTGAATACCTCTCTGCTAACTGGACCTGTACTTGTACTAAGCCTCCTCCCTCCATAACTTACTGTCATCTCCTTCTTGTTTATACTCATATTCTAAAATTACTCTGTCAAGTAAGTCTCTGTAGATACCATAACTCGCTACCACAATATACCATTTTTACTCTTCATTTATCTTTTCTGTATCCCTAAGATTGCACTTATTCTGCTGGCACAAAATGCTTATGGCTGCCTTGCAATTATTGTCATGTAAATTTACATAATTTTATGTAAAAGTAATACCAATGTAATCCTGCTTGAGCTAACAGCTAATGTCTGCCTTTGCATATACTTTTCATGTAAATTCTATGCAGTTAATTTTTGTAAAATGTTGTCTGTGTAAAGCACTTAATGGCCCAGTGGACTCTCCCTGTAAACAAAGGCATTACATAAATAAATTATCGCTCAAATAAAGATAAGAGTATTACAGCACAGAATCAGAAACAGATGTAAGCAACTTAAAAAAATAATGATGCCATAACTGGCTTTTATTTACTATGGCAAGAAAATGTAAAACTTTTTCTTAAAATATTTATGTGACAAAGCAGTTTGGAAAATCAAACATGCCAATAATATCAGTTTCATACAAAAAAAGCATCAACACATCTGAAGACATCAAAATTTAACATTTTGATACCTTCAGACAAGTTGGTGTTTTTTAATTTAGTGTAGCTGATTTTTTAGCATTCAGCTCTCTGGTGCTGCATTCCTTGGTTCAGTATCAATTCCATGTCTAATGCTCCTGCTTGGTAGCTGGGTTTGGTTACGGTGATGTCACACACCAAAGGGCATGGTTCCAAACATATGAAGCATAAGCCAGCACTTACATTATTCAGTCTAATACTGGCACTTTAAAAGATGGAAGCATCTGAGAAGGTGCAAGGCCAAGCTCCAAGATTTTCTGACAAGTAAACAAAAATCATGGTCTACCTATTAAGGGAGTCATACCTGGAAAAAAACATAAGTATGTGGCACAAAATGGAAATAAATTGATATCTAGCAAGAACTGGGTGAGCATCTATCATTCCTAAGAGGGATCACCCACTCTGGTCCCTAGTACCACCAGAGGTATGATGACTTCTAGAGGTATAGGCTAGATCAGCTGACTGAGAAGGCCAAATTTCTATAGTAAATATTTAACATTTTTTAAACTCCTATCAAAATAGACATAAACATATCTGTAAACAGAAATGCATCTCTATACAAATATGTCATGCTTATGTGCAGACACGGTTTTATGTATAAATATAAATGCATATATGTGTGTAAAATAAATATAAACGTTTAAATGTTTAGAAGTATGCATATACATGCATGTGTGTGTGTGTGTGTGTATTTATACACAAGCAGCTAAAAATATTTGTATTGCCACATAATTTCAAACACTGTAGGTATTAGCTTATTACTTATTTGTACCCAGGCAGACAGGTTTAAAAACTTTGGTTTGTATAGGCCACAAACTATTTAGTAATAAGATAACTGTATAATATTGTCATCCAAAATATTAACTGTATATACAAGATGGCTGAACTTAGTCACCACACTCTAGGCAGACAAGAATTGAGAGGTGGGTATTAAAGTAACAAGTGAATGACCAGCACAGAGGATACTGAGAATTGCTCTGTTTGCTTGATTCTGTATACATCTCTACTTAATCCCCTTATATGTTTACATTTATTAAACAGCAAATTATTGAAGCCCACATTGACATGAAATATTTCTAGTGCATGCATCTGTAACAGCAAATATATTTTGTTTACTACAAGCTGAACTGGAAGGATGTTGTGATTCCTTTCAGTTGTTACATTGTGTGTGTGTGTGTGTGTGTGTGTGTGTGTGTGTGTGTGTGTGTGTGTGTGTGCGTGTGTGTGTATCTTGTCTCTTTGAGAGAAGGTGATGTGTGCTGCTTACAGTAAATTCCCATGATATTACTTAAAACAGCAAATAGAGTATGTAAGGCATAGTGAAAAGTAGAAACGTCAGTGGAAATGTATGCAGAGTTTGCAGAAAGTATCCATCCCTTAAATAGACAAACAGTACACAGACATAAAAATGTAACAATTTGAAGGAAGTCATGCTGTCCTTGTAGTTCAAGAAATGCTTATCTGCACCGATGGATTAGGTACAATGAATTTATGAAAATCTGTCCACTGCTTTCCTGGTTAGGAAATGAAAGCCTATAGTGAGAATCAGTAAAAATGTTTACAGAATTAAGCACCTATTAAGCAAGTGCAAGAAAAGCTTCACTGTCTTCCTAATTAGTAAACATAATCATGTAAGAAATATTTAAACACACATCTATGATAGTTAAGCAACCATCCTTCATGTCTTCTCTATTTAGCAGAAGAAGAGATCTCCTACAATAGAGCTCAGGGGGAAAGTTTACTGTAGAGGTTGACTAACAGTAGTCGTGAATATGCAAAGAAACAAATTATTTCCATTCAAAAAAACCTGTTAAGTAATTAATTGTTCATTTACTTATTTTGTAAGTATAAATGTAGAAATAATTAATTCACAAAGATAATAAAAGAACTGCAGTGCTTTCAGTATACAACTGCAGCACAATCCATATCAGCCAGAAATGTAACATGTATTACCGTTTGTCTTATAACACTCCAAATACCGAGGATTCAAACAACTCCAGTAGATGTACAGCAACAAATAATCCCAAATGAATAAAAGGCAGGCACTTCTGGTATTTAACACCACTACTTTATTATGTACATTTTCAGCAGAACACTTCATCAGAAATGAACACCGGAACTAAAATCACACCCTTAATTATTCAGTTTGATTGTAGATATAAATAGTAAACTCAAAGCTATTAACAACTTAAGGAACATTTAAAGAGAAAGAACAGAAGGAAGCATATTAGACTCCATGCAAACACAGCACTGAAGTAAACTGTCATTTGTTCTCATTTAAAAACATGTATAAAACTGTAACTGTAAACCTTATTATCCTAAATATTACTATCTAAAATTTATAATAATTTTATTAAAATTGTAAAACCATTTTTTTAAAAAAACTTATATAAATATTGCACAATCTACACATTGCAAGCTTGCTGCCCTTAACTTCAGGAGAGGTAAAAGGGAAACATTCTCATTTAATCCAGGTTCACTGTAGGCTTCAAGGATAACCTGCCAATATAACTCATGGTTCTCAGTTCGAGTTTCCCATTGACCACCTCTCACATCACAAGGAATTTCTGCTAACACATAAAAAGAAAAAAACAGCCTGGTCACAAACCAAAGTGTTTTTATATAGGGTGTTGTTTGGTTACGAATGTCTGTAGTGTGCTCATATATTCGTCTCTTCAGCTTTCTCTTCATCTTACCAATATAAAAAGTGGGACAGGACCCACACTTAGCTATATATACCAGACCCATAGATTCACATGAGGAATGGCTGATTGCAGCTATGCATTTGCTACATGCTTCTACAGTCACTGCTTCACCTTGTGCTATCAGAGGACACTGGGGGCATCTACCACATTTTTCTGTCCCTAATTTATAATGATTATTCCTATTTGAAAAGTTTTTTTTCTATCAAATTTTTAATATTCAGACCCTTTCTAAAAGTACAAATTAGGGAAATATCCTTAACTCCTCTAAGGCCAGACAACTGGGAGAATCTACCCCATTCATTATTCAAAATGTCTCTAATAACAATTGTGTCCCCACTAAAATCAGTGGTAAAGGAAGACTCTCATAATTCTTACTTACAGATGCAATATCAGTACTTGGCCCAATGGACCCTTCTACCACCACGCTGTCCATCCCTATTATAGGGCAAAATCTACTTTGCCTACCCTCTTTTACTTCCTTAGCCAACTGTTCTATGTATCTGCTAGGGTAACCCCTCTCAGTGAACATTTCTTTTAACTTCAATACCTCCAAATCAAAGTCACTGTCCTCGAAGGTCATATGACTAGCTCTCACCAGCTGACCTTTCACTATACCTTTTTTCTGACTAAAAGAGTGAGCACTTTTAAAGTGGAGGAAAGAGTTGGAATATGTCTCCTAAAGATTTTTGATTTAAAGCCACTTGATGTTTTCTCGATGGTGATATCCAAATAATTTAAGGTATCTCTATCACAATGATGGGTAAACTTAAAAAAAAAACAGTACTCTTGGAAATATAATCCAAAAATTCCTTTGGTCCATCCTTTGTATCCTTCCAAAAGATGACTGTGTCATCCAAAAACCATCTGTAGACGAACCAACAATCTTTAAATGGGGACTCCAAAACATATTTTCGCTCTCAGTACATAAGGACAAGGTTAGCATATACTGGGGAGCATCTAGCACCCATAGCAGCCCCACTAATTTGATGAAAAAATTTACACTCAAAGAACAAAAAATTATTGTTAAGCACCAGATACATCAACTCAACACATGTTCGAAATTCATTGAAAGATAAACCACCACAATCAATTACTTCCTCAAAGCAAACCAAACCAATACTGTGTGGAATGCATCCAAGTAGATCAACTACATCTATGGTGACAGACAACAATTGTGGATGTAGGAATTCAGACTTAATACACCTTAATATGTCCCACGAGTCCCTTAAAACAAACTGGTCTCGTTGGGGGATATGTTTCAACTTTACATCAAGATATTTTGATAAGGGGCAGTAATGGATCCTTCAGTCACCACTATGGGCCTAAGTGGGGGATCATTTATACCCTTATGTATTTTGGGTATCCCAAATATAGAAGAAACCCGTGGTTTATCATTGGTTAAAAATTCAAGAGTACCTCTATCAATCAAACCTTCAAGTATTAAGTCATTCAAAGCTAAATGGATCTGCTGATGGGCAATATTGATTTTGTTCTTGGATGTCCTGGTATAGTTTCCTGGTTCCCCAAGAATGTCCAACATTTTTGCATCTTAAATAGTGGTGTCCATGAAAACCGTACCCCCTCCCTTATCTGGTTTCATAACCCTTACGTATTTATTGTGCCTAATGTCATTCAATATATTATACTCCTTAGTGGTAAGATGTGTTGTTCAGTATGGCTATCCTAAGTTCTTTCTCCACCATCAACTCAAAATTTTTCAACTGAGGGTGGGGGGGGGGGGTTAAAAATACTTTTTCTCTTAAGACTTTCATGGACCAAGCTTTGTTCTGTTTCACCCATCATTATTTCAAAATTTTTCTTCCACAGAAACATTTTAACATCAATAATTACTCTACTAATATACAACTTCCGCTTGGGAACAAAATTGAATCCCTTAGAAAATAATGAAAAACAAGTCTCATTAATGCCCAGGCTACTATAATTAAATATGTTGTATCCCCTATAGGTACATATAGGCCCCTCTTGAGTAAAAGACTGAAGGTTTAAGGCTGGTGTTCCATTTAGTACTTCCTGTTGCCTTTTCCCCTGGTCCAACCTACATTGTTGCCCCTGTTGTTGCCCACTGCCCCTCCAGTAATAACTGTTGGAATACCTGTTCTGGAGCCTCTCAGTCTTCCTGAAGGGTGGGTATTCCACAGGGTCCTGGTAGCTTAACTAGGCTCACCTTGAGGCAATTCAGTTTCTTGTTCATCCCAGTCATCTCTAGGACTAGTGTCCCCTTTGTTATTAAACTTCAATTTATTTGAAAGTGGGTCAGCACCCCACCCCCAGGTTTAGGATAACTCCTTTTTTCCTTGTACTCAATTAAATCCCTGTCAATTTTCCTCTCAAAAATTCCATTACATTTTTGGTCAACAGTGACCCTAATATCCATATATTGCTTCCGGTATTCATCTACTTTAAATAGTAAATCTTCTGTAATTTTCCTATTGACAATTTTATCTGTTTAAAAACATCTTGTAAAATAGACTCATTGTTCTTAATGATGGCTTGCATTACCTCAAAACCAGCCCTATCAAAAATATGTAACAAATTTTAGTGAAAAATCAAGCCATCAACAACATTGTGGGGAAATTTCCAAAGCCTAAGACCCTTAGGCACAGTTCCCAATTTTAAACATTCATTAAGATAAATATTATCAAGATTTAATGAAAGATGTTTAAGCATAAGCATATGCAAAAAATTAACATTGTCAGCATATGTTGCACTGCTACACACAGACAAATTTTCGGTGTTAACAGCTGCAAAGTCAAAGCGTCTTTCAAGCCACATATTAAAGTCACTAGAATTCATAGTTAAGTTAACATTACAGCAGTCACCTTGTAAGGTAGTTTGTTCAGAAGTCCCAGTTTGAAAGTTAACTTCACATTGTTCATCTGCTCCAGTTAGAATTCTAGGTGTTTCTTCAAACTCTAAATCACCATTGCTTGCTCCATTTTGCCTTACAGATCTTTCAAGGCATTTCTTAGCAGCCTGTGTAGCACTAAAGGCTGTCCGCAAAGCTTCCTGATTACCAGGAAGTGAATGCATGTATCTGCCCTTCAGCACTGATTGACAGGAAGGAGTCAGCAGCTTTATAAGTTGAGACAAATGACTACGAGTTTTTAGTTCTCCAGTTTCACTGTTACTGGCTGCCATAACAACCAGAGCAGTCACAAACCCCAAAAACAGTACCAAGTAAATGTGAATCAGATAGGGGTACACTCAGTCACTGAAACACTCAGAACACTCTAAAGATTCAAACAACTCCAATAGATGTACAGCCACAAATAATCCCAAACGAATAAAAGGCAGGCACTTCTGATATTTAATGCCACTAGTTTATTGTGTACATTTTCGTCAAAACACTTCATCAGAAATGAACACGGGAACTAAAATCACACCCTTATTTATAACTACAATCAAACTGAATAATTGGTAAACTCAAAGCTATTAACAACTTAAGGAACATTTAAAGAGAACAAAAAGAAACATATTAAACTCCATGCAAACCCAGCACTGAAGTAAACTGTCATGTGTTCTCATTTAAAAACATGTACAAAACTGTAACAATAAACCTTATTATCTTAAATATTACTATCTAAAATTTATAATAATGTTATTAATATTGTAAAACCAATGTATTACCATTTCTTATGTTACACCAGCTTATCTCATTAGTTTTGGCAGTCTACAAATGTAAAAGTCACCACTTGGGGGCAATATATTGATTGTTCCTATGTCTCCAGAACCATTTCCCAGATTTTTTCCTTAATAAAGATTTAATAAAAATGAGAAGTCACTGTTCATAAAGATTGTACTGATGTATTACATTATGAGCTCATTTATTGTCTCCCCTTTTTTCTTATTTTAATTATGTATTACTTTTTGTTTTTCTTTCTTCCTTTTCTCCAATTTCTGTTCATTTTTCTAGAGGTCTAGAATCCATAGGTGCAACCCAACCATGTCCCTCCCAGGTCCGTGAGCATTCACACTCTACTTGCCCAGGAATGTCCTCATGGTATCTGGGTGCTGGCACCAGTCCTGTAGGCACCCTGGCATTTGGCAGCCTGTTAAGCCTCACAGACTGGGGCTTTCGGACTTGGTTGAGGATATGGTGGAGCAGGTTGTGAAGAGACATCTTCTGCCAGTCCATGATGGTCTAAAGTCTCACTGTCTCAGCACTGACCACAATGCCACCAAAGGCTTCTACCACCTTACTATTGGGGCCCTTTACTGCAACACCATCAGGTAGTGAAAGCATTTGAGGTTCTTTGAACAAAGTGGCCTTCTGAGCCCAATTCCTCTTCACCTTAATTCTTCCCTAATTCTCTCTCATACATCTAACATACTTCCTACCCAAACTACCCTCTTACATATAAAAATGAAGAATAGGAGGGTCTATCTCCCACCAAAACATAGTACCTCTCTTATCCCACCTCCACTAACATCACCCTCCTATTGTGTACTTTCTGTGTTTCCATCTGTTATGCCTCCCATTTTTCAATCTTTATCATTCCCTTTTTACTCTTTCAAATAAAAATCAGCAGGGTGTCCATGTAAGGATACCCCTACATAAAACAACTTTATATATTTTTAAAAGTTAATAAAATAGATACACTGTGTGCCGAATACCTTAAATACTTCAAACATGCTTGTACATAGCCTTGTTTGTTTGTAATACCCTTCTACACTTCAGTAATTATATGAGCATTTACATTTTCATGTAGCAGTTTGCACATACTTAAGGATTAACTTCACCAAGTGTACGCATTTGATGCAAAGAGGGCATTTTTTTATAAGCAGCTTTTGCATTTGCTTATTCAGTGCAAATAACATTTGATAACTGAATTAGCTTACAGTGTAGCAGTGCTATTCATCAATAACCACTACAAATTTGTATACCTAGACACTATTAATACCAACCATAGTCTGCTATGTTATTTTTCTTTCATTTTTTTAATTAACTCTGACCTGATATGCCAATGACCTCATAGCCTTTTTATCTATTTTCAACACTGTTTTTATTTGAGGTTATTAAATACTATCTAGTTTATTATGATCTGTTATTATTTTGAAAAACTTTCTATAATATGCATGTGTAAATGATCAGAAGCCCGCACAACCATCAATGATTCCTTTTCACTCTGAGGGTACCTTTTCTCTGCCTCAGATAAAGATCTAGTTGGATATATATAATCACTCTAAATCTCTGTTTGTGCCTCATCATGGTATCTAACCCTACAGGACTTGCATCTGTCTTAATATTTCACACTCATAGTATGACATCTGTTTATATCAGAGTATTTGTCAAAATGTTAATGTCCCTGAACTCAGAGTTTTATTTAATGGTTTATGTATTTATTTATTGTTTACTTTTTTTCCATGTTAATCCTACTAGATGTGACCTGTGTTCAGGGAAGAGCCAAGAAAGTAATCATTCTGACTCAGGGAAGTTTGGACAGGATTCCTACCTTTGCATTCTGAGTAGGAAGCAATACTATGATTGAACAGAACAGGCAAAGAGTGGAAGAAGCTGGTTATATGAGAAAATATAGAAAATGGTGTGGAAATTGTGAGACTGTAGAAGTTGTGCTATGGATGATAATGGTTTAGAGTCAATATTTTGATGTGTTTAATAAATGAAAAAAAAAAACTGTAGGCACTAAAGAATGGAATGTATTGACCAAAGAGGCTGAGCTAGTAAAGAAGACGTATTCAAGCCAGGAAACCAGAACTTTTGTTGGTTTAGTATGAAAGGTACAGGAACAGAAGTCACCTGGAAAAGCAATGACAATTTCTAGAAGTCTACAAGGTGAGCTGTGTGAGCTCATATACACTGTATGGGGGAAGGAGGAAGTACCTGTTTTCGGATTGCAATTGCAGTCATAGTTACATCTAAAAATGCATGTGTGCCTGCTGCATTAAAGCTGATGGCACTATGGAAGGTCAGTAAAGGCAGATTGCTTTAGTACAGTGGGGAAAAACATGGATTTAAAATGAACAGGCATTGGATAGATATATCATATGACATTGGCTAGTACACATATCTTTTGCAACTGAGCCTTTTGTGGAGTGCTTGTAACATTTGGTTTAGATGGCAAGTTGATAAAAACTTTTAGAAACATTAAAGCAGATAGGACATGGCCAAGATGCCAGACTGCTAGCAGCACAGAACTGTTGCTCTGCTTATAATATACTATTCTGACAGGAAATTTAACTTAATTTTTAAAGAAAACTACTCAAAAGTGTATGAGAAGATATGTAAGTGTAGGACTTTTATTATTTTTCAAAAAATAGTACTGAAATAGAATATTTTATTACCTTTTCCTGTCAAGACGTTTTCTACAAGGGATCCAAGTATGAGTAACTTGAAGAACTCACATCAGGAAAGTGTGGTGAAAAACGAGTTACAAGCTATAATAACAAATATCCAAGAACTATCTCTCAAAATGGGCAAACTAGAGAACAGTATTGACATTATAAAACAGGATTGTAGTAAGAAGTTGGACATTCTAAATGAAGTGATAAAAAAAATTCTGAACAAATATCTTCTATTGAAGAAACTGTAACTGATTTGGATGGCAGATTGACAGAGAGTGAAAGCCACAATTAATTTATTTTGAAACAGAATACAAAACTACTAGAAAAAGTGGAAGACCTAGAAAGTAGGCCAAGGAGAAATATACCAGAATCTATGGAGTACTGGAAAAAGAAAAAGGCAATAATATGATACAATTTCTTAACAACTGGTTACCTACAGCATTAAATTTGTCAGAATCTCTTTCATTCAGAATTGAAAGAGCTCACTGGTCTTTGTCAAAACCTATTTCAACGACAGTGTCTTCTAACCCCAGATCCATCATTGTCAGATTTTTGTCTTCCCGAGATAAGGATTTGGTACTGAAGTCTGCGTGGACAAGCTCTCCTATTAAGATAAAGGAAAAAACATTTGTTTTGACAATGATTACACTTCTTCCGTCACCTCTTGAAGAAAAGAATGTGTTCCTTTAATAAAATCTCTCAAAAAGGCTAACATCAAGGCTCAAATACTTTTTCCTGCCAGAATAAAAATATTTTTATCAGAGGGTGAAAAAATCATTACCAGAAGCTATGGGTTTTATCCAGAAGAAAAAAATACTAACTGATGTAGAAGATATGGATTGGTCTACACAAAGTCTGAAGAGACATGCAACAAATATGGATGGACTGTCAAGGAAGGAGCAAATAAAAACTAAAGGACAAATAAGTAAAATATTCTTAAATGTTAAATACTTTGCTGCAAGATTCATAACTTAGTCTATGGCTAGGAAACATCAACAAGGTAAAGGTAAAACTGTGGATGGTTATAATTAACATATTAATATGCTTACTAGGGGTACAGAGTTATTCAATAATATCATTGCTAAATGATAGCTTAGAGGAAAATATATTCATGTGTGTGAATGGCGGGGTAATGATACAGTATATACTAAATAAGCTTTATGCTCGCACAGCAGAGGACTCCTCTATCAAAATTGCTTAGTTTTTATTAGGTGAAGTTAAAACAAAAATATTATGCTTTCTTAATTATATGAATGAAATGCTTATTTTATGATCAGTATACATATAATTGTTTAATTAACTGCATATCTGACTAGTACAAAGTAATAGATGGTATAAAAAGGCTGACTAACAGATATAAGTTGTGTTATCCTCACAAATAACTTTAAAAAGCAACATGGGTGTAAGTTGATATTTTAAAGGAAAAATATGGCTTTGCTAGCCTGGCTAAATATGGGCCGTTAGTATTTTGTACTGTAGAAGCTGTTCAAGCATCATTTATTTCTCTCACAGGAGCAAGAAAAGCTTCATATTTTGTATTTCCTGCTGAAAAGCCTTTTTTTTTACTTCTGTGACTGTTTTAAATGTGCATGAGCGGGTACAAGGCAATAGCAATGAGTTTAAGAAGCTAGAAGCAAGGAAACACAGAACAGTGACCATGTGACCTTTCACCCCACACACAGCTTCAAAACATGGAAATAAAGCTGAAAACGGAAGGGAAAGAAGTCAATTTTAAGTGTCTTCCTGGTTTAAAAGCTTTTAAATATATGGAACCATTATAAAAAAGCATTTTAAAGAATCCAGAGAGTAAACTTTGTGACTATCTGTCTAGTTTAGGGGGAAAACTGTAAATTAAAACTAATGTACGACTGCTTCATAAGAAACAGTGAAAGAAGGTGAGAAGTAAGAATATTGACAGATAGAATGGTATTAATTGAAAATAAAATAGTAATGTGGGTTAAATAAATAGCATTTGAAGTGAATATACATTTTGTATACAGATCTTTATTATTGCTGCATTCATAACCAAGCAGACATATCTTTTATAAGGTCATGTCAAAGTACAGGATAAAATGCATTGCTTTCAATGTTAGTTGCACTGTAAGATGTAATGAAATGATTCAGATTGTTAAAAGACTACACACACAGATTTGATGAATGACTATAAATACAACTAACGGTCGTATAAATATCATAGTTATAAATTGCTTAAACATTATCAACAGAACAATTTTTTTCCCTCTCTCATGAGTATTAAACTTGTGTGAAGCAAGAAATATATAAGTGTTATATCTCTATAGTTATAAATACAAAGTGAACTAAGTATAAGTAATATAGGAAGTTTTTATTAGAGACTCACGTCAAGATTGATGTCATATGGTGAAGGTGATCTCACATGGTTACCATACAGTGTGATTGATTATATGTACTATTGGAAATGGTTCCAGTGCAACTAAATAGTACACATCTTAAGTTCATGTTTGATCGGGTTACTTTAAAAGTATTTTACTGTTTATACTTTATATGATCAAAGCAGAAGCTAATCATGATGTAATTGGTGTGTGAAATGGGGAAAATGGGTGGTTTGGTTAACCATTAACCAAACCTGGAACATGAGGTTCCATGTGTGTATGTGTATATAGTTATTGGCTTCAGAAGTCATTAGCACAATTTTTTGATTCATCCATGATAAATAATTCTAAGAGATATTTAAAGCTATTGCATATGAGATATATTATAGATGTTCTAAACATAATTCAATTGCATGATGGTTTATAAATGCTTATCATTACCTGTTAATGGTTTAAATAATAACATCAAAAGAGCTGGTTTGCTTAAGTTTATCAAGATGCATAAAGCACAGATAATTTTCTTGCAAGAAACTCATTTATTGAAGAATGATTTACAGAAATTATCCTTTAATGGTTACATAATACTTGCTGATTCTTGTTATAAATCCAAAAGAAAAGGCACCCTTATATTATGGAATAACACTTACATAATACCCAAAATATTAAGCAGATTTTCAAACAAGGATATGTTAAGTTCAGTGGTGTTGGAAATTAATAAAAAATGCTGCACATTGGTAAATTCTTATTGGATACCTGGGTTAGGAACTAAATATGTAAAAAAATATCTGGATACCATTAGACTATATGCAAAGGGGGAAATTATATTGGTGGGAGATTTCAATTGCTTATTAGCAGATAAAGACACTTCTAGAAGCTGTAAACTTGGTAGAGTAGTTGTTAGGCCTGCCCTTCCCCTAGCTGTGTTTGTGTGTGTTTTTTTTCTGGTAGGTAGTATTTTCTTTTTGGGTGCAGGACCATAGCTGATCAGCCAAAATCTGTTTTCAAGAAATGTACAGAGTGTGGCCATAAGCTCTCCCTGGCTGATGGTCACACTCTGTGTGTGATTTGCTTGGGAGTTGCACATTTGTCCACTCTATGTGCTATCTGCACCGGGTTAAATCCTAGGGCCCTTAGGGATTGGAAGGCCAAGTTAGTAGCCAAAGGCCTTCTCCCCGCTTCCATGCTGGAGTCTGCCACGGCCTCAGTTTCTAGTGCTCAACCTCCCACCCAGACAGGGACTCAACCTCCCTCTTCTTCTTCTTCTGGTGATGGATCTAATAAAGACAAATCTACAGTCAGCATGGCTGACAAGGAAAAGGACAAAGAAAGGTGCAGATAGGATAGGGACAAGAGAAAGGACAGACATCGCAAGAGGTGTCTGGACAGGGAGCTCTTTCTTAGCCCCCCTTCTAAGGCCATGAGGCCTGTTTCTCCATGGCTCTGGTCTCCTCGTTTCTCACCGGAGCCATTGGAACATTCGGACCTGAGGCTTTCCTCCCCATTGTGCAGACCAGCCAGATCCGAGTCGGTGGCTTCTTCGAGGTCGACTCAGAGTTTATCGGACATGGACATGGACAGGATGATGCGGAGATTCATTCAGACCCAAATACAGATGGGAGTCTTGCCAGGCCCCTCTCCCTCTAGAGGGGGGACCTCCATGCCTTTTTTCTGCCCCATCTCTCCTTCCCTGATCCGTACATCGGCTTCGGGGCTCTTGGATCCGAGGATTTTCGGAGCTGGTAGCTCGTCACCAATGGTTCCTCCAACCTCGACTCTGGCTGTTACCTTGAGTTCCTCAGATCTGATTTGTTCAGATCTGAGTGACTCTTGGAGCCACAGACAGGGAGTTGAACTCGAGGAAATGGATTCTTCCGCTCCAACCTTTTCAGATCTGACCCGTTTCCTTGGACCTCAGGCTACCCTTACTTCGGCTCAGGTCCCCACTTTGGATCCGAGGAGGGCGTCTTCCTTGCTGGGTGCTAAGGAGGTCCGCTCTCCCTCGAACTTTGAAGTGGTGGAGAGGGTTCTCTCCCAGGGATTGAGACCCCAGCCCATCCCCTCAGATTCCACCCAGGCCCCCCTGGATTTGGCGATGACTCCCTTCATCCTGTCTCAGGGACAGCCCATGCCAGAGGATCCCCAGGTTAATTTCCCTGAGGAAACCCCTGTGGCTCACGAATCCCCTTCTGAGAGGCCCACTGAAGAGGGTCACAGTAAGCGCAAGTGCAAAAGGAGGCACTTGGACTCCCCCGAGTCTCTCACTGCTTAGATGAAGGAGAAGGTTCCCCCAGGTCACCTCCCGAAGATTTCTCCTTCAGAGAATCATGGAGATCCTCCACCAGAGGGGAGGTTGGTCAGCCTCAAAAGCTTCTGAGGATGAGTCAGTGTTCCTGGAGGCCTTTGGTATGTGCCCATCTACCTCCTGGGTGTCCCCGCCAGTGGACCCCTTGATGGACCTTATCACCACACGGGCATGGAAGGAGCCTGACACTATAGAGCCCATCCCTAAATGTCCTGACAAAATTTTATCTCCCCCTTCTGACAGACAGCCTTGGTCAAAAGGAGCCCCAGTTGATGCTATGTTGGTTGCAGCGGCCACAAAGAAGGAACTAGCACAGGAGAGTTCCTCAGTCCACCCTCCAGACAAGGAGTCCAGGTTGGTGGATAGGTTTGGGAAGCATGTCTATTCCTCAGCGACCTTTTCAATCCATGCGCTAAATTATTTGGCTTCAGTGAGACCTTGCTTTGGAATTCGCTGAGTCACCCCCAGAGTCTTTGTCGCAGCAGGACAGACATTTATTCTCTGCGAAAATGCCTACTCTGAAGTCAGTCTCAAACACGTCGATGTGGCTCCTTTCCCATGCCACGGAAGGAGCAGCTAGTTTGGCTGGGACAGGCATAGCCATGAGGCATCATGCCTGGCTCAGGTTGTGTCAGTTCATGGACCCTTTCAAGGCATCGTTTATCAATGCTCCCTACGATGGTTCTTCCCTTTTTGGGAAGACAGTACGTGACACACTTGTCCAGAGCGAAAAGGACGGGAAGACTTTGTCTGCCATCAGAATCCACTTCTCTAACCCTCAGCGGTCCTTCTCTAGGAATCAAAGAGGGCAGAAAAAGATGTGGTTCTGAAAATCTCAGTTTTCCTGGGATTTTCAGGACAACTATTCCCTCAAAGGCAGAAGGGGACAGGATCGACGCCGACCCAGAGGTAGAGGGGGTCCCAGGAATTTTGGGTCTAGGGAACCTTTTTCCTGATAGACCCAGTCAGCAGCCCTGAGGGGTTGACTGACTGTCCTACTCTGGAGGCAGTCGGGGGAAGATTGTCCTTACACCCAGCGGCATGGGAGTCCATTATGACAGATCGCTGGGTGTTACAGATAATATCCAGAGGTTACACTATCCCATTTGTTACCCCTCCAAATATTCCAAAACACCTCCCAGATGTTCCACCCGCTCACAGGGAGGCTGCAGCTCTAGAGGTTTCAAAGCTGCTTCTCAAACGATCCATCAAACAGGTCCCCCCGATCAGTCCAGATCAGGCGTCTACTCAAGGTTCATTTTGGTGCCAAGAGAGATGGGGGACCTCAAGCCCATTCTAGACCTGTCAACATTAAACCTGTCTGTAGCCAAACAGAAATTCCAGATGATCACCCTACAGTCCATTCTACCTTATCTCCGTGAGTGCGACTGGATGTGCTCGTTAGACTTCCAGGATGCTTGCTACTATATCAAAATACACAGAAGCTCCAGGAGATTTCTGCGCTTTTGGCTGGGAGCCAGTCATTTTCAGTTCAGAGTTCTACCCTTTGGTCTCACCATAGCCCCCAGGGTGTTCACCAAGTTAATGGCAGTTGTAGTGGCTCACCTGAGGTTTCAGGGTATTCAGGTGTTTCCATACCTGGAAGACTGGCTCTTCACTGCACCCAACAAGCATCTCCTGTGTCTGGCCTGAGATTACTTCATTCGGTTGGCAGATCTACTGGAAATTACAGTCAATGTTCAGAAATCCCATTTGCAACCAGTACAAGTTCTAGACTTCATTGGGGCATGGCTAGACACTTTGCAGATGAAGGTATTCCTAACTCCAGACAGGATCTTACACCTCAAGTGCCACATAGCTGAGATAGTGAACTCCAAGTCTCCAAAGGTGAGTGAGGTTCTCCGGGCTCTGGGCTCCATGGCTACCTCCATATCGATTCTCCGTTGTGGGTGCCTTCATATGGGGGTTCTTCAATGGACTCTGGCTGTTCAATGGTCTTGGCTACACCTGCCCATGGGATTTCCGATCAAGATCAGTCACGTCTGCAGGACGTCTCTTCTTTGGTGGTTAAGTTCACCTGAGATATCAGAAGGATGCCCCTTTGCGTCATCTCCAGTCCAAGCCACAGTGACCATGGATGCCTTCCAACTCGGGTGGGCGGACACTGTTTGGGAAGGATAGTCCAAGGCATGTGGTCTCAGTCAGAGACCAAGTTGCACATAAATGTTCCAGAGATGAGGGCAGTGCTTTTAGCATTGGAAGCCTTTCACACTGTCCTTCCTCTTGGATTGATTGCAGTTCAGTCAGACAACATGTCGGTTTTCTGGTATATCAACAAGCAGGGGTAACCAGATCCTACCCCCTATGTCGCGAGGCCATGAGAGTGTGGGAATGGGCGATCTCCACCGGTCGGTTTCTGATAGCAATGCACATCCCAGGGTGCTCCAACATTTTAGCGGACAGGTTCAGTCGGGCTATTCTGATGTCATATGAGTGGTCTCTGAAACAGTCAGTAGTGGAGGAGATTTTCCTTGCATGGGGTCAGCCTTGCTGCAATCTCTTTGCATCTCCTTCCAACGTGAAGTGCAACAAGTCTTTCACTCTGATTCCCTCACCAGGGGAAGTCCCCAGAGATGCTCTAGTCCATGCTTGGCCCCCGGTTTTCTGTATGCTTATCCACCATTGCCACTCATTCTGAAGTTTCTTCAGAAAGCTTGCCGACTGCGGTGCAAAGTTATCCTCAGTGTCCTGTTCTGGCCTCATCAGGTTTGGTTCCCATTCCTTTGGTCTCATCTCTTAGCTCCCCCATGGGTTCTGGATCCCTTCCCAGACCTAATCTTCCATTTGTCAGGGGCCCGTCTGCCCCATCTGGGCAGCCTCAAGCTGACAGCCTCGTTGCTCCAGTTCCGTTGATTGCCAGGACTCCAGTTCTTTCATCTCTGGTAAAATCCATTCTGGTGGCTTCTCTTAAAGATTCCACTAGGAAACTTTATTGCAATAAATGGAAGCGCTTTTCCATTTGGGTCTCACAGAGAAAACTAGATCCCTTTACAGCCCCTGTTCCAGCGGTGTTGGATTTCCTGTCTGGCATTTTTCAGGAAGGAGCTAGTTCCTCCACAGGGAAAGTACAATTGGCAGCCATTTCTAATTTTCATGTTGGTGAAGACAACATTGCCTTAGCCTCCTCTAGGCTGTGTAAGGCTTTTCTTAAAGGTACTTTTCTGTTACATCCACCTGTCAAGGATTCAGTGCCTCCTTGGGACCTTACCTTTGTTTTACAGGCATTGGTGACTCCTTCATTCGAACCTGCAGCTTTGGTGGCTTTGAAATTTTTATCCTGGAAGATCACTTTCCTAGTCGCCATTACATCTGCTAGGAGGGCTTCTGAGCTTCAAGCTCTGTCTGCCGTGCCTCCGTATTTGGTCTTCCACAAGGATAGGGTGTCTCTCTGTACTAATCCTTCCTTCTTACCCAAAGTGGCATCTGAAGCAAACATAAACCAGTCCATTAATCTGCCCATTTTCTTCCCCAACTTCCAAAATAAAGGTGAATACAAACTTCATTTGTTAGATGTTCATAGACAGCTTCATTTTTATCTTCATAGAACAAAGTCTTTCCACAAGACTGACCAATTGTTTCCTTTTCCAAAGCATTTCTGGGAAAAGTTATTTCTAAAGTTTCTTTGGCCAGATGGATCACTCTTTGCATTTCACATGCCTACAAGGCAAAAGGTTTATCTCCTCCTAGTATTGTTAAAGCTCACTCTATCAGGTCCATGGCGACTTCTGATGCCTTTTGGTCTAGGGTGCCTTTGGACGACATTTGTACAGCAGTGACCTGGGCCAGTTCACATACATTCATTTCCCATTACAAATTAGATCTGATTTCTAGGGGTAGAGCATCCTTTGACTCTGCAGTGCTCAGGAATATCCTTCTATAAGGGCCTCCCAGGATTGGAGTAGCTGGGGACAGGTTGCAGATAAAATTAAGTTAACTACTTCAGATAAAGAAGCCATGTACTCACCATAACATTCCATCTGAGTAGTTATACTTAATTTTTCTGCAACATTCCCTCCCTCCATCCCCCGGACCTTGTCCTGTCTTTTCAGGTTTGGTTCATTGGGCTGAGTTGCTTATGTTTTTAGTTGCAGCAAACTCAATCTGAGGGAAGATAGGAGATGGTAGGGCATTATGGGTAAGGGGAGGAGCTCGGAGCTTGGAGCAGATGCTAGAAAAAAAGTTGCCGGCTCGGATCTGATACGGATCCGTATACCCACAGGTTGCAGAAAAATGAAGTATAACTACTCAGATGGAACGTTATGGTGAGTACATAACTTATTTTTTTCAAATAACATTTATTCAAAAATAAGTGATGTTTTGATAATGTCATGCCCACTTTCTGACCACAATGCCCCTTTTTTAGTTTGACTGTGAAGAATGATGATCTGGTAATTTTACAAAGAATTCCAGCATATATAACAAAACTAAAATGCTTTATAGAATGGATTTTAAAAGAAATAGAGACATTTGTAGAAATCAACAATAATGGAGAGGTAACAGACATATTATGGGATGCATTAAAAGTTTACTTATATGGCAGAGTTAGAGCTTGGTATTTTCAAAAAAGAAAGGAATGGGACAAAGAACTTTCAGAACTACAAACCAAAGTGAACAAGTTGAAACTAAATGATAAAGTAGTACATATGGAAATTTCAAACCTAAATCAAAAATACTTAGAAATATTAAATCACAAAGTCACTATAAACTTAGAAAAACTAAAATTACAATCCTATTCCATAAACCCTAGACAATTACATAAATTGGCTATCAGATCCAAGCAAATCAGTAAACAAAATCACATCAATGAAATCAAATATAGGAGTAATAACTCAGTTAAAAGAACAACTGATCTAAGAGGTATATTAGAAGCATTTAAAATATATTATAGATCAATTAATGACACACACTGACCCCGAGAGACAGACAATATAGTAGATAAATTTCTTCAGGAAAATATAAATATGAAGTTGTCAAATCAACAAAACAATATGCTAAATAAACAATATTAATAGAAGTAAAAGAACAAATTAAAAACTTGAAGGAGAATAAAACTCTAGGATGGGATGGGATAATCCCAGAAATGTATAAGATTCTTCCAGATTACATAATAAAGATTCCATTAAATACTTTCACTATGGTTAAACAAGATTTACTAATTCCCTGTTCTTGGAAGTACTCAATAATTTCTCCTATTTTGAAACAAGGCAAAGATCCCAAATCATCTGCATCCTGTAGACCTATTTCATTATTAAACAATGATTATAAACTTTTTATGTCCATCTTGGCTAAGAGACTAAAGAATATACTACCTAATTTAATACATCATGACCAAACAGGATTTATCTTACAAAGGAAAGTACATGATAATATTATTAAATTGTTATCCTTAATAGATATTGCAAACAAAACTAAGAAGCAATCAACTGTTATAAATTTGGACATAGACAAGGCATTTGACTCCATTAGTTGGTCATATTTACGTAAAATTTTTGATGGATATAATTTTCCCTCAGATTTTACTAACTTAATACTGAAAATATACAATGGATCAGAAGCATATGTCAAAATTGGTTCATGCATATCTTCTCCATTAAGAATATAGAAAGAGACTAGACAAGGATGCCATATGTCCCCATTATTATTTGCCCGATCAATTGAACCTTTTGCTTCATATATTAGAAAAGACACAAACATAAAAGGTTTTCACTTAAATGAGGAATACTGTCCAAATATTCAGCTATTTGCGGACAATATTTTATTAACTTCTAGTGATATAGACATTTCTATACAACATATTATAAATGCTGTGAATCAATTTAGGAAAATCTCAGGGCTAAAATTTAACCAAAATAAAACTAAAACATTATTAATCAATAAGAAAATAAATAGAAATCTACTAAAGTATAATACATTTAATTTGGAAAATGATATAATAGTCTATTTAGGGATTAGTATAAAGAACACATGGAAAGAGACTATTAAATTAAACTATATCAGTCTTTTAGCTACAATCAATAATTTAACTAAAAAGTGGAACAAAATGTTATTCACTATGGAAAACAGACTTACATTAATAAAAATGATTATTTTGCCCAAAATTTTATTTTATACACAATCACTGATTTTACCCCACCTAAAAAATCTTTAAACAAATAAATTCATTATTACTCACATTTCTTTAGTTTCCACAAAAAGCAAGAATAGCATATAAATGGCATGTTAGAGCCTGGAACAGTAATGGGATTGGATTTCCTAACATAGAATTATACTCCAAATCTGTTATTATCAATATAATATTATATTGGATAATGTCCGTATATACCTCTAGTTGGAAACAGCTACATGAGCTGCATATAATTGCCACTAGAAATGTAGAAAATTTAATGAATCATTCGGAATCAGCAAAATATACTGGATACTTTGTGAGTATTGTCTGTATAATAAGAGATTTAGCCACTTCTCATATGGTATAAATCAAATATTTTACATCTTCAAAAGCATAATAGATAACAATTATAGCTTAAAACAAGTACTTTTTTCTTATATTTCCCATAGCCTATACTCCAGATTGTTTAGATTCCTTTAATATTAATAAAATGTTGACCCTTAAAGAGAATGACATAAAATTGTGGCACCAATTTATAGATAAAAAGAACAATCAATAAACTTTCTTCTAGCCAGATTTAATGTTAGCCAGAATAATTGGTTATGTCTTCAATCATTATGGCAAGTTATTGAAAGTAAAGTTAGAGTATCAATAAATCTAGAAACTGATTCTATACCAAGGTTGTTACAATTATTCATATGGTGTAATTAGATTAACATGTAACATAAACTGAGCATATCACCTATATATAAAATGTGACGATGAATTGCTTACATTTGACCCAGTTTTTTGGATTTACTCTATGAAGATTAATGGAGAACCTCTATCAAATGAAAATAAAAAAAGAGTGACTAAAATCACTTAATATCACCTCATCATCACTATATTGGAAATTATATACCTGGAAATTCATTCATAGAAGCTTTTATACCCCACACAAAATTGAACTTATAACCAAAAGTAAAGAAAGTAAATGTTGGAGATGTGGTGAAATTCTTGAAGCCAAATGGGTTCATATGTTCATCGAATGTAAAATTCTCACACATTATTGGAGTGATTTCAGACATTTCACAAAAGCGTTATGGTCTAATAACTGTCAAATCACAAATTCATTGATATTATTTAATGTACCTACCCAAAATGTAATTCCTAAACATCACTTACCTATTCTTTGGTCAATGTTAGCTATTGCCAGAAAGATTATTACATTGAACTGGAAACTAAAGCAGAATCTTATGTTTGCTGAGTTTATTACATTAGCAAAATCTGTATGTAAAAAAGAAATGAAAACCATTTGTTATAGAACATCTAATGTAACACATAAAGTAATAGCATGGTAAAAACTGCAAACTTTATTAGATAAATATTGATAAGTAGTCATGGATAAAGCCAATGTTTGTCATGGATGACTGTATATAATGTAAATAGATGTTTATTCAGCTTATATTGTATGTCTAAAATATTTTGATTGTTCATGTTTAATAGAAAAGCAAAATAAAAAATGTTTTGAAAAAAAAAGAAACATTAAAGCACTGGAGTGACTTTGATATTCTAAATTCATGCATACAAAAATGCAAACAATTGTTTTGCAATTCTAAGCCGATGTGATAAATGAAGAAATGTAAGACTGTTTTGGAAGGTAAATGTACTACAGTTTCATTGATATCCTAACCAAACCTAAATTATGTCATTTTGTAGGGGAGTAGGGTAATAACATTTGTTATTTCACAGCCCTTGCCCAACGTAAATATGGCTAGAGACCTCCTTGATTAGTACTTGAGAGTTTAGGGCTGTTTTGCAGGTTATAAAAGAATACTATACAGACAGAAGAATATTATCAGGTAGACTGTCTATTATAGGAAACAGTTTGTGTTTTTTACTAAGTACTGGTAAACGGAAAAAAGTCCAAGGAATATATTACGAAAATATATCATACAGTTCAGACCACTTTTGGAAGATAAATGTGCTGCAATATATAAAGTGAAAAGACTGAAAAAATCAAGGAAGATATGGAAGGAGTAGGGTGGGGCTGATTTAAAAATTGTAGACGCCAAGTTGTACCCTTATGAGATGTGACATATTTGTATGGCAGTATAGGACAATAAGATATTTTAGGTAGCCTAGAGCATGTTTTTTTCCTGTGATAATGTACATCACTTAATATAGGACTGTGAGAAAGTAAGATGTGAGCAGTAGGAGGATGGGGCATTTCAAACAAAATTGTAAAACTGTATGTACAATGTATGTGAAAACTGCTCACTATTGTCTTGTTTGATGCTAGGAAGAATTAGTAACTGAAGTAGAAGGGGAAAGAGACAACTTGGAAGAAGAAAAGAGAGGAGAAGAAGAATAAGAAGCCAACTTGGTCAAGAAAAAGAACAGGAATGCAGAAATCTATAGACTTTAAATGCTGAACCTGTGGGCAGTATTCATAATCATTGCACTTAAGCGTAGCGGGAAGTTGCACTGGCTGTACCTAAGTGTAGCTGAGGTGTGATTCGTAGACTCCAGGTGTGCTTAGGTGCATCTGCCAGAATCAACCTGATAAAACGGTATATCAGTCAACATATAATGAGATGTAAATGAGAAGTATGTGAAAAATCTGTCTATGTTATGCAGATTAGGGGCTGTTCTCACCATTGTGCAATTTGCAGTCACTTTTTATGCACTTATGTGCTGTGAACAGAAAGAATATAAAACATGAAGTTGCATCTACTTTGCAGTCCATGAAGATGCTTACATTGCTGCCAGCTTAACTGTCTCCCATTCTGAGGTGTTCATTTTGGCCAGTCCAAAACCAGGTATGTCCAGCACACTTAGCCAAAAAGAAAAAGACATAGGCAAAGCCTCATCCATCTGAACTTTGCTAATCAGGAACTTTTCGATCGATTAAGAGTGGAGAGGGATATAGTATGGTCTGTGGTGAGTTTTTATGGCCCAGAGATGGGGAGTGGGGGGGGTGTCACTGTCATATACCTATGGATACCAAAGTATGTGTAGCCATTGCTATACTTGCCACAGGGAACTTCCAGAGATAAAGTAGGTACACATTTGATATCCCACAGGCTTCTGACTTGTTTATACTTCAGTAGTTCCTCAATATACTTTATGCACATGTAGATCAGTGCATCTATTTCTAGGTGTCACCTCAGAGCTGAGTCAGTACCATGCACAATGCTTATGGGATGGCATGCTTTCCTAATGTCCTTGGTGCAATGGATTGTACCCCTGCTGCCATTAGAGTGCCATCTGGACCACAGGGGAGCAGTACCAAGACAAGAACATAGAGAGGTTGTTTTTTGTTAGTATATCATTGGTCATAATTTGTACAATGTTAAGGGTAGGTGTCACAAGTGCTAATTATACTGGCAGGGCTAATTACTAGGTAGCGTGTAACACACGGGGAGTGCATCACCAGTGTGTCAGCCCAACATCTGGCAGTGCCCATGATCACCATATTTGGCAAACAAGCTAACTCTATCACCTCTTCATGCATGGTAAGATTCCTCGCAGGCACCTAGTCAGTAAGTTTAAACCATTTTACTATGTACCCACTTTTAGCAATTTCATTATCAGTAGAGTGATAGTGTAGGTAGTCCTGAGTAATCATGGCCCATTTTCTTGTTATGTGTCCTCCCATTTTGTTTTGCAGGTGATGCAGGCTACCCATTATAACCTTGGCTAATGACACCTGTTCATAACCCTAGGCAGCTGCCAAGGGGTGCTCCAACACCTCCTTGTCCTAGACACGTATAGTCATTGAGTAAGAAGTGTTTGACTTGCTCAGTCCATTTCTGCTGCCTGTAAAAGTTTGGCTGTGCCCTTCAGTACGATCCTGCTACTGCATATGGGATGTTTACAGCCTGCTGTATTCTGCACACCGTGATCATGAGTCAGCCTGATGGGCAAGTGTCAGTTCACTGATACTGGCAGTGCACATCCGTCTATTGTTCTTCCTACCAGTGATGATAATGATAGTGGCCAGCTGATGACAGTAGCATGGTAACCCTTCCAGCTGGTTCATGCATGTTATATCACGGCAAAGACAAAGAGATGGCATCTAGTCCACTGCTATGGACCATTACATTCACTTAGTAACAATGAGCAAAACCAGTTACACATATAATACGTAATCCATTGTAGTGCTACTTGTAGGCCATGCTTGTGGTGCATGGTCAGCTTACAGTGTACATCAGATATTTATTTTTCAACAGCAGAGATGTTGTTTTCCATTAGACTACCATTGATCATCATTTGTGCACTGTTAGGGGGTAAGTGGCGCAAGTGTTAATTACACTGGCAGGGACTAAGTGTGGACAAGGAGTTGGTGTAACACATCCTTATGACTGTACGTTTATTTTTGCATGCAGTGTTTAGGCCAGGCTATGCTAACTGTCAGGCATTACAAAGTATCTGCATCATGACTTGCATGTTTTTTTTCTTTCTGCTATGTGTTCTTCAGATTCCATGAGGAGGAGCTGAACTATCCTCTGTAACTGGACTGCTGAGTGAGTACTGCTGTTCTATTACTGATTTTTAAAATGCTACTTATGGTTGCAAAGCATCATATACAATGCCATGTTTACAACTATAATGTGCATGAGAATTTTTGTGTCATTATCTCAGGCCCCAGCCATTCCTATGCAGTGGCGAAAGCCCTCATGTATACCCTGCAATACTCTAACCATCTCTATCTGAACCTCAGTAGCAGGAGCCTGTGCTTGAACTATGTTATGGAACATCTGGTGCTGAGCAGGCAAGGCCTTGCATGTCTCTGGAGCTAATAGTGAACTATAACTTTGATTGGCATCTCTACATACAAATGTGACAGTAGGTAAACCTACCACTAAAACAGTCATCTCTTCATCTAACAGATCAGGTTGTGCACAGGAATCAGGTGTTGAGCTGAGTAGTACCCCCCCCCACTGAGATAATGACATTTCTGCATTCTGCTGAACATGTGAGCCTGTGTCACTTCCCGAGGAGTTATCCACCTGCTGTGGGACAGGAGGTTGTGCCAGTATACTTTGCAACTTTGTGCCACAGTCTTCAGACTGTGTCATGAGAATGAGAGGTATGGTGTTACTGAGGACAGACCTTCTGTTACAGTCCTCAGTCTGTGTCAGGAGTATGAGAGCTATCGTGCCATCAAGGACAGACCTCCTGCCACATCCTCAGGCTGTGTCATAAGTATAAAAGGTATGATGTCATCGCTGACAAACCTCCTGCCACATCCTCAGGCTGTGTCATGAGAATGAGAGGTATGGTGTTATTGAGGACAGAACTTCTATCATAGTCCTCAGGCTGTGTCAGGAGTATGAGAACTATAGTGCCATCATGAACAGACCTCCTGCCACAGTCCAAAGGCTGTGTCATGAGTATAAGAGGTATGATCCCATCATGGACAGACCTCCTGCCACATCCTCAGGCTGTGTCATAAGTATAAAAGGTATGATGTCATCGCTGACAAACCTCCTGCCACATCCTCAGGCTGTGTCATGAGAATGAGAGGTATGGTGTTATTGAGGACAGAACTTCTATCATAGTCCTCAGGCTGTGTCAGGAGTATGAGAACTATAGTGCCATCATGAACAGACCTCCTGCCACAGTCCAAAGGCTGTGTCATGAGTATAAGAGGTATGATCCCATCATGGACAGACCTCCTGTCACAGTCCTCAGGCAGTGTCATTAGTATGAGAGGTATGGTGTCATTATGGACAGACATTCTGCTATCAACTTCAGCCTGCTGTGCTAAGGCAGTGGATGAGTTAGGTTATAATTCTGACCCTGTCAAGAAATATGTGAACATGTGGTTAATGTGACCTGTGACAGGCAGAATTATTTTTAGTAAAGGTAGGATGACAGAACTTACCATGCATTGTCTGTAGGGTTTCTCCTGCATCTGACATCTAAGAATTGTTAACTGCTTCTTTAAATGTTTTAGCGTATTCTTGCATCTGTAAATATGTATGCATGTTTGTTTTTTTTAGCAAATCTTTGTCTGTAAATATGTTTTGTTCATTTTTTTATGTGCTCCTATTCACCCAGGCTGTGCCTGGAAATGGTCCTTTGAAATTCGTGCACTACCCCAGTAAACAAATATAAATAAGGATGGTATGTACACATCTCTGCAAGTACATTGTAGCATATTGAAGAAAAACGAGACATGCCAACTAATCTTCCACAGTGCCCCGCTGTAGTTGTTGCAGGTGTCTGAGGTTACTGATGTCAACACCACCTCTAACTTGGATGGCGCAGTAGTGCAGCGGTAGCATTGTCACCTCACAGCAAGAGGTTCTTTGGTTCGATTCTTGGCTGGAGTGCCTTCTTTGCGGAGTCTGCATGTCCTCCCTGCATTCATGTGGGTTTTCTCCAGATACTCCTGTTTCCTCCCAAATTACAACGACATGCTTCTGGAGCATTTCTCCCTAGGCATCCATTGAAAATTGACTCATTCCAAGTCAGACTTTCCAGATAAAAGAAATAACTATGCACATATTACCAGTTGCAGAAAAAAGGGAGAGTATTGAAGTACAAGTATTTTACTGGTTTTGAAAGCTAGTAAAGCACTTCATGAGCACTGTCAAACCAGTAGCAGCATACCTGTCAGCTTTTTTGATTAAGAATTCTGGTTAAATGCAAAAAAATAATGAGGTGGAAGTGGCTCATAATCAAGGAAGATAGCTTTTAAATATTGCTCAAACTTACTTAAAAAGTTACAAGAACAACAAGTTTTGCTTTAACATGCATTTTCTGAACAATAAGTATGAAACTCTTAACATCTGGCATTGTTGACTGACTGACTGTAATCTTCAGTAATTTATCAGAAAAGCAAAATTTTATGAGGAACAGGGTAAAAATAAGAGACAAAAATCATGACCATTCCGAATAATCAGCAGAACCGTACAGGTCTTTCAGCTCTGTGTGGCTATCAGGCTGAGGACCAAAATGACAAAACAAAAAAGTCCTCTCTTGAAATTCAAAAAAAAAAAAACAAAAAAAAAAGATTTTTCTTTAAAATGTTTTAAACCAATTACTATAAATGATGTGACAAATGTGACAAGTGTCTGGTGACAGCTAAATACCACATGTAGAGCACTGTGTACTTCAGACCTAACCATAAATACAGTATCGGCATTCATTTCTGAATGTCAATACTGCAGATTACCATACACATGGACAACTGAAGCAGTTGAAATAGGACCATAAATGCAGTATCAGCATTCATTTTTTAAATTTTAGTACTGCACTTTACCACACACACAGAGCTGAAGCACATCAGACCTAACTGGAAATGTAATATTGGCATTCATTCTTAAATGTTAGCACTGCCTTCTACCATAGACAGAGAGCTGAGGCACTTCAAACCTGAATGTAAATGCAGTATCTGCATTCATTTCCGAATATCAGTACTGCACTTTGCCACACACAGACAGCTGAGGTTCTTGAGATCTGACAGAAGATGCAATAGCAGCATTCAGAAATGACACCTTGTACCCTGCATGGCTACCCTCTTTGCCCCACCGTAGCTATGCCTCTGATAATCTGAGGAGGGACAGCTGAGAAGTACAGAAGGCAAGATAATGTGCTCCTTTGGTGGAAGATAAAACAGCTTTTAAAAGCTAATGTTAGACACTTCCTGTTTGTAAGTGTGTCAGAGTGAAGTTCTAACACGTTTTAGAACTTGTTTACATTCTGCCACCATTCTTTGCCTGCTAGCACTGTCCACCATTGGTTTCTAGTGAGAAACCCCAAAGGATGTCTTCAACATGGTTTTGTTAAGCACCTCTAAGTTCTGTTAGTTTGGATCTCAAACTAAGGAGGCACGTAACAAATGTATTTTTTCTGATTTAAGAGAGTAATTCGGATGCTCTGTGCCATACGATAGTTTTAGCTCAAGAAGAATGACAATAGTCCCAGATGATATACTAGTGTAAAAATGTGAAAATGAAAAGGAAATAAATTGTGAAGCATTAAAATGTAATGAAGCATCATGGTTATTTATCCTTCATCAATCAGTCAGTCATGAAATAAATTAAAAGGAGGCACATTGCAAAGAAACTTCTTTTCAGTTTGGTCCATTTTCTTAAGAAAGAGTTTTTGAGATAATTTACTGTTGCCAAGCATATATTGACCTTATCAAGTGTTTCATTAAGAGTTCACATGATGAGTCGGGTGACTTTTCAACAAGTTGTTTAGTGCATTGTGGCTCGTTTTAAGAATTTATTTATTTGTTTATTTACTTAATTATTTATTGATTGATTTTGTTTATAGGAAAATTCTGACTGGGTTACAAGACTCCTTTTCAGCAGAGGCCCAGAGAGAAAAGCTCCACATAAAAGTTGATACAGCAGAGTACAAATTTGAACATTTGACATACTTGACAGGTCCAGTAATTTGACATAAATTTAAATGCATGGTTAGACAACTGAATACTTGGTTATACAATTGGGTACAATAGAATAAAAGAAGAATATGAAGCTACTCCGATTTCATAGAGGTATAAAACCTAGACAATGGCCCAGCCTACCTGGGTCCAGTTAGGGGCTTGAATGACTGATGGAGTGGCAGGGAGGTAGGATGCTCCCTAAGGAGAGGTATGGTCCAAAGAGGGGAGTTGCCTTTGGACATGGTCTATGAGCACCGAGAGGCAGGGAAATGTGGGTAGGGTATATAACCCCCCTCCGACAGAAGTCTAGACAGCTGAGCCTCCAGGATGCCCTGAGGATCTACAACTGTCCCCAGCAAATACTGAAGTAATCTGGGGGGTACAGGGATGGCTGGTAGACCTGGTGTGGACATGGAGCAGTGGGGCCCTGTACAGTATCGTGAGATCTGAGAAGACCAAAAAAAAAAAGAATATGATGGAGGAAAATAAGTAGACATGAGTAGGAAGTGCAGTTAATATACCAAAATAGGTTAACTGCAAAAAAAAAAAGCAATATAAGAGATGCACAGTGTTAAGCCTGTAAAATATATGGGGTCCTGAAAACATTTATGCAAAGTGAGAGCAGCTATAAGAATGAAAAGTATAGCTGCTATTTAGTACTAAGCAGGAACGTAGTAAACCAGCAGGGAAATATAGAGCGGTAAGAGTGGGGGAAAGGTTAGAGAAAAGGAAGGAAGATGTAACAGCACAGATTAAAATCATGAATAGTAGTTCTCACTTGGGATAAATGATTGTGTCAGTAGGTTGAGAAGGGAGTGATATGAGTTGTATTCATTTTGTTTACAAGAATTATCATTATCAGCATTAATCATTAGCCAGTACTTTGAACATTACGATCTATACCATATCATAACTTTCCTATCAGTGGTACATTTACATTTTGTATATCATTTTAAATCCATGGTTCCCTCTTTAAAACATTATTTCATTATCCGTTCTTTTATTATTTTCATTATATATGCAATCAAACTAATAAAACAAACACAATCACTCTGAAATGTTATTATTTGCATGAAGACTGTCTTCATCCAACCTTATAATTATATATCCTATGTTGTGATCAAGCTCCATGCTAATATGGTTATGTTTAGAAACTCTTCCTATTAACCGTGTAATATTAGTGTATTATTACATCAGTCCTACTGAATTCCTTTAGAGCACATCTCAGTATGATCATTAAAAGACACTGCCCAGTTCCATGTCAGTGTAATTTTACTCTATTACTCTCATTCAGGAGTGAGTAACAAATCCTCAGCTAAGCCAATGAATAATAACTATGCAACATCGTCTATCAGTGCTTCATAGCTACAAACGTGGTTACTAGACATTCAGTCCAGGGACTAGTAAGGAGCCTAGACCAAATTTCCAATTGCCACAAAACACTGGTTAAGTGACTTGCTCAAGGTCACACAGTAGACAGGCTGAGGGGAATCAAACCTTGCACCACATGTAGTAACTCATTAACAACTTACTGTCTTAGCACTCTCTGCCAACTGCCAAACTCAACTTCACCCCTCCAAACCTTCCATAATCAGTCATAACTAAGACTTTATATAAAAGACACTAATTTAAGACAAACATAAATACCTTGAAAAAGTTGCAGACAACCATATACCTACAATGTTACTCTGCAAAAAGTATATAAAAAAAATAGAAAAGTGAACCTTGCTTTTAGTGCCTTTAGCCATACAATATATTAAATGCATACCCCAAAATTGTTTTTCCCAAATACCACAGAAACATGCTTAGTCATCTACCATTAATTTTCTCAGAAACAATGATGTCTTCAACCAGTACACCTAAATGGAGTTACTGTCTACATCACATTACCAGTGTCTTAAACCAAATGTGTAGACCTTAGACACCTATCCACTGATACCAGCATATTTCATAAAACATGCCATTATATTCTGTGCATTTACATCTGTCAGAAATTCTAATCTTGAATTTCTCCTCAACTTTCTTTTCTGTTTGATTCATCAAAGCTTCACTGCAATATCTTTGTAAGTGCTAGCATCAGCCACACTTCCTGCAGACAGAATAATCATGAAATCCCTAGATATATCCAGTGGTGTTTATGTCTTGCAAACGTTCTCTACATACCTCCCAACCATACCAAATTAATCGTTTTTTACCAAGTTTTGGGGTCCAAATAATGGGGTGCCATGATTCCCGAGTGGCACCCCTTAATTTCTGAATTCCTGGCGCTCTTATTTTTAAATTTTATTTCGCAGTTTTTGAGCTGACGTCATGTGCGCGATGATGTCAGCTCCGTAAAACTGCCTGCCAGCCTGTCGGAAATGAGCTGAGGCTGAACGTGCATTTCCGGCTGCTCAAATCCTTAACCGCGAATCCGCGATGCCATTTTCATGTGCTTTTTATGAACTGGAGTCTGTTATCTTTATTGAGGTACCTGGAATGGAAGGGTGTGTGTGTCTGCTCAAATCCTTAACTGCGATGCAAGGCATGCCGATTGCTGAGCCGTTTTCATGTGCTGCTGCTGGATATTTATTGAGCTGGAGAAGAGGGATATTTAATGAGCTGGAGCTGCCTGGAAAGGTAGGAAGAGGGTGTATGCGTAAGACTGGATAGAATGAGCTATTTTTGCTGCCGAACTGGATATTTATTTAATGAGTGTGTGTTCCTAGACAGGGCCACTGCGAGGACCAGAAAGAAAAGTGTCATCATCACTGCGTCGTGAAGCTCACATCTTTAGTTTAAATATGGTAAACTCCCTACTTCCCCACTTTAGGGACAAAAGGTTGACAGACCCATTCATTTTATAGCAGAGTGACACCAAGCTTGCAGTGATTATTGCCAGCCTTCCCCATGAACCAAGGTTGCAGCTCCAGTTAATCGGTCTTCAGCAGCATCAAATTCAGGCAGCAGATAGATGCCGGGAAACTTGAACGTGAGTCATTTGTGTTGCGGATGACTGTTTTTTCTTACTTTCTTTCTCTTGGTTTGTTCTTAAGTGTTGACTGCAGAAACAGTGGCGTCTTGTGTGTGTGTGTGTGTGTGTGTGTGTGTGTGTGTGTGTGTGTGTGTGTGTGTGTGTGTGTGTGTGTGTGTGTAAAGGTTGTGTATTGGGTCTGTGTGTAACATGATGGGATTGACTGTTTACTTTCTGCACTGTATGTTTGTGTGTGACTGGTAGGCAGCAGTTCCCACATTTCTTCCTATATGTGGATTAAATTTAAACACGCTAGTTGACTGAGCTCTGTAGTAATAGTCCTTGTCTGTACACTTAATCATTACCATCTTTTAAGTGACAGGGACATAACATACCCGAATTTGCCTTAACGTTTTGTTCGATGCCAGATATGTAAATTTGACTAAAAATAGTGATTAGTCACTAGAGACAAGCACGGAGACTTTGTAAACTATTAGTCCCAAACAGATTAATGCCAGATTACTAATACTATTCTTCATAAAATATGCATTAACAAAAAAAGTTTTGTATTAAAATTCTGAGTGAATGATACCACAGTGTGCTATATATTTATTTATTGAGACATTGTGTGTGCTGGATATTTATTTAATGAGTGTGTGTGTGTGTGTGTGTGTGTGTGTGTGTGTGTGTGTGTGTGTGTGTGTGTGTGTGTGTGTGTGTGTGTGTACTTTCATTTTACTACAGAAACTGTGCTTTACTTTAATGGGTGAGGTTTTGAGCAAGTGTGTGTGCTTTCATTTTACTGCAGAAACTGTGCTTTACTTTCATTTTACTTTAAATGCTGCAGGATACATCAACAGGAGTGTACTTTCATTTTACTGCAGAAACTGTGCTTTAGTTTAATGGGTGAGGTTCTGACCAAGTGTGTGTGTGTGTGTGTGTGTGTGTGTGTGTGTGTGTGTGTGTGTGTGTGTGTGTGTGTGTGTGTGTGTGTGTGTGTGTGTGTGTGTAAATGCCCAGTTGTGATTTAAGGAGATAATCATAGTTCACAATGTCCAGTTTGGCTCATACTTTTGGTCTGTTCTTTTTAAAATTTGTATTTTTCTAACAAATCAGTGAGAAGTTGAACTGAATTCACTAAATAATGATACGTTTTATGGAAAGCTCATACTTTTGGTCTGTTCCTCTTAAAATTTGTGATTTTCTAACAAATCATTGAGAAGAACTTAATTCACTAAATAACAATAGCCATTTAAGTTTCAGTCTTCCTATCTTTCAGGAAATGCATGGTAAAATAAAACATTTTATTCTAACAACTTTTCTAAGATTATACAAGCAATGTTTAAAATGTGTCCCTGTTTTGGACTTTTGTATCTTCCCCCCAAATAAATTTTGGCTTTTCCAGATTTCTTGGGCTGCATAGTTTATCATGGGCAGAGACGTTTAGTGCTGGTTATGCCAAATCTGTTTGTGTTGTCAG